>NC_079148.1:76874176-77194984 GCF_945859685.1 Eupeodes corollae
TCCCTGTCAGTTATAGACAGAAAACGAATGATGTTGGTTGGTCGGTTGGGTTTAGTTGGTAAAAGCAGCGGTAAATGGCACTCCAGGCTAAGAAGGATATGCATTTTTAAAGGAATCTCCTCCGACCAAAACTAAGTTTAATACTGCCAAGCGCAGAACAATTGGAAAACAAAAACAAGCCAGAAACTGTGACACAAATTCTTTGCGTGTTGAATATGAATGCGAATTGTTTGAATTCGTTTCTTTAATTACGAAAGCTTATTTAAATTGTTTTTGTTTTTATGAATATACCAACGTAGAAACAACCTTTTTTTCATTTTCATTGAAGATAGTAATTAAATGGATTATTCTTTTTAACTTTGTTGCACAGAGCTTGCCTTGCGGGCTAAGAAGAGGATCCGGAACAAAAACTGAAAAAAGAGAAAACAGTTTTATGATGGCACCTATTTAACGTTAATTAATTAAGAGGGTGTTCAAAGGTGAACACAAGAACAATTTCTCTATCTAAATTAGAACAACAAGGTCTGTAGTATATATTTCATAGTTTTGAAGTTGATTAAGAGTGTCAAGCTAGGATAAGCAAACTATCATCCGAATAAAGTCATTTACAGACGTATTTCTTAGAATTTCATTAAATATTTCTGAATTAGCAAATACTCAGGGATTGTATTTGATGAAGCTGAATACGATGTTCATAAGGCAGATCATGAGGATCATCCCAGGAAAGACCCTTAAGGGCAAAGCGAATGAACTCCTTTGCCCATCGTTTTATATACCAAGCATAAAACTTGCCCTATGGACAATAAAATTAATGTTATGTGTAAATTCTAAGTTGGAACAGAAATTAACACTTAAATCTTTTTTTCTCTAATTTACAATAATCGAATAAACGATTCGTTTTTGTAGTAAAAGCTATCTTTAAA
The DNA here is from genome assembly GCF_945859685.1 of Eupeodes corollae. Classification (NCBI taxonomy): domain Eukaryota; kingdom Metazoa; phylum Arthropoda; class Insecta; order Diptera; family Syrphidae; genus Eupeodes; species Eupeodes corollae. The sequence goes on from NC_079148.1 coordinate 76,875,100, forward strand.
AATAAAAAGTTGAGGGCAAGGCTATTTTTCCCAAACCAAAATGTGAAACTATCGATGTCGACTTGTAAAAGAATTTGTGGACTTTATTATCAGCAAAAATAAAAACTTCACTTGTAGACATGACGATACGTTGTTAATAGACAGGATGAACAGAAAAGGAATAAGATGGCTTCCATGGGGAACACCAGATTTAGAGAAAGTGTTCTGAATGATAATTTCTGAATTTTACCTCATAGGATCTGTTTTCAAGGTATGATTTGAACCAAGTTAAGAAAAATGGTGGAAAACCAAGTGCTTTAAGTTAAAGTAAAATAATTCCGTGGCTTAGTTGATCAAAAGCTTTAGAAAAGTCAGTGTTTACAAAGTCAACTTTGTAACCTTCTTATAAAGTATTTCAATATTTGTTTGCTAATCGCAAATGAGATTCTTAGTAAAAAATACTACACTCTCACAAACAACTTGTTCAAAATAGTTTAGGAATGCAAGAAAGTTTTGCAATGGGTCTGTATTTGTTATTTCTGAATTGTTACCTTTCTTGAATATTGGTTTAAGAAATGACTTTTTCCATATACTTAGAAATATGCCTGTTTTTATGAAAATGGGAACATAAACTAAAGCATTCCCAGTAGGAAATTTGCTCACCAATAAAAATTTTATGTGAAATCACCAAGGATCACTCGAATCACATGAGGAATAGCATGCAATGAAATCCTTACTGAAAGGATTGCGTTTTTCCTATGATCATACAAACCACCCTGTCTTTTTCTTTGTAAAATATTTCACGATGAAGCATGAGATGGGATAATCCATTTTCTCTGCAAATCTCCTGCTTTGGCAAACACAAGAATGAAATAGTTTGGAAAAGCATTCTTTCACGATCTTGATGAGTTGTCTGAGACAAAGATTAGAGACCTAATCTTTTTTCTCAATGCGACAAAATGACTCTAAAATAATCGCTATAAAGCTTCTCTATCAATCTTTCCCTTTCTATCACAGGTCAAACGAGTTTTTGGTACCAAAACGGCGGCGGCGTACTACAGCGCTAATTGGATCTCAGGCTATGGGTTGCTTTGAGATCGCCATTTCTACCAACTACCACCATGAGATGAGTTTTGTGTTGTTTATTTCTCTTCTCTATATCTGTCACTGATTAGTTGTACTGAGATTGGCTTTTTACGTATAATAAAAAGTTGCCGTGCGCGTTCGGTAGCCTGGTTTGCTTCGAGAAACAAACTCATTTCCAACAACAGTGCGACGCATGTTTATTTGAAGTTGAAGTCCATAGTTCACAGTGTTACAAGCACGTGAAGCCGATAATAAAAAGAATATGAGTATATGAAAAAGAGACCAGGGCCAGAGGAGCCAGAGTGAAGGTAATTTGCTACATGGCCCTCATACGGCCAATGATCGTTTATGGTTGTCCTGTGTGGTTTAATGTTGCCCCTTCCCAGATGGAGAAGTTTCGGGTGTTCGAGCGGCAGTGTTTACGACGCTGTACCGGCTTATATCGAACAGCCGTATCTTCTTATGTGCATTACTATTCCAACGAGGTCCTATACAAGGGGGCTCGAATCAACAGAATTGACAATTTCGTGAAAAAACTTGTTCGAGGTCACATTGCAAGAGCTATGTCTTCGACCAACAATTTAATTTCCGGGGCGTTCTATCCGAACGACGAGTATTTTGAAAGTGTACGCTTGAGCGGCTTTATTCCACCAGAGGCATTCCTCTTTTTAGACAAATGCGGTCTGATACAGGATAGATTGGCAGTTCCGTTAATCTACCACGTCAGACGAATAGGCGACTCCCGTACAGTCGGGACGTCATGGCACAAGGCGGAGCGGAGCTCCTTCGGTTCAGTAGGGCTGTGTCCGAACGGGACCGAATTGATAGGGTGAAGCAGGAGAACCAGTTTTGGTGGCTTCAATCGGCACTTGATATTGGGTAGTCGGGGTGGGGTTTTAAGCCTTGGACGGCTTACATACTTGTTTTATAGTTTTAGGGTTTAGTTTTAAGTAGAATAGGCATGGTGGCACAAAAAGAAATAGAAAAAAAAACAAAAAAAAAATCAAAAAAAAAAAAATTAAAAAAAAGAACATTAAAATTAAAAAAAAACATGGAATAAAAAAAATAAAAAAAAAGACAACAAAATATGAAAAACAAAAATGTTAGATAGTTAGATTTGCTGCTGTGGTTGTTCTAGTTTTAAGTAGTTTATAGGTAGAATAAGTTAGTTTTAAGTTTTATATTAAGGACCTTATTTTAAGTAGTTTTTTAAGTAAAAATAAAAAAGGACCTTGATATTAGTTTTTTCTCATAATTTTCTAATAAATACAAAATAAATAAAATTTAAATTGAAGTTAAATAGATTTTAGGACCGAGAGGCATTAGTTTTAAGTGTTATAGTTTAACTTAGAGTGTCCGTATGGGACCATTAAGTTAGTTGTAAGTTATGGATAATTAGGCTAGTTTTATGAATTTTTGTCTAGCTTTAAGATAGGTTAAAGATTGAATAAATAAAAATTAATTTGGAGAGAGAGGTACGATGGACTGTCATGCCAGAGGCCTTGGGTTCAATGCCTGCCTGTGCCATCTAAAGTTTTTTTTTCACGGGGACTGCCTCTTGCGAGGAATTGATAAATCTTCCAAGTATTATTTTTGTCATGAAAGGTGCTTTCTCAAATTAGCTATTTGGATTTGGCTTAAAACTGTAGGTCCCCTCCATACCTGACCACAGAACTACGCACACAGGAATGGTTGTGGGATTTATGTAAGTCCCTAGGGCCTAGTTCTCAACGGATTGTTATGTTGCGCCACCTTTTTTTTGTAGTTATTATTTTTAGACAGAAATAGGCAAATAGAAAGTGAAATTTAAAAGCAGTAGTTTCAATGCTCCACAGACACGCTCTAATATTGTTTCAAATCAATGTGAAAACGAAAATTTTAAGGCAATTTCATTAAATTTCAAATACTCTTATTTCTAAAGGCTCTCGGATCTAAGCAGTCAGCAATGAAACGTATTGAATATTCACCCACGGAAATTATAACTTTTAGTATTTTATTTAATTAGAAAATTAAATTTCAATAATTTTACATTTTTTTTAATTTTTTTATAGAATCAACAAGATAACATAATAGAGAAAATAAGAGCGGATATTAAACGGTTGTGTGCCACGATAGAGAAGCTAAAGGATGGGATCAGCGAATCGGCAGCAAACATCAAACAAATCAGAATGCCCGATGTTATAAACTCAAAAGAAATATCTCTTAATTTCCCGGTAGAAACAATCCCTGATCTGGAAGATGTTGAGAAACGAGCACAAGAGGATCCATAAAATACTTAAGTATGCATTTCTCACAAGATATATAAATACATAATATCTACCTACAATCATACTTCGAAAGATTAGATTTTCTAAAAATAATACATATTTCTATTTATTTTCGTAGACCGATATTTTCTAGAAAATTATCGATTCATTTGGCGGGGGCTTGGAAAAGGCTCTGAAGAACATTATTTTGTCAAAGATTGCAAAAGACTTTAACTATGATGAAACGAATGGAAAACATCCTTTTAAAACGCTCATAAACATTAATGAATAGTAAGTTTTGATTTAAATTTATTTGTAAACCCTATGCACTTGTTCTTTTCAATTAATTTCAGAGATGGCCCTCTGTAAAACTTCTCTATCGACAAGAATGAGTAACATTTGCTTTCCTAGTAAAATTACTGGTCAATATTCATTTATGAATAAAAAGTTCAATTTTGCAAAGTGAATTCCTTGGCGAATCACATTTTTCACCAATGCAAAGTACCCAAGTATATCAGCAACTCCACTTCACCAGTGATTTCACCGGGGTGAATTCACGGTATTTTTCATCAACTGAAATTTACTTTGTAATACACTAAATGCACTTGCTTTGTGATTTCCTTACTTTACAGTCGCCATGAAATTCAATCCTTATGTTAATTTCATTGATGTTTTTCCCATGTTTTCATGGGGTGTAGCTTAAATTCAACAAGAAAAAAATTGGTGATTTACCGATGAATTTTTTGAAATTTCCTACTTTTTTATTTCTATTGAGGGAATTCCATCGGGATCATTCAACACGGATAAAGGATCAAGGACCGTACTCTATAGCATAGTTAGTTTGGCGTCAAAGTCTGTTGCCGTATCTCCTGCGGCCAACACAGAGAAGGGAGTAGTGGCAATCCATGGACCCACCTCTGCTTTTGGCAGCAACGAGAGTAGGAAGGTAGCGATACCTAATTACAGTAGTGGCAGGGTTGTGAATAATGGCCCTACCATCACTTCTTCTGAGAGTACGAGTATGTCCAGACATGAAAAGGGGACACTCTGGGAAAGCCTATACAAACAAAAGCGGCAAGCTGCGAGAATACTAAAAGCCTCTGGTGAATCATTGGAGGCTGACAGGATACCGCAGCAAGCCACTCGCTTTGAATGGGAAAACAGTGTTCTTGCTGCAGCAAGGACCGGGAACGACTTCACTTCTAAAAGAGGAAGGTCTTTTGAGGGGGCCATACCGACACCTAAACGTCCTCGTATGCACAACACCAGCACTAACCTCATTCCCACCACCCGGTTAGGTAAAGTTTGGCCATGTGCGAAGCTCGAAATTGTCGCTAAGGAAGACATTCCTAGCAAACATGCCTAATTGTATCCAAAATGCTTTAGTTAGTACAGTTTAATTTACAACACTCCATAAAGACCTCGGCCTCACTTCTTCTCCGTCTGGCAAGAAACAGGGAAGGCATTGTCCTGATCCAAGAGCCCTGGATTTTTAGATCCGTTGTTCGAGGACTCACTCCACCGTAGCTAGGCTGGAAACAACCCAATGAAATTTCTTGGCTCTCTCCCTGGAAAACCCCTTTAGAGAACCATCACTAAACCGGAACGGCAAAGAATACGCCAAATTATTGGGAGTGATGTTAACGCTCATCACACGGTATGAGGGAGTAAATATCAACGACAGAGTTGAGTCTCTTTTTGATTATATTCTTGATACTAACCTCTTAGTAAATAATGTTGTAAATGAACCAACCTTTATCACTAAAACTCGACAAGAAGTCCTAGACATGACTCTTGTCTCCGATACTATTCACCATATGATCTTGGACTGAAAAGTATGCCAAGAACACTCGCTCTATGATCATAGATATATCCAGTTCAATATCAATTTGGATGAAAATCCTAGTCCATTGACTTTTCGAAATTATCGTAAAACTGACTGGACTTCATACAGGAACATATTGCAAAGTCTACTAAAACCTGGACTATCTAGTCCATCCTCTTACGCTAACGCACATGACAACAAAGTCAATGACCTAATCTCAGCTATGAACAGATCACTAGAAATGTTTCGCTTAATTATAGTCACAAGAGGAAAGTGGAAACCACAATGGTGGGCCCCAGAGCTTCAACCGAGCCAAAGCCACAAGACTAGCCTCTCACTGGGATTCTAACAAAGTATCCCCAAGAATTTATCTAAGCGATCTTCCTGGCGATCTTTCTGTGAACCATAGAAGAAACTTCTGAAGCCTACGAAAAATTCTTTCAACCAATCCAGAGACAACAAGTGGAAATAAGCTCTTTTGAAATCAAAATTATATATTCAATCCAAGGAATTACTGCGCTCAGGAAGTTCATTATTAAAGGAGGTGATTTTTATCAATATTCGTGATTCCTGATTTAGATTCTTGAACAAGGGTAGCGTTAGAAGGAATTACTAAATCAAGAGTTCGATTTTTTGAGTTTTTAATACAGCTTGTTTGCTATAAGACAGTAAGAAGGATCTAATCGAGAAAATATAGTTCCAATTGTGAAGAATAGAAAGAAGCTTCAAGGCAAGATTCGTCTTCAGATGGAATTCTGTCAATGTGTGGTACAAAATGCTAACAATGTTCTTTCCTCAAATATTTTACAGATGATGATGTGGATGATAACAAGAACAAGATTATTTTAATAAACAATGAAAAGATAAATAAAAGTGTAGCAAACTGTCAAGTTTTCCATTTCATACTAATATTTTTACTTTTTTCCCTGAAAAATAAATTCGAATTAAAAAAACATGTCTATCCTGCGTTGTAAGATATTTTATAAATTTTTCTGGGACCTGCTCACATTTTTTTGAAGCATCCTTTGAACTTACCCATTTTTGTTTTCAATTAAGAATTGCAGCAAGTTCTAGACATTTAAAAAATAAAAAAGAAAAAAAGATAATCTTTTATCCACCCACCCATTATCAGTTTCCAAAAAGATGGCAGAATATTCAAAACTCAATTTCCAACACTAAGGAGAAACGTTTTCCTTTGTATTTCTGCTAATTACAACGTGGTGTGTTTCTTGATTTTAATTTAAACTCAAACTACCACATGACATTTAAATATCCAGAGAAACCTTTCCCAGATGACCTTTAGAAAAGAAAATGTTCGTTTTGATTGAAAATGTTCCCGATACCCCAAGTTTCAACATCCACCTATTTGCCTTGTCGTATACAGCCTCCGTGCGTCGTCGTAGTCGTGCGTTGTTGTCGACGTTCGTCGTTTGTGTCTATCGTAACCGTCACGACGCGTCGTCAATCGCTTTCAACTTTCAGCTTCTATGTGGCTGTATATATGAGTAGAATCATCATTTTCCTATGAGACTTCTATTGCCTATTTGTTCGTATTGCTTCGCAGTGAACTCTGACATTTTGACAAAGCTTTTCCCGGGGAAAATTCGTTCGAGTGTATACTGTTATGGGTTGCACTTATCTCTTACCCTTATACTATACTAACTGCTACGTACACACTATGATGAAAATGAAGCAGCATTGCACATTGAGATTGAACATTACTGCCGAGTGCCGAGCGCCGAGTACCGAGATATAGAGGCGTTTTTACTCGTAAAACTGGGCCAGGATGCATGTGTGTTCTGTACCGAACGAACAGTGTACACTGTACAGTGTGCATCCCTTAGAGATGCGAATATATATGTGATATTTATGTTCCATTTACAACGCCATGTAATGTTCATTGTAAAATCGCACAAGTGGTATATGAGTAGATATGATATACGCACAAGTTTGAGTTTGTCGGGTTTATGTGCGGTAAGGGTATAAGAGATGGGAATATGGGGATGGGGATGGCGATGGGGATGGGAATGTTTTAAAAATACACAACCTCAAACCTTATTTTTTTCAAAGTGTTTCATAATGCACCAGTATCTACCAAGTAGAATGTTCTCTAAAGAAGACCATTTTAAAAATGCCATATGAATATGATGATGGGGACGGTAACGGTAACGGTGACGGGAAGGTACATTGACATAATATGGTACTTCTGTTTTGCATGTCTTGTTAAGCAATTAATTTAAGAGCAATCATGCATTTTTATAAGTGTAGAATACCAAGAGTTCTTATAATAGTGTAGGTCATAGATAATATTATACTGTATGTGCATATGTACATAAATGAGGAGGAAGTTTAAAATAAAGTTGACACCTACCCTTAAGCTTAATAAATTCAAATCACCCATGTCAGTCACTTCTTTCATATGGTTACAACTTAGTGTGAGGATCGTTTTAAAATGTCATACATCCTTGATACGTTAAGAAAAATGTTTGAAAACAGCAAAGAGACATGGTTACTTTAAATATTCACTTACATTGAAATTTATAGATTCAGTATTCTACAAATACTAAACGGTGATTTTTTAAGAGCTTGAGAACTTTTTAAAAAAAAAAAACGCATAAAATTTGCTAAATCTCATCGATTCTTTATTTGAAACGTTAGATTGGTCCATGACATTTACTTTTTCAAGATAATTTCATTTAAATGTTGACCGCGGCTGCGTCTTAGGTGGTCCATTCGGAAAGTCCAATTTTCGGTAATTCGGCCGGAATAGCCCGAATTTCTTCGGAAATGTTGTCTTCCAAAGCTGGAATAGTATCTGGCTTATTTGTGTAGACTTTAGACTTGACGTAGCCCCACAAAAAATAGTCTAAAGGCGTCAAATCGCATGATTTTGGTGGCCAACTTACCTGTCCATTCCTTGAGATGAATTGTTCTCCGAAGTTTTCCCTCAAAATGGCCATAGAATCGCGAGCTGTGTGGCATGTAGCGCCATCTTGTTGAAACCACATGTCAACCAAGTTCAGTTCTTCCATTTTTGGCAACAAAAAGTTTGTTAGCATTGAACGATAGCGATCGCCATTCACCGTAACGTTGCGTCCAACAGCATCTTTGAAAAAATACGGTCCAATGATTCCACCAGCGTATAAACCACACCAAACAGTGCATTTTTCGGGATGCATGGGCAGTTCTTGAACGGCTTCTGGTTGCTCTTCACACCAAATGCGGCAATTTTGCTTATTTACGTAGCCATTCAACCAGAAATGAGCCTCATCGCTGAACAAAATTTGTCGATAAAAAAGCGGATTTTCTGCCAACTTTTCTAGGGCCCATTCACTGAAAATTCGACGTTGTGGCAGATCGTTCGGCTTCAGTTCTTGCACGAGCTGTATTTTATACGGTTTTACACCAAGATCTTTGCGTAAAATCTTCCATGTGGTCGAATAACACAAACCCAATTGCTGCGAACGGCGACGAATCGACATTTCACGGTCTTCAGCAACACTCTCAGGAACAGACGCAATATTCTCTTCTGTACGTACTGTACGCACTGTACGCATTCGTGTGGTTGGTTTAATGTCCAATAAAGTAAACTGAGTGCGAAACTTGGTCACAATCGCATTAATTGTTTGCTCACTTGGTCGATTATGTAGACCATAAATCGGACGTAAAGCGCGAAACACATTTCGAACCGAACACTGATTTTGGTAATAAAATTCAATGATTTGCAAGCGTTGCTCGTTAGTAAGTCTATTCATGATGAAATGTCAAAGCATACTGATCTTTCTCTTTGACATTATGTCTGAAATCCCGCGTGATCTGTCAAATACTAATGCATGAAAATCCTAGCCTCAAAAAAATCACCCTTTATAAAATACAATCCGACTTTTTTGGAATTAATAATTCCGAAACCCTTCTTTATAAATAAGGGACAAAAACCTTGCTTGTAAAATAAGTACTCTAAATTTAGAATTAAACTTCGGTTAGTTTTTGTTAAAAACTGATTTATTATTACGGTATAAGAAAAAGAGACTATACAAAAAACGCTAAACAAAAATTTAAGAAAATTGAGCCAACTAATGAAATCTTTATTATTGGTGGCTTAAATGTTCCCTACTTTGAATGGTGCCGATCAACATATCATATTTTTGTATACTCACGTGCTAATGCTTCAATAAAAACAAATTCTGTTAAATATATAGAATAGTATCTTTTGTATTTAATCAGCTAAATGGTGTTTAAAATGAAAATGGAAGAATATCGGATCTTGTCTATTGCCCTGATTAAATACTGATGCTGCTGTTATACCTTGCGATTCAAAGTTCGTACATGAACATGGTCAACTAAAAACATAGATTTTCTCATTTAACTCTTCAAATATTGACTTGTATTTACTATGATCATAAAATTTGGAATATTTTTTGGCAAATATAACCGTATTTTTTTAATTATCACAGGAACATATTGTTTCAAAAATATTTTTATATTTAAACCTCTGATTTGGCTGAGCCAACTAATAAGAAACTTAGAAAAATGTCAAACAAAAAGTAAGAAAACTAAAAATTCGGTTGGGTTTTGTGATTTTAAAAGCTTAATATTTTGTCCGAAATCCTCTCTGCTTCAAAACTGCTGCACATCGGCTTTGCATTGACTCGATTAGGTCTTGGCATCTTTTAACTGGAAACGCATACCAGTACTCTTTCTCTTTCGAATAAAGTATCCAAACTTTGAATGTTTTGAGTGCTTGCGGCATTTTTGACTTCATCCCATAGGTGCTCGATGGGATTTAAATCCGGTCTTGAAGATGGCCAGTCAAGTACTCGCATAGAATTTTGATCAAAAAAATGTTTTTTTAGTTTTACAGTATGCTTCGGATCATTGTCTTTTTGAAAAGACCAAATGACCGGCATACTTTCTTAAGCCCACGGTAGCATTATGTTCTCCAGTATCTCAAAGTATTTCTCTTTGTTAAGAATTCCGTCAATATGATGAATAGGTCCCACGCCGCCGTTCTAAGAGAAACATCCCCAAAAGCAGATTGAACCACCGCCATGTTTGACTACCGGTGAAATGTACTTTGGGTCAAGTTCCTTACATTTTGGGCGTCGGACGTTCTTTCTGCCGTCGGGACCAATGCGATTTATCTTCGTCTCATCGCTCCACAACATAAATTTCCAACGATTCATTGTCCAATCGGCATGTCTCTTGGCAAATTCGATGCACCGCTGTCTTTGAACAGTTGTGAGCATTGGTTTCTTACGTGAAATCCGCCCATGAAGTCCAGCTTCAACCAAACGACGAGCAACAGTTTTTTTTTTAAAAGCGGATACCAGATTCGTCCATTATTTCGCGCTGAATGACTACTGCACTTCTTCTAGGATCTGCTTTTGACAGGCGGACAATTTTTCTATCTGTGTGAACTGATGTGTTCCGTGGTCTCTTTCAGGGCGCAACATTGTCAGTGGTTTTATAATTACTAAAATGGGCAATGGAACCGAACACCATCTTTTTGTAACAGTTAAGTTGGGTTGCAATTTGTTGGTATGATAAGCCAGCTTTATTAAGCTCAACAATAGCGCTTCGGATTTTTGGCGTATACAACTTCTGCCTTTTCCAATTGTGAAAACCGCCTGCTCAACAGCTTTGCATAAATTGTCTCCTATCAAGAGCTATGTATATTGTTTCAAAGAGAAATAATGAAAGATCACAAAAAGCTCACAATATGATCCGTTAGGTGAGAGACATTCATCAATAATAGAGCAATACTGCAAAAATAGAATCGTTTCTAATTAGGTGTCAACGGCTGTATATTTTATAGTAAATATTGTTTAAAAAAAATTACTAAAAGTTGGTAAAAATTGATTTTCGAATCAAATATCCTTTTCTAAATTAAAGGTATTGGAGTATTACTTATTATTTTGTTTTCGACAGTCAGTAAAATTTGTTTATAAAAATCCGATGGTCAGTTTTTTTCATACCAAATCTAAAAAAATAGTACCCAAAATTGGTAAAAATTGATGTTTGGTTAGAATATCTCGTGAATAAATGAAGGTATTGGATTCAAAATAAATTCTTTTTGTGGTAAATTTAATCCGTGTTTGTTTATAAAAGAAATAAAAACTTTAAAAAAATGCTACTAAAATTATTGAAATCTAGTTTTCGACTAAAAATCCCGTTAACAAAAAAAGATCAAAATGTTGTTGGTAATTTTAAGTTCATTTTTTAGAATAATTTAAACGACAGTGTTTTTAACAAAACATGGAAACCTTCAAACCTTTTAAGCAAGACTAATTGACAAATGGGATGGGAAGTTATCAATGTGGGTCGAATTCCAACCTCTTTTTTTTTAATTTTTGTTTAGATGAAATGATTTCACGATTTTATCAACTCTTATTTGATTGTTTTTGAGATACTGCCCATTGCCCGAATTCAAAACTTTTAACATGATTTGATTTGCTTTAGAAACTTTTAAAATAAAAGAAACAAGGCTCGAAGAGTGATCAGAAGCTTCGAGTTTACTAAAAACTGCAATACAACTTGGGGGCTTATTCAAACTTATTATAATCTCAATTCATTTCGAATATTGACTGTAATCTAAAAATAAACCCCCATTTGTTTTTGAGATACATTAAAAGTTAACGTATATTTGACGGATATCCAGCTAAAATGACCTTTCGAAATTCTTCAAACCATCTTCCAGAGTCAATTTCGAACATGTTTGCAGATTATTTTAAGAATGCCCTTGAACATTTTTCTTCTGCAATCACCCCTTTCTTATTTCTCATAATATAAAAGATTACAATAATCCTACATCAATCAATTTTTTGAGCTGTGAGACTTTTTAACGTGACACTGTTGTAAAAATAAATGAATGTTTCCTGTCCATGTCCTGATGGAATACCATCATTTATGTTGAAAAAATGTGTGCCTTATGTGATATGATTTGAAATGTTCATACCATAAAAAAGATTCTAAAATTTTAGTTACGAATTATCGTCCTAAAGCAAAATAGTCTGCTAATTCTAAATTTCTTGAAGCCCTTATCTGTCACATAATTTCTTTTTATTATTCTTCTGTTATTTGTGAAAATCAACATGGGTTTTTGTAAAAACTAAAATATATTTATAATTACTAGCTTTATACACCTTGAAGTCGAATGCATTTTTACAGACTTTAACTAGGCAAATTACAAAATTTTATTGATCGTACCTACTATTCAAAAAGTTGAAAACAATATGAAATTCTTCTTAATAATTAATAAATAAATCTTAATTATGTATAAATTAAGTAAAATAATACTTAACGACCGTTTCGTTATGTGGAATTCATCATGTCATAGAGATAGATATTATAGGGCCATGTTCAGGAGTAAACCTGCATGTCAGTTTAGCATCACTTCTGGTGTACCTCAAGGAAGTCACCTTGGTCCATTGCTGTTTATTTTATTTATTAGTGATTTTAATACTGATTTAAATAATTCTATATAGCTAATAATTTATGACTGTATGATGAATTCGTCACGTCTTAATAGAGTTTCTTCACCTTGGTATGGTGTTAGACTTAAAACTAATGCTCCGTCAAAAGATTTTTCCGAGAACAGAACTCTCGGGATCCGTATGTCAATAAAACTCTGTATGACAATTCTAGAATACGTTCGCGTTGTATGGGCGCCATACTATTCCGTTCATATTGATAGAATAGAAAATATTCAAAGAAGATGTTTGTTGTTTTTTTTTTGTCTCACGCCTTGATTACCTTCATACACTCAATGAATTTCTTTTGATAAATCTCCCATCTCGTTCTGGTCAGAGAGTATTTACAGTCTTGCTTTGAAGCTGCAAGGGATGAAAAGATATTATCTTTCATGTCAATCTATTGTATTACCATTGAGTCAGATCTGAGTCAGGATAGCTTCATGTGAAATTCACTACAAAGCTACTTTTAGCAGATCGAACTATGGCACTTACAGCCCTCGTACCCAATTAATCAGTGAATACAACAAACTCAACTAAGTTCAAGTTCAGATTTAAGTAAATATTGCAAACTTTACGTAGGCATTGAACGTATTTAATAAATATAATACAATGCATTACAATATCATGAGTTTTTTTTGTCTTTTTTTAGCATATTTACAACATTTTGAAGTATTTTTGAGAGCAATGTATCATAAAGATTTTCATATAGTACAATTCAGCACAAAATTGTACGATACTTTATAAAAAAAAAATTTGTTTTGTTGCTTGCTGTCTTATTTGATATTGACATCGTCCATACATCAATCACCTTAACTGTGACCCCAACCCTACTTTTAAATAAGTAAAATTGAAAAACATAACGTTGGTTGCGCATTTAATTTTTTTTATTAATTTTGTAACTTACATAAGTTATCGATTTTAACACAGACAAGTTCAAAGTGTTTGATTTGACCATTAAATAAATTAAACTCAGAACTACTTGTCCCAAAATAGGGTTTAAGAAATAACTTACTAAAAAGCAGGTGATTTAAAAAAAATTATTTAAATAGCAGGTTCTATAAAACCTTTAGCATAATATACACAACTGACCTTTTAACACATTCAATTTGTATCATTACATAAGGTACTTTTAATCTTGTATACAAAAATTCAAATTTTGAATATTTTGAAATATAGAGTTCAAAACAAACATCATTATGACTATAGATTTATATCGAATTTTGATTATGCAGAAATTTAAAATACAGTATTTCGACTAGCCCCTTAAAAATTATATTATAGTAAATATCACTTGAACTCAATTCATATATTCATATGAATCCCATCCAATGCTTTAAATACAATCTTAAAATTTTACACTTGTTTTTTAACTTCCCATAAGAAATTATTGTAATCGGTCCGATTTGTCAAATCGAAAATTTTGACATTTCTCGATGTTTCAAGGTCTATAGAGTCGAAATAAATGATTTTAGAGATATGTCTGTGCGTGTGTGTGTACGTCTGTACATTCGCTATGTTTTTTTCGTTGTCTATAGCTCAAGAACCAGTAGAGAGATTCAAATAAATTTTGTCATACAGATAATAACGCAGAAAGATGAAAAAAGGACTCTCAAAAAATTGAGTGGGTGGTTTTTTTTTCATAGCAATTTTAAAAAAGGGGGAACATTTTGGACTTGAATTAAATTGTATATTATATAATGCAAAGCTATACGAAACAAATGTAATTTTGGAAAAAATCCAATAAACGGTTTTTTCATAAATAAAAAAGAAAAAGTAAAAAAAAATATTTGTCACCTCGAAATGTTACTAACAAAAAATGATTTTATCTCCAAAATAATTTTGTGCAATGAAAAAAAAAATTTTTACATCTGTTAAAATTTTGAGAAAAGTCAAATTATGAGTATCTAATATATAAAAATTTCCTGTCACAGTGTTAGTTGGCATACTCCTCCGTACGTTAAGTTAGGTTAGGTTATAGTGGCTGTCCAAGATGGAAACGGACACACTTAGGCCAGTTCAATGGCCCATTGTGATACCACATGAATCTTGAGGCTTCCTCCTAAGCTCAATGGAACCAGCTTGAGTCCCTTACGAAACGTGAGAGGCTGATTATACCGACATGATTTAGATCGTTTAGATCGTTAAAGAAGAATTTTCCTAGGTGATTCTTGCGTTTTCGAGCTAGAGCAGGGCATGTGCAGAGAAGATGAAGAACCGTTTCTTCCTCTTCCTCGTCCACACAGCTTCTGCAAACGTCATTTGAGAATACGCCTAGTCTCGTGGTGTGCCTTCCTATTAGACAGTGTCCGGTTATGACACCTATTATCGAGCTTATATGCTATCTGCTTAGAGAGAGCAAGCACCTTGAACTCCAGTGTTGGCCAGATGTTTTTTGTGACTTGACACGTGGTGATGTTGTTCCACCTGGTGCCTGCCCTCCTCACAGTGTCTTGCACTAGGAACAGTTTACAAGTACCGATTAGTATGCCAGTACGTGCCTAACGAGGTAGGATGGGCTGTACTGTACCGTTCCTGGCGAGTTCATCTGCCTTACAGCTACCTGGAATGTCTCTATGGCCCGGCACCCAGCAAAGGTGAATGGTAAACTGTTGTGCCATCTCCATTAGAGATGATCGACAGTTATGGACTGTTATAGAGTTTGTAGAGACAGTGTCCAGAGATTTGATAGCGGCCTGGCTGTCAGAGAAAATACGGATATCAGATGTTGATATCACGTTTTCTTTGAGCCAAGACAAGACTTCTTTAATCGCCAAAAGTTCCGCCTGGAATACGCTACAATGATTGGGAAGGCGGAATGAGAGACTTAATTTCAGTAGTTCAGAGTACACTCCTTCACCAATCCCTTCTTTGGTTTTTGACCCATCTGTGTAAAAATGGATTGACTCATCCTCCAAGAAAGTCTCCTCCTCCTCATCCGTAACGGCTTAACCAATTTCAATGAAATTTTGCATATACATTCGGTAGATCTGATAATAGGTTTTTATCTACTTTTGATATTCCTACGTGCTATGGTTTAATTGCACCAACATAGTACACCGTGCAACGATCTTACTTACGATAGTATTGAGTGACGCTATGTAAAATGAACCATTGATTTATAGTGAGGATCTTTGCGTTATCATTGCCAACTTACCACTCAGTCATTTTGGTATGCATTCACCAAATCAATTAATAGACACTGAATTGAATCTTAAACTACGATACAATATCGTAGAAATGGCATCGATGTTGCTGGCAATGTTTCACTAATGAATTAAGAACAAACAACCGTTTTTGACCACATCATGCACGCAGTTTCGGCAGAGAAAGGTGGATGTCTTTTTTTGAGGAATAAGGTGGAACTGACAAAACGTTCCTAAAAAAAAAACGTATCCACAGTCCAAAATTATGATTGCACTATATCACACAACCATTCGCTCGAGGCGTTAAACAGGACATTGAAAGATGTCAAAAAACAACGACTACTTGGTGGCACTCTGTTACTCCTTTCAGGTGATTTCAGACAAACACTTCTGTTATTCCGTGTTCAACGCACGCTGATGCGTGCGTGTTTAAAATCATTGCCACTGTGGCGTAATATTGAAAAAGTACAAACGAAAGTTAATATGCGTGTTCAAATGCTTCAAGATCCATCCGGTGGAACATTCTCAAAACAACTGTTAGATAAAGGCAACGGAAGAGATACTATAGAATATACTGGATGCATGATCAATAAATCAACAGTTCACAAGATCCTCTCAATGACCAGATGTTTCCCAATGTACACAAACAATATACAAATTAAAAGATTCTGGCAGAAGGAGCAATTTTAGCAGCGAAAAATGTGGATGTCAACAAATTAAATCTGAAGATACAACATTTGTTACCAGGAGACTTGGTGTCATGCTTTTGATACAGTTTGTGATGCTAACGAAGCTGTAAATTATCCAACTAAGTTTTTGAACTCATTG
Source organism: Eupeodes corollae (assembly GCF_945859685.1). Classification (NCBI taxonomy): domain Eukaryota; kingdom Metazoa; phylum Arthropoda; class Insecta; order Diptera; family Syrphidae; genus Eupeodes; species Eupeodes corollae. The sequence continues at coordinate 76,891,679 of NC_079148.1, forward strand.
GATTTACCAGGCATGCCACTGCATAATTTACAACTGAAAGTTGGATCTCCGGTAATTTTGTTTCGTAATTTGAACCCACCACAGTACGGTTGTGCAACGGCCCGCGTTTAGTAATTACCAAAATTAATGAAAAATGTTATCGAACCATCTAGTATGTGTGTATTGGCGAAAGATGTGATCACAAAAAATATTGTACACTCTGTTGCATTAAGGGATTGATATATTTTAAGTTATTTATTTCTAGCAAAATATTCTCTAGAAATTATTTATACGACAACACAACGTTTGTCGGGTCAGCTAGTTTTTTTATAAGAAATAAAAACTTTAAAAAAATACTCAAAGGTAGTAAAAATTTATTTTCGACCCAAATCTTTTCAAAAATCAAAAATATTGACTGCAAATTTATTTCATCTCCAAAAAAATAATGTTTTCGATATTTTCGTTCATAAATACAAATGTATTTGTTTATATAGGAAATAAAAACTTTTACTAAATTTGCAAGATTTTGAAATCAAACTATTTCATAATATGCAAAATATTGTTGGTAATTTTTTAATTTTTAACTTTTTTATCAAAACACGAAAACCTACAAACTTTTAAGCAAGACAAATCGAAAGACGGGATGGGAAGTTTTCACTACATTTTTAAGTTTAAATTCCCTAAACACACAGCAAAAGAAATTGATAATATTTGTTAGGGGTTGGGGTCGAAAAACTGTGAATATGTATATTGTATAATCATAATACTGTAATTTAAATAACGTAAATACTGTAAATCAAAATTGTGTGTTTTAAATATTGAAAGAGAACAATCATGACAATGTAAAAAAGTGCGCACTTTGTTAGATTTTAAGTTTTAAGTGAATTTTTTTTATGAACATATCCATAATTTTTTTTGTTTTTCCTTTAATGTTTTTGTAAATTTTTATAAATTCAATGTTGTATAATATTTATAATTCTTTATAAGCTCTTTTATTAAATTTTGAAACAACATTTTCTATTTCTTAAGGTTCTTAAAATATATTACTTTCAAAAACACATTCTTTAAAAATACAGTACTTTGTGATAAGAAATCCGGATATACAGTATTAAGAAATAGTATTTTGTTCATACAGAATATTGGTATGCAGAAATCTAAATCTACAGTGTTTTAAAATACGGAATCCAAGACGTACAGCATTATGACTAAACAGTACCATATAGAATTTTGATTATACAGGATTGTGAAAAACAGTATTTCAACCCGCTCGCCTTGTTAGATAAATCCATTGACTATGGCAGTGTCTTTCAGAAGCTTAAATTTAAATACATTTTGTGGTTTTCCCCGAAGTGAAAAGAGAATTCCTTCAATCACATATGTTTGTATAGGTATGTATAACATATACATATACAATTTCCTTAAAAAATTAATTAAACAAGCTCCACATAAGGGGATTCCGAATAAACTTTGATACACCAACATCCTTTTATTATTCATTTTAAAATTGAAATACAAACCGAAATACCCTTAGCTATGACACAAAATTGTGTATAAGTTAATATGTTTTTTTTGGTAAAGGGTGTACAGATTGGTCGAATAGACCTGACTTTTAAAATATATGCTTTCGTACACCAATTTAACTACATGCAAAGTAAGCATTTGGTGAACAAGCTTATTATGAAAATAACTATATACATACATATAGGTACTTCAAAACAAAAATTCCAATCGAATTCATACGACTGACCCGGAGATAGAAAACCTATTACAAATGGAAAGAGATATTACGACCGGACCATTTTATCTGAGCAGCTATATTTTATTATGATTTGAAGGTTATTGGATAAGTCTTGTTTAAATGCCAAAACGCAGACGATTTACTTACTAAGAAGTCAAAACGAAGAATTCGATGAAAAATTTGTCGTAATTTCTATCATAAATAATAGAAAAGTTTTGCATAGATGGAGCCAAGTTTGAAATGACTAATGAGTAGGCAGAATATCAAAACCCAAATTACGCTTTTCGATGTTCTTCCAAAAAATGAAAACAAATAAAATTGTGTTTTTCTGAATCTGTAACTTACCTTTACAATATTAACAACAATACCGTATATATGTATGTATATGAACTTTATGTACATTTGTATAAAAAATAAACCCCGAAAAACCTTATATCCTTTACAATGTTCAAGCAAAAATCCAATTGTGTAAAAACCAATATTCAAAAATCCCAGGTGGTTTTCGACCTCCTTCGTTTATTCTTTCTTGCGATAGCGATGCCTTGTTCAGAGTTCATTCTCTTTTATATAACGATTCCGTTGCGGAAGCTAGGATCACAATCATTACCACTGTCAACGACAGGTGGAATTTGTCAAGGATCAATTACAGGATGAAAAAGGAAAATCGAGCAAATCTAAAATTCCATATCAAAATGATATGACTATATTGGGATGTAATGCAAAAATACCCCACCGCACCGTGATGGCTTCAAGATAGGGTAGATTTTCATCAACATGTATAGATGATGAGTTTCAGTGCATTCATCCAAAACGGTGAAAAGCCTTTCCAAAACAAAACAAAAAAAACAGACATCTTTGACTAAGAGTAAAAGTTTGAGATACAAATCATTAAACATAAAAATTTGTTTGTTATATTCCTAAATGCCTATAAATAAGGATATAGTATGTATTTGATATATATAAAAATAGCAAATATTTATGTACATTGTACATAGACCGAAGGATGTTTGTAAAGTTCTCGTGAAAATGTGGTGGTGAAAAGTTAATTTTCCTTTAGATTGAATTTGAAATTGGTTGGCTTGAATTGTAAATTAAGTTTTCGACTTCTGTTGTTTCGATATTGTGGAAACAACAATAATGTGCCATTCTTTCTTTGCCAAAATATAATAACATTAAACAAAAAAAAAGAAATAAAACTTCAACGTGACTTGGGTATCAAAAAGTTATAAAAAAGAGGGACGAAATGTTACGTAATGCATGAAAATAAATACTGACGGCTTTTAGATATACTTGATTGTTTAATTATTTGATATTAATTATGTTCATAGATTTGATTTTCTCGAAAACATAACTTACTTACAATACAATTTGATTCAAGAGCTAAGATTTGTCTTGGAATTTTTAAAGGCATGTAAATTAGGAACCATATAATTGAAAACATATCATAGACTTTTTGTTAACAAATTCAACACCACCGTTTTTGTCCCGATTCTACTGATTTTCAGAAGTCATTTCGTTTGTTGTTACCGTATCGGTTACTTTAAGTAAATTTTCAATAGTAGCTTCATCAGCAACCAAGTTAAATAAACTAGAAAAATGTCTAAGAGTTGGCAGTTGTTTTTAGAATCCTTTTTATGGACTGGTGTTAGGTTTGAATATTTCCAAAGATCTGAGGACAAAAACCATTTCAGAGACTCGTTGGAAAATAAAAACAATAGGTAGGAAACATATGAAACATATTTTTTCAACATAAATTATTGTATTCCATCAGGACCAGGACTTAAACATTTATAACCTAAGCTTTAAAATAAAAATCGACAAATGTATTGATGTTAGATTACTCTCTTCGTTTGTATTAGGAGAAATAAGAAACGAGAAGCTTGAAAAGAAGAATTATCTTCAAATGCAGTCTTAAAAAATTCGCAAACATGTTCGAAATTGTTTCTGATTCTGGAAGATGTCTTGAGGAATTTTTGAAAGGTTATACTTGGAATGGATATCCTGCAAATCGACGTTTTCTATTTTCATATCTTCAAAATATATGAGGTTTCATTTCAACATCACATTAAGCATTCTAAATGAATTTAGAGAACAAAGTTTTGAATAAGTCCCAATGTTGTACTGCAGTTCTTGGTAAACTCTAAGCCTCTTATCACTCTTCGATAGGTCGAACTTCAGGCATTATTTGTTTAGTTCTTTTAAAGTTTTAAAATGCAAATCAAAACATGTATGATAACTATTTTACGTTTTTAATTCGAGCAGTGGGACAGTATTTTAAAAAAGACACAATTAAGATTTTATACAATCGTAAAATCATTTTATCTAAATACAAATTTAAAAATAATGTAGCTAAGTTAACTTACATTTTTAAGAGTTAAACTCGCTTCGATTGTGGAAATCAACAACTACGAGCTTTGAATCGCATGGAAGACAGCAGTATCAGTATTCATTACATCAATGAATAGACATTATCCAATATTCTTTCATTTTTATTTTAACACTTTTCATCTGATTTAAACCAAAAGATTGCATTCCATCTATCGAACAGAATTCTAAAAATTTTATAGGTGTTGTCACATAATTTAGTGTCATCAAAGATGAGTTAAACCATGTTTCAGTTAGCACAAGGACGTCACCGAGGATTGTAAAGGGTGATTTTTTAAAACGTTTATGAAAGTTTTAAAAAAAATTATTTTGGGCAAACAAAAGTTGGATATTATCTCACGGTATCGCTCACCATTCACAGTTACGTTACGATTCATCTTTGAAGAAGTACGGTCCAATTATGCCACCAGCCCATAAACCGCACCAAACTGTGACTTTTTCTGGATGCATTGATTGGTAGCTCTTACAGTGCTTCTGACTGATATTTACTCCAAAATCGACAGTTCTGCTTATTTACATACGTACCCATTCAGCCAAAAATTAGCTTTGTCGCTGAAAACAATTTTTCGGTAAAAAAAAGTCGATCTTCTGTTGTTCTGTTTTTTAAACAAGTGTTGCCAAAAAGAAAATAGCTAACAAATCACCCTTTATAAATCAGTATTTTAATTTACACTTTTTAGGAAACTAAAATCAATTTAATTGACACAAGACTTCTAAAGTTTGACAATTAAGACGATTTCCTGCACAAACACTTAGATCAGTTTCGTAACCAGATTTTGAGTTTTTGAAATAAATGTTCCTTATTTTAATTTGATATAAACGTACGTCTTTTTAATTCTTGTTTGTCAAGAGGATATGTACATCGAAAAATATAACTAAAACTTACATCAAAAAATGTCACTGAAGGTTTCATACCTAATTTCTTATATCAAACAAGTAAATACAATTTTACCCAGTACGTTCCTATTTTATAGAAGAAGGTATAAACATTTTTCAATATTATTCTCAAATTCTCCATCCACATTTTGTTTTTTTTTTTCTCTTTTTTCAACTACCGTAATTCTATTTTAATTGGCAACAATGAAACCAATTAAAATTTGTTCATGAAATAACTTTTCCGATTCAATTTTCCAGTCTTCTTTTTTAGCTTCTATACACAACAAACCCATCATGTACCTTCCAAAGTAAAAAAATAAAAAAAAACAAAAAAACTAAACTCAAAAAATAGAAATCAAATATATATGTTTATGGGCACATGTATAGGTACAATCACAAAGACCTGCATTTTCATTCACACCAATAAGCAATTCGGAAAATAAATTAAAAATCAATTAAGAAAGATTCATCTGCAGAAAAACCCAGTGCAGTGCAAAACATCACCAAGAATTTTTCCCAAAACCAGGTCATTTCGTACAGATACTTATTATATATAGTAGAAACATATGGTATATACAATTATGTATATATCAGGCAGTTAAGGGCCGTATCAAATCAGAGTCAGCAGCAGCAGTTACAATGTAACTTTCCTACAACTGTTATAAAGCTACCCTATGATGCTCTGGCATGGCATGGGCCAGCGAAATTTTAAATGAATTCGTTTTTATCTGAAGCTTATTGTGGCGGAAATGGATTTCATCAACATGGTGAATAAATTGCACAGTCATCTACAAATACAATGCAATCCAAAGCATCCCTATAGTACATCAACAAGCTAACGGCTAACCCCCTTCAAGCCCCAATCTATCACCCACGCACCCTTCGAGTGAAAAAACATATATTCTATTAGAGAAAAGCTCCCAGGACCCTGGATTACGATCCTTTACGTGGATGTTTAGAATATTCAGTTGCCAGTTGAAAATGTTTTAGTTTCAGTGTCATTTATCGAATGAATTTTGTCTCAAACATCTGTTATTTTATTTACATTTATTTTACATATAAATTTGTATATAAAGAGCATCAAATTTATATTTTCACGATACTCATACACTTGCATCAAAGCTGTGTAGAGAATGAAGAGATTAAGATTAAACCGTTCTGAACCCACGTCATGCCGATGCTATGCCATCATTATACCCTAACACTATAAACCCACCCACGTCATCCAACCGCGCTTCAAGCCATCACCGATTCGCCACCCAACACCTCACTGCAACTTCCCTTCTTATATAGGAAGCTAGAAAATGGCGCCCAACAAACCAACCAAACCACCCCGCCTCGGCCTCCTGTATCCAGAAAATGTGCAACTTGTGCTCTCGTAGCTTGTATCTTCATAGCTTGCGAAAATATTGTGAATGTAGTTCTGCAGGTCTAGGTCAAAGCTCTCTCAGCATGCTTTACGCTCGACAAAAGTATACATGCCTTCATTCAAAAGCATTTTTGACTTCGGTCAACATTGCTCCACATTGTGAACGAGTACACCGCTATACATATAGATAGATACCCACAAACTGGGTTAGGTATAATGCATTTATGCATCCGTAAATAATTTTACCCCTGCTAAAAATAGGTACATTATCTGGAAATGCAACAACATCGAGAATGCCATGCGTCTTTTCAAATGGGTATACGGAATTTCTATAGAACTTGAATGGAGTTTGAGAGTTGCATACAAATGCAATTTTTGGGCAAAATTTTATGTTATTGTTGTTGGCCCTTAAGAAAATTAGGGTTCCCTTGTGCGTGTGTACTCTTACGAAAAGTTTTTTTTTAAGGATATTTCTATATATTCTTATTGAAGCTTGTGAGGGGAATTTTTTTTAGGAACCTTTCAATGTTTAGCCCCGTTGGAATAACAAGCTGTATGTGGAGTCAAAATTTAATTTGAGATTGTTCATGCCCATACCTTTCCAACAGCTTTATTTACATGTTTATAATATATATAATACATATATATTATTTGTGTCCTAAATATATGCAGTTTGTTTTGTAACCATTGATTGTCTTGTAATTTTCAGGAAGCCCACATTTGAGTTTCTACATATATATAATTTTGCATTTCTATGTAGTCGTATTGAATTTTAACTTTAACTATTTAAGTCTTTTTTCGAGAATAATTGTATTCATAGATTATTGTGTCGTAAGGGATAAATGGGCAGGACATGTATATAGACTTCAGGGCCAAAGATGGACAAACATTTCAACAGCCCAAAAAAAGATGAAGTGATGATCTCTCACAAATAAGCACAAATTGGTACAACGAAGCCAAACATAGGGACACACGGATAGCCTTGTAGGAGGTTTACGCCAATAATCAACATTATTAAATTTTCAAAATTTTACCTAACTATTTTACTTTTAAATTCAATTCACAAATATTAAATTTATAATTAGATAGTTTTAATATTGTAAGTTTTTTCTTTGAAATTTTTAAATTTTTGAAAACAATACTTTTTCTTTTGACACTTCAAAAGTTTAGTTAAAAATATTGTTTGTGAAAGCGTAGCACATTTCAGTAAAAATATCATTTGCGAACAGCAACATGGTTTTGTGAAAAAAAGATCAACCGTTACTAATCTCCTTACATTCTCAAACATATGTTCAAACGCTTTAGAACAAGGTTATGAAGTTGACTGTGTATAAACTGACACTTCTAAAGCTTTTACCAACTTAGCCACGGAATTATTTTATTTAAACTTAAGGCTCTTGGTTTTCCACCATTTTTCTTAGCTTGGATTAAGTCATATCTTGAAAACAGATCCTACGAGGTAAAATTTAGAAATTGTCATTCTGAACCTTTTGTTGCTCAATCTGGTGTTCCCCAGGGAAGCCATCTTGGCCCTTTTCTGTTCATCCTGTCTATTAACGATGTATCGTCATGTCTACGCTCAAGTGAACTTCTTATTTTTGCTGACGATATGAAGATTTTCAAAATAATAAAGTCAAACCATGATCGTATTCTTTTACAAGCCGACATTGATAGTTTCACATTTTGGTGTGGGAAAAATAGCCTCTTACTCAACCCTTTAAAATGCCAGACTATAACTTTCACTAAAAAACTAATCAGTAACATATTTGACTACTGTATATCACAGCAAAAACTCTGTCGTGTCTCCACATTTAAAGATTTAGGTGTACATTTCTGTTCCAATTTAGAGTTTAGACATCACATTAATGTTATTGTTAATAAGGCAAGTTCTATGCTTGGTTTTATAAAACGCTGGGCAAAGGAGTTCAATGATCCCTATGTTACCCTTTCTTTGTATAATTGCCATGTTCGTCCTCATCTTTGAATATGCTTCGCAGGTATGGACTCCCTATTACGAAATTCATAGAAAACGTATTGAATCAATTCAACATAATTTCATTCGCTTTGCCCTAAAGGGTCTTCCTTGGGATGATCCTTATGATCTGTCTCCTTATGAACGTCGTATTCTACTTCTTCAAATGCAATCTCTCCATCAAAAGCGTGTTAATAATGACTTAGTATTTTTTCATCAACTTATTAATGGTGAAATTGATGCACCTTATTTGCTATCTTGTGTACATTTGAATTACCGGGGCGGAACTCATCACCTGCGCACATTTGATTTTATACATATTGACTTCTATAGAACTAACTATGGGAAGAATGAATCTTTAAGTCGAATGAGCATTTTATATAACTTAAACTGTTCATCGATAGATTTAAATTTAAATAAGGTGGGATTAAAATCATTGTTTAGAACCAATGCTCCACTATCGTGCTCCACGTTCTCATTTTATTTTTTGTTCTGTAATAATTAGATGCTAATTTTATTTTGTATTTTGTGCATGTGTTAGGCTATATTTGTATTATTTCTTACTAACAACTAACACATGCACTTATGATGAGCCTCTGATCGTAGCTTGACGATTGCTATAAGCTTACTACTTTCTGAAAATTCTGAAGTGTAAAAAAAATATACAAAGTCTACCCAAGCATAATCAACTTCTTGCAAAGCAGTATGCTGAGATGGCGGACTAATATCGAGATACGCACCAAATGTAAGCAGATCCGAACATCAAAGATCATGATTAAATGTGGAATCTTTCAAGGAGATTGTCTAAAGCTCTGTGGTTCTGCATCGCACTAATAATCGCACAGTTAATAGCGATAATGTTGACAAGTTAATATCACATACATGGTTATTAAAAGGTAAACTGTATACCGAAACTGAAGCATTTATGATTGCTATCCAAGACCGAGTGATCCCTACCAAGAATTATAAGAAGCATGTCATGAAGGATCCAAATGTAGGGGATGATACATGCCACAGATGCAAAAGCCAATCTGAAACTATAGATCATATCTTATCAGGCTGAACGTGCCTATAGTTCAAACTGAGTACAGGAGGAGACACAACAACGTCGCCAAAATCCTACATAAGAAGCTTCTGCGCATATGACCCTTCAGCGGTGGCAGAGGACGACAACCTTCTATGATGCGGGCGGACATTACATTCATCGATAAGAAAGAGCGTAAGGGTGTCTTTATTGACATTGCTATTCTTGTAAACAGAACCTTAAGGGGAACGTACTACGAGAAATGTAATAGGTACGACGAGCTGAAATCAAGCAAAGCAAAAAAAATAATAATAATAATAATGTCTTCATATTATATGAATCTAACTTTCAACTTAACGTTTACCAGACACCGAAATAGAAAATACAGTCTCATTTGTAAATCCAAAAGTAAATTTAAAAAATATGCAATATTTAATAGTTGTCCCTTATCTTGTGTTATCTTCCAGGCAGCTACGATCACACTTTTTCGTGAGTGTATGATCTTACTATGGCTATTATTTTTAACCTCCCAAAGTAAGTTGTTGTAATCTGTCCGATTCGTCGAATTAAAAATGTTGACATTTCTCAAAGTTTCAAGGCTTATAGAAAGAAAGCATTGTGTTTGGTGTTTGTCAGAAGATTTCCACTCGATTTCTATACTGCTAAAATAGAGATCAAATTAACTTGTTGAGAAATAGATCTTTCTTTTCAGTTATATTTAGTGCAGATTGCAAATAAACCCGTATCGTCATCGAAAATAGCTTTCTGAAATAGAAAAATAAAAAGCAAACATGCCTTTTCTATATCAATCAATATCATACCTGTCTTTTTCTAGTACAAATTGTATATGGTCTTGATGAACAGTGGAAAGGCCGAAAACCAAACTGTTTAAGGGGTAAAATATAATTCGCTCCAGAAAGATCATTAGTTTTTTCAAATACTTTTTCAAAGCCGTTGCTTAAGGAGCTTAGTAAACTTATTGGTCTGTAGTGCCGGTCAACTACCAATTGCAATTTTTCCAGGTTTTTTTTTCATTCGTTCCAAAATACCCTAGCTGAAGACACGAGTTAAACAATAACTGTACAAATTTAGATCCTGATCTTGAAAGTTTCAAATACTCATTTTTCAGTTTGTCAAAACCCACTCACTTTTGTGTTTTCAAAGAAATCAAAACCTTCTTTATATCGGCAGTTATAACTTAATTATAGGTTTTTTAATAACTTTTACTACATTAAAAAACGGTTTGCTAGACTTTTTTTTTTTATAATAAACACACACTCAAGGGGATATTACTACCCTTTTGCATTCCTTTTTTGTTCCAAGAATTATTTCTGAAAGTTAATAGGTATGTCTTCTTTTTGATCAAGGCATGAAGAATTTTTATTTTAGTAAAATAAAATCTATTTCTTGTTCTTATCCACTTGGTTATGCAGTTGTTCCGTATTTTAATCCGTTCCAGTAAATTACTAAGTAAGACAATGGTACTCCCAAGTTTAATCTTCGAGATTGATCGAAATTTTCATCGAAATATCAGGAATATCACTCAGTTTTGTTCTCATTCGGTTTTAAAATCTTTATTAATTTAAAAAGGAAACAAAAACTTTCAAAACTTCACTGAAATTGATACAAATTAGTTTTCGACTAAAAATCTCTTATTAATAAAAAAAGAATTGTTGCTAACTTTTAGTCAAATTTTGTTAGAAAAATTCAATTGACATCTTTTGTATGAAAAATGGTTTTCATCTCATTCGAAATTTTGAACTTTTAGACAAATCGACTAGCACAGACGAGAATTTAACAGTGGTGGTCGTATCCTAATGTCTTTTTTTTTTGTTTGTATTACCATGAGGCTTACGTATTAATAAGCTTCTGAGTAATATGCCTAAAATGATTTAGCACCGATACATAGACTAAAATCTATTTACTTTTAAAACAAGTTTTTTTTAAATAAAACTTATAGATCTAGTTTGGCTTTTTTTCCACTTTGTCAAAGTATAATTATGTAAGGCCTTAAGTTAGCCTAGTTCCCCTTGGCTTCATTTCACCTTCATTCTTTCTATAAGAAAGTAAATTAAAGAACATTGGAATACAAGTTTCACAAAAATATGTTACCTAACCTACATTCACACGACAATAAACCATTTCTGTCATAAAACAAATAAATCACAAAACTTTTATGAATCCCGTATAATTTGTTGAACTAAGTTAATTAAAAGCATTTAATTAAAATACAATTTATTTGCTAGCTTATGTCACTCTATCCTTTTGGCAACGTTATAAACCTTTTGTTTACCTTTTGTTCAAAATAACTTAAATGAAGGTACTGTACACACACATGTATGATAATGAAAAATCTTAAACAATTTGCAATTAAAAGTTAAAATGTTGGAATAATAATTAAGGTGACATGGAAAAATTGCGAACTATTTTGAAGAAAGGAAAGAAATTTAAATAGTTTAAGATCGATTCTGTGACTTTTCTAAATGCTAACTTGTCTGGCATAACATTTAAAGAAATACTTACATAGTTTTTTTTAATATAAATAAGTTATATTTAAATTGCCTTACTCAATAATTTTAAAATTGAAAACAGGCATTACGAAGTTGATGTCTCGGTCCGATTTGTCCCATTGAAAATTTTGAAATTTTAAGACATTTCCCTCTAAATCAAATATTTTTAGAGAGATGTATGTGTATGCGTGTGTAAATAAGTTCTCTTGAAATGTTCACTTTTATAAACTGCTATAGGCAAGTCCATATAGAGTCCAGTTCTTGTCATCCAGGAATTTGTAACGCGTCTGCTAACAACTTTCAGCAATATTACACTGACCCATCTGTGAAAATAGATGAGTATTTCTTTCTATACTTTCGAGACTGTCCCCAGAATGCCTTAAATAATTTTCAAATGAAGTATTACTTGGCATAAATTAAAGATGATTATTCCTCCGGTCCAGATGGAATTGCTCCACTTGTCTTAAAAAAATGTAAGCCAGTAGTTGCTCCTCCCCTTCTTCGCATATTTGCACTTTCTCTAAGCTTGCCCAGGAAGAAGGCATTACAACCAGTCTTAAAAAGAGGCTGGGATGCGACCCACACTGATAACGTCCCATCCCGTCTGTCGATTTGTTTTGCTTAAAAGTTTGTCTATATGTACTCGTATCAATTTTTACCAAATTTGAGTACTATTTTTTCTAGATTTTATTTTTTATGAAAAAATGGACTGTTGGATTTTTATATAAAAATTACTGAATATCGAAAACAATATTTTCTGTGAAATGAAATAAGTTTTGAAAAGCTATTTAAGTCAAAAGTACATTTTTACCAAGTGTTAGTATTGTTTTTTTTAGAGTTTTATTTTTTGTAAGAAAACTTTCAATTCGATTTTTCTCAAAATTTGTCCTAATGTTGAAAACAATATTTCTTATAAGTAAAAATTAGTTATAAGTTATTATCTCAAATTTTTAAAAAGATAGTCGAAAATCATTTTTTACTAACTTTTGTTAATTTTTTTTCGGTTTTTAATTTTTTGTAAAGAAACTGTAGGTATATTCGATTTTTTTCAAAATTTTAATGAATGTTGAAAACAATATTTTTTGAAAGATAAAAGTAAATTGAAGCCAATATCTTAAAGTTTTGCAAAGATATTTGAGTCGACAATCAATTTTTACCAACTTTTATTATTTTTTTTTACTTTTTTATTTTTTGTAAATGAACTGTCAATTCGATTTTTTTTGGAAAGATATTTAAATCGATATTCAATTTTTACCAACTTTGAGTAATGTTTTTTTAGATTTTTATTTTTATAAAAAAACTGTCAATTCGTTTTTTCTCAAAATTTTATCAGATGTCAAATACATTATTCTTCGTTGCACAAAATTGTTTTGAAGATGAAATCATATTTAAGTCGTAAAATTTTGGAAGTGAAAAAAAAGTTAAATAGATTTTTTTCAAAAAATATACTTCTTTGATATCACGTTTTTTTTTATAATAAGCGCACACTCAAGGGGATATATTACCCTTATTATGCAGACACAGTATGAGCAATAGGAAAGGGAGAGAGGGGTTGAAAGGAGATGTCGGTGCACATTGGTTTTGAATTCCTGAATATTGCAATAGCTGGGAAAGACAGAGTGTGGCAAGGCATTCCACATTCGCATAGTACGGCTAAAGAACGAATCTCTGTATTTGACAGTACGACCGAAGTTGGGCTCGAGGGTATATTCATGAGCATTCCTAGAACCGCGAGTATTACGGTTGAACTGTTTAAGGGGAGGAATGCAGCTGGCTATTTCTCTAGAGCATAAACCATTAAAATAACAGTAAAAAAGCGTGAGACAAGAAACATTTCGACGATGTTCAAGTGGCGTAAATGATCTTATGATGATAATATCACCAATCAATCAAAATGCTCTACGTTCAATACTATCCAAGAGGCTTAAGTAAGTTGCAGGAGCACCAGCCCAGATATGGGAGTTATACTCAAGTTTTGGACGTATATAAGTCTTGTAAATAACGTCTTAAAAAACTTCTTGCATCACCTTAGAAAACCCAAACATCTTGCGGCATTTTTGGCGACATCGCGTATGTGATCGTTCCACAAAAGGTGGTTGGTGATACACATACCAAGAATATCGAGATGTTCAGTTTCCTCGATGCAAGTGCCATTTATGGATAATGAAAAAGCTTACGCAGTGGTTTTGCCAGCGATGAAGAACACCTCTTCAGAACAATAGCGGGGATACCATCCGGACCAGCAGATTTGTGTATGTTAAGATCTTTTAGGACTCTCGCTACAGTACGAGTGCGAAAAAAGATTTGCCCCATAGAATCATTAACTCGCTCAAGTACAGGTGGAGTCATAACACTCATTGGCAGAGTTGAATTGGCGGCGAACTACCTAGAAAAGAGATTTGCTTTCTCTAAAGAGCTAACAAATGGAGTGTCATTCACAACGAGCGTAGGAACCGAGGAAGAGGAAGAATTCCTCATATTTTTTACAAATGACCAAAAATGTTTCCTGCCTTTGGGACAATGTAGTATTTTTTGCCGTAATTTTTGGCCATGTAAAAATTTGGTGCATCGAATATGGGCGTTGCAGGCCTTCCTGGCTTGCTTGAACTTATTCCGGTTTTACTCAGTTGGATTGGCTTTAAAACAACGGAAACTTACCTTCTTAACCCTAATAACCTCTTTACAGCTCGCATCGAACCATGCGTTTTCCTTAGGTTTGATGCTTTTAACCCTATTCGGGATAAAAGTTCTCATTCCCAGGAGAATCAAACTTGTGATCATATCAGCGCTGGCGTCAACGTCACTATCGAGGAAGCATAGTGACCAGTTAAAGATCCTGAAGTAATTATTGAGACCATCCCAGTTGGCTTTCTCGTATTGCCAAACGGTTCTCTTAGGAGCTCTTTCTTTAACTGGAAAGTTTTTACACGAGAAATTTGCTGATATGACACAATGGTCAGATGTGCCTAGAGGAGATAGAACACTTATAGTGTACTTACCAGGGTCAGAGGTAAGAAACAAGTCAAGAGTGTTTTCTGCTCGACCTACCACGTCCGATATTCGTTACATTATATTATATAAAGTCTCGTTACATTATATTATATAAAGTCTCTAGCTTTTTTGGTTCGTAAGATATTTAGGGTTAACCAAAATTTTCACCTTTTTTTATACTGCTATGGTAAAAAAACAACCCACACAATTTTCTTGAGAGCCCTTTCTGCATCTTTCTGCCTTATTATCTACAACAAAATTTATTTGAAATCGATATCTTTTCTGGTTCTTGAGCTATGGACGACAAAAAACATCGCAAACGTACGGGCGTACGTACACACGCACGCCCTTAGGGACCTTGAAACGTCGAGAAATGTCAAAATTTTCAATTTGACAAATCGGACCCATTACAATAACTTCCTATGGGAAGTTAATAATAATATACATTCAATGGTTTGGATACAATTTCTTGATCTAAACTATTTCTTTACAAGGGAATATAGTCTTAAAGCAAAAAAGATAAACCAATGAACTTTCAACTATTTTGCAAACCACACAAACAGATATTAAGGAAAGGAATAGTCCTTTTGGCTGAAAAAAGTCGTTACCTGTTTCTATGGATCATTTCCTTTTTCATTGACCCAGTCAGGGATAGATATTTTTTTAGGAACCGATAACGAGAACAACTCATATTACTTTGCTTACTTCTATTCCAAAAAGGATATTTTATGTGGGCAGTCAAACTGCCACAAGCTTATACTATGTTCAAGTTTGCAAGGCATTCCAGAGTCTTATGGCAAAATAAACAAACAAAGAAAAAAAACCATTTATGTATATCTGACATTTTATTCATAATAATCCTTATTCCTTGGGCTGGTTTAAATTTTTCATTTTTTTTGTCAAATTGGGGCAAATATTTCGAGTCGTCATACATATGTACAAATATATAACAGTAATCCAAATTTAATTATCAAAATTGCCTTCGTATTTATTTAGATTAAGTTCGAGCTATGAAGAAACAACTACCATCAGAGAGTTGTAACAGAGTATTTATTATTTGTTTTGTGTATAAAAAGAAAGAAATACACAAGAGAATTTATGCCTGCTTGGATGAGAACTCATTTATTAAATTACAATTTTGATGAACAATTTTCAAACTTTAACTTTCATTCAAGTTTCTGTACATCCATCCAAACGTATCAAACTAAGTATGATAAAAACCTTAAAGAATTTCTTGTTCTTTTACTGATGCTGGTGTTGGTGCTGGTGCTGACATAAACACAATTATTCTGTTTCAATTTGATTGATGAAGTTTGGGAATTGTTTCTATATCTGAAGTGCCAATTTAATGAAATGGATTACTAATGTTGGTTGGGCTTAAGAGCTCGTGAGATATCGGATGAGAATCAAAGTTTCTGAGTTGTGAATCGATTTTTTTCTGTAATTAATGCGATACATAAATATCTGTGGAGATTTTAAATTGGAATTTTGATAGTGCCCAACTGCTAACTGTTAATTTAAATTAACTGATTTCACAATTTATTTCATTTAATAATTTGTTTGCATTATTATTATGGTATATATTAGACACATAAATATGTAATTCAAACTAATCATACTTTGACAAACGTCCAAAATATCTTCATGCAAAGTAGAATGAATTATGGTCTAACTTAACTTTTTGTTCCCGAAGGTGTTAATTGTATTTTGCACAAATAAATTTAGTTTTTGTCATGAAATCTCTGGTAACAGTGCTTTTAGCTAATTTTGCTGAAAAGAAGAAGTTTTTTTGAAAATTTTTACCAACAATAGATAATATGAAATGGGTTTTTATCGAGATTGAAATTCAATACTCACAAACATCTAAGAAAAAAAAAACTACTACAATCGGTCCGTTTCTTCGAATTGAAAATATTGATATATCTTTACGTTTCAAAGTCCCTATAACCTTAATAAAAGATTTTTAGAGAGATGTAGGTATGAACGAGTGTCCGGACGTCAATACGTTCGGGATACCATTTTTGCCATTTCGACTTCCAATAACCTTTGTTTTACAGATAATAAAATCAAAAGATACAGAAAGGACTTTCAAAAAATATCTCACGGACCAATGACCATAGCGACTCTAAATATAAGTTTTGAGTTCTATATTTGGCATTTTTAAATAATAATAAAATAACTTAGGTACAATTAAATTACCATATAAACATTTTCGTGTCGACTTAAACTTATCAATAGTTTTAAACGTTGAAGTCATTCCAATGTACATAATATAGAAAATCACAAGTATAATGGTATTTTAGATCTGACAAAAAAGTGAATTGAATTTTAATTACAACGACTCAAAAAATTTTACTCTCGGCAAATTTATCCATCATGCATTCGCCAAAATTGAATGTATAAGTTACATTTTAAAGGTGAAGGTAAACCGGGATTTCAATAAATGCTTTCCTTCAAGACTTTATAAAATCAAACCATTACCTCAAATCTTCAAGAAAATCGACAAAGTTACGGATGGAAAATTCCTTGGAACAGATGTCTCTAAGGACATGTTTTCATATAATGGCCAAGAACTTATGGATACTCCATCCAAATGGAGTTTATTTAAATATTTTTTTTTTTTACTTTTACTTTAATTTAGATGAAGACTTAAAGCTTACAATATTTACAGTTTGTAGGCAATTATTAAATAAGCAAAAATCAAATAAACAATAGTTAAATAAGCAAAAATTTAATAAATAAAAGCATTATACTTCAAATAAAATAGTTAGGAATATGCTGTTAAATGAAAAATTCAAGCAATCAACTCAAAATATGAAAAAATTGAAGCAAGGAAACTAAAGTATATATGTATGTACATACATTTGTTTATTTTTTTATCTTCTCAAATAATTACATGCAATAATGTATCTATTTCACTGCAGTTCAAAGAAAATAGAAAAAGCTGAATATTTCTGAAAAATGTTGGTTTGACTCTCGCATCTAATATTTTTAGGCAGCTTATTAAATAAAAGAGGAGCAGTAACTAAATAAAAGTGACAAAAGTGTGCTTTTTTAATGTAAGGTACAGTTACCACATTCATGACGTTGACACGCAAACTACGAGATTCATACAATCTATCAGCCATATATTAAGAATTTTCGAAAAATATTTGTTATACTTTATAAAAATATAAGTGATTTAGTGGTAGAACATTAAGATTCTTGAATAAATCAAAACTTAGGGTTCTACGATTTACCCTAGCAATAATTCTGATAGCATGTTTTTGCTTAATAAGAAAAGTCTCAATTTTGTTAAAATGTGTACCGCCCCAACAAGAAAGTGCATATTGAAGTTTAGATTTAAATAAACCATTGTAGACCAATTTTAGAATAGGTAGACTACAATATATACTAAGATGGTAGATATGCCTAACAACTTTGTTTAGATAAATTTTTAAGTTAGAAGTGTGGTTTTTCCAACTCATCTGTAAATCTATCAGAATACCTAGGTATTTGAAACTTTCAACTCTCTCAATTATAAAACAACCGTCAGAGCATTGCAGGTTTTTAATATATGAAGTAATGGAATCATGCAGGCAATCATTATTTAGCCGATATCGAAGACAGAAAGGTGAAATATATTCACAGATATTACAACTTATGTTAAAAATCATATATTTTGTTTTGTCACTTATAATAAGTCGATGAATATAAAACCATTTACGCAGAATCTCGATGTCACAAAATTAAATAATTTTTTGAAGAATATGACAAAGCAGTATCACCACAAAAGCTGTGATACTGACTTTAAAAGGTTGAACAAAAAGCGAGTTCACAAAGATTTAAAAAAGGATAGGGCCCAAGACAGAACCTTGAGGAACACCCATATTAATAAACTTCTCTGAGCTAAGAATATCCCGGATTTTTACCCTCTGTTTTCTATTCATTAAATACGATTCTAACCAATCATACATGTTACCTCTAAACCTGGCTCTATTCAATTTATCAAGTAACAAAACATGATCCACAGTATCACTCTTCAAGTTATAATCTTCAAGTTATTCCTTGAGAGTCACAAACTACCAAGTTTTCGAGTTGATGAAATTTCAAATATAATTGTAAAATATTGTCCACATTCTTTGAATATAGTCCTGTCCTTGATATTTAATCATTGTATTAACAATGGTTATTTTCCAGAAATTTGGAAAAAAAGCTAAGATTTTGCCAATAGCAAATATCAAAGCTTTGAAATATTCTAATATCCGTATCAGCTTCTCCGAAGATACAGATATCATTCTAAATAACAACTTTGGTTTAAAAAAGAAGCATACTCAACAGAACAGGCCCTGCTTTTAATTCAAGGGCTAAGGAGATAATTGACTATCATATTTTTGATAGTCAAATTTGACTATCATTTTCATTCCGTCTGTGTAAGATGATTCAACTTAATTCAATTCTATTGAACAATTTCTGATTATAATTGTCACAATTCATTGTTTTTATCTAAATAAAAGTATCAAATTGGCATTCTCACTTTTCTTGTGTTTTTTCGAATTACGTAAGCTTTGTCGGTCACAAGAATTTGTTTTTGTACAGGTTACTGAAAAAATGTTCCATTCGTTTTTTTATAAACGTCTGGTAGCTATATTCAGAAACGACACATTTGTAGGAAAATCACTATCAAATTTTTCTAGTCTCAGATTTTTAGCTATTAATTTGACTATCACCTTACACAGATCAAATTCGATTATTTTGACTGTCAACAATCAAAAATCATTTTAGTCGATTCCACCCCTGATTCATTAAGATCTTTTTAAGTTTTTAACAAACAGATCAACATCGATTTTTATAGAATTTGTACTCACGGATTTTCTTCCAGTGAACTCAGTGTTCCTCTGGGATAAATACTGGGGCCATTATTGTCTAACATTCCATTACGATCGCAAAAAAAAGTATCTAGGAATAAATTTTCAAAACCGATTTCTTTTTAATAAATACAGTAAAACAATTTTTAAAAAGACGAGGATGATAGTAAGGTCATTAAAATCTTTATTCAATTCGAAATCTATGTTAGAAAAAACTAAAATTCGGAAATTTGGAACGAAAATATTGAGATTTTGCTGTGGAATGTTTTGAAAACCAGATAGTGCATTTCAAACAAAACAATATACGAAGCAACTCAGGTTACATTATTAATGCAGTACCAAAAAGATCTTTATTAAAAAACAAATGGAGCAGAATAGTTGTCATGCAAATCTTCTAGTAAGATCTTTAATGGACTTAAATGCCAACGGCAGTTTAGTCTATAAATATTGCTTTTTAAACATTAAATATGCTTAATTTCAGGCTATTAAAACCAGATACAAGCATTACTGTTGAGTTTTACGGAAGAGTTTCTCCTTTAAGTTAAAGAGGATAATATTGATAATCTAAGTATTATGTTTTACTCCAAAAGAAGACTTCCTAACGTAGACTTTTGTAGAATACTTACCGTCAGGGTTATCCATAAATACAACATTTAATATTAGGTGAACCTCTTTAGTTGCAATTTTAAACTTCCCATAGGAAGTTATTGTAATGGGTCCGATTTGTCAAATTGGAAATTGTTCACATTTCTCGACTTTTCAAAGTCCCTAGAGTCGAAATAAAAGATTTTTAGAAAGATGTCTGTGCGTGGGCGTTCGTACGTCCGTACGTTCGCGACATTTTTTTCGTAGTCAATAGCTTAAAAACCAGATGAGATATCGACATCAAATACATTTTTTTATACAGATAGTAATGCAAAAAGATGCAAAAAAGGGCTCTCAAGAAAATATCGTGGGTGGTTTTTTTACCATTTTGAATTAAATTGTATATAATATATTGTAACGTGATACTAAACGAGTGTATTTTTTGGAAAAAATTAAAAGTAAGGGTTTTTTTATAAATAAAAAAAAACTTAAAAAAAATTGTGTTACCTCGAAAATTTTACAAATACAAAATGATTTTATGACCAAAACAGTTTTGTGCAAAGAATAAAAACCCAAAAAAAACATTACTCAAAGTTGGTAGAAATTGAATTTCGACTCAAATAGCTTTACAAAAAATTGAGATTATGGATTCTAACTGATTTTAATTATTGTTTTCAACATTCTGAAAAATGTTGAGAAAAATCGAATTAACAGTTTTCTTAAAAAAAATTAAAACCTTATCAAAAAAATTTGGTAATAATCCATTTTGGTTCAAATATCTTTTCAAAACTTTTAGATTTTGGCTTTAAACTAAAAAAACTTTAACTATTTTTATCTTTAAAAAAATATTGTTTTAAACATTCAGTAAAATGTTGAGAAAAATGGGATTGACAGTTTTCTTACAAAAAATAAAAACTTAAAAGAAAATTTAACAAAAGTTGGTAAAAATTGTTTTTCGACTCGAATATCTTTCAAAACTTTAAACTACTTTAATCTTTTAAAAAATATAATTCAGTAAAGATTGAGAAAAGTTTAATAGCCATGTTTTTTTACAAAAAATAAAAACCTAACAAAAAAACAATAATAAAACTTGGTACAAAATTTACTAACGACTCAAATTTTCAAAAATTAAAAATATTCTCTTCAAACTCTTTTTATTTCACAGAAAAAATTGTTTTCGATATTCAGCAGATTTTTCATAAAAAAATTAAATCTACAAAAAATAGTACGCAAATTTGGTAAAAATTGTTGTTCGGTTCTTGATATCTCTCAAATTAATTTCATTCATCCTAAAATCATCATCCTACTAAAATTGGTAGAAATTTACTTTCGACTAAAAATCTTTTTCACAAAACTAGGTTTTCAAACTTAACTATTTCTTTATATGAAATGATGAAAAATATTGTTGGTAATTTTAAAATTTTTAAGAATAATTCAACTAACAGCTTTTTTAACCCAACACGAAAACCTACAATCTTTTTAGTAAGACAAATCCACAGAGGGGATGGGAAGTTATCAGTGTGGGTCGCATTACAACCTCTTTTTGTATTAGTTTTAATTTTAGTCATTTAGTTATATTTGCCATAAAAGTGCAAAAATAAATTATAATTATTATTTGAACCAATATTTCAAATATTCATTAAATTGTATGTCTTTAAGTCGGGCATATCTTTAAGTCGACAAAAAAAAACTAAAAGATTTCAAATGAAACTGTACTTAGTCTATTTTTCTAAATGAAGTTAATTTTAAAAACTTTATTAGCTGAAAAGATTTGACTGATAAAATTTGATTTGATCTACAATTGAATTTGTTTTGAATTATTTCAAAAATAAAATAAAGTAATTTTAGGCTATACAAAAATGTCTACTTAGATTTTTTGATTGGAAATATTCAAAATTGGAGTTTGTCAGCTTTTCAGGAGTTTGAAATTTTGTAACTATTAGAGCCCTCAACTATTTTTATTTACAAAATACCTACTGTTTGCATTGTTATGAACAACAACTGAAAATCAGGCACTTTGAATAATTTTCTTGACCTTTTCCCTAATGGTTTCATAACTTGTTTTTCTTTTGTTTTAAAAGCTCATCGAAACATAGCAAGTGTAGAATTCAATAACGGCTATTTGTAAACCAGATAAATTATTTCATTAATTCCAAAACTCGGCAACGTGTTTCTTCGTTAATTTCTTCTGTCCCTTGAATAAATGTTGAATTTTTTGACATTAACAGATTATTTCAAATCCAAATTGAAAAAAAATGCATACCCTAAAAACCACACAGAAAACATTATTTTTTCTGTAAATGTTGTTAATATCGTGCCTGCGTGAAAAATGCCTCCAGATAAGACGCGAAGTCCTCGTTCTTCTGAAATACATCACATCAATAAGAAGGAGGTAATTGTCGGTTTCAAGTGAATTTAAGGGTTAACCTAATATTAAATATTGACTACTATAACTATATCATACATAGAGCATTGAAAATATCTTATAAAATGACCTTACTTAAATTAAGCTTCAAATACGAGTAAATGTTCCTCATCTTCTCTTAGGAACTTTTCTATCTCGAACTTGCATTATGATAGCAGAAAAATGCAAAGCCCTTCATGCGATAAACCTTGGTTTTATCGAAACTTCAAGCTGATGGATAGTTGAAGGCTCAAAAAAGAGAAGAAATTATGCCTACGGACTGGTTATGCGATTTTTAGCGACCATGAATATTCCACTTGTTCTTCTTTTCTCATATCAAATATTCTGAAATCAAGGTTCATATTTTTAATTTCATATATAAAAAGACCACACAGAGTGAAAAATTGTCGCCTACAATAAATTCAACTACCGCAAGGAAGGGTTTCAGTTTCAGTTGCAGTTGCAGGTCTATATGACAGTTAACCATCTTTATAGTTAAGGGAAGGGCCCTGACTACTTATGTCCTTCGTTGCTTGTTACTTTTAGTTTAGTTTTAATAAAAGCAAGGATTCTTCCATTTTATTCATATTCAATCGTGCATATATGTACAATGATGTGTACCTATGGTTAGAGGTAGGCTGTATATATTTAGCATATGTATATACAAAAAAAGGGGTCCAGATCATCATCAGCATGCTCTCCCACAGCCAAGTGGATACTGGATTGTGCCTTTGGCGATTTTCTATGATGGTGTAATGGAAAATTATAATTGCTCTCCGCCTCCATGCAACTAACAAAAGGACTTTTATATTTAGACTTTTTTTAAAAAACATTTGCTTACAGCTTTTTCCTAACTTATATATGTATATATTTTTCAACCTATTTTGCTCATACAAGCATAAAAATACCAAGCAAGGCAAGGTTGATGTGAATTCTTGCCTTTTGCCTCTCTCTTTCATCGCTCTTGCATCGTTCAATTTATCTGCAGTCATCCATCACATATTTTTTTCTTTTTTATTTTAACGTCGAACGTCACAGTTGTGAACAAATAGGCACAGATATACATATTTATATGCAAGTGCAAATAATTACAACTCAGCACCGCACAGCAACAATCTAACACCTACACCAGGGTGTTGAATATTCTTGCATCCCCCACCCAACATAGTTTAATAATAGTCAAGAAAGTAGAGTTCGATTCATTAACATTCAAAATTCTTGTACTTGCAAAAACATTTCAACGTTTTTTTTTTTGAAAAAAAAAACAGAACTATATTATATTAGACAAATCTTTAAAATTGACAAAAATAACGAATATATGTATAAGTTTACAACTTGAACGATTATTAATAAAAAAGTGAAAATTAATTCAAATTTTAATGGGCTTTTAGTTTAGCTGAAACTTAGTCATAAGAATATGTTGTTTATTACTTACTACAAGTTCAAATATGTACCTATGTAACTATTTGCTAAGAAATATATAGAACCATTTTGGACACTGAGAAATTCGTCATGCGAAAGATAATGTTTACAAAAATATCGCTAAGAAATCGTTCTTCATTTTTATTTGAGTTATACAATCCGCAAAATCAGTTAATATCACTTCGATATGGACTAAAATTTTAATGTAAGGTTTTGTATAAATAGCCCTAAAAGCAGCTTCCCTAGCCTTATCAATATGAATCTCATTCCTCCGGTTGTTTGCTTTCGCAATGCAATCATACAAAATATTTTGCTATGATTCAAAGATACTATTCTTTTCTGTAAGTTGTACTCTGTTCTTTTTATAAGTTTAATAGAATGACAGTATAAGCCTTCCAGCTTTAGATAAACACTTCTTGTTTTTTTAATTTGCAGACACTTAAGTAGTTGTTGTATTAAAATGTTTACATTTAAACACATTCAGAGTGTTAGGAAAATAGGGAAGAATTTAAGAGCAGAAACCAGTGCACATTGGTCTTAAGACTTTGCACAGAGTTCGGTAAAGCATTCCACATTCTCGATGAGTGGGTAAAAAAAGAATCTCTATTCTTAGCAGTATTTTCGAAATTGATCTTATGGGTAAACTGATGAGAATTCCTGATAATGCGAGTATTACGGCTGAAATGTTTGAGAGGAGGAATGTAACAGGCTAATTCGACAAAACATTGTTTGTAAAAATATCGGCGAAACAATTAAGTTAATGAAAAATGCGGTGCTGCTAGAGGGATGTAAATGTTCTGGTTATAATTCTATCGCCTATCATTTTCACAGCCCTTTTTTGCATCCTATATAAAAGACTAACAATTGTTTTGGGGGCTCCTGCCAAATGTCCAAGTATGTGAGTTATATTCAAGTTTAGAACGAATGAAGGCTTTGAAAATTAACAGCCTGATCAGAGATTTGAAACATTTCTTGCACCGCTCGGAGAAATCTTAAGCTCCTAGCAGCAATTTTTGGAAATAAACAAACCGAGTACTGAAAGATGATTAGTTTCCAGGGTGCAAATGCCACTAATGGATAGAATGACCAGGTTGATTTACGTTTTAACAACAGGAGACAGCATTCAATTTTTGAATCATTACATTTTAAGCATTGGTCAATGTTGTCGAGATTAATGAACTTATCATATCCTGCCGTTAAAGTACCACATCTGAAGGACAAAGATGTGAATCTAGAAAAGCTGAGGGTACTGTCGTCAGCGGAACATTAATGGATTAGAAGTGGCAGACAATATTTAGTTTTTAAATATGAGAAAGAGAGTCGGAGACAAAACGGATCCCTGGTAGAAACCATAATTTATTTTTTGAGCTTCAGATTTAAAACCATTCAATACAACTTGCATTGAACGGTTAGAGAGGTAGTTTCTAATCCAAAGAAGAAGATATTTATCAATACCAAAAGCACGAATTTTCGATAGGAGATCTTGGTGCCAATCTCTACCAAATGATTTTGAAATATCAAGTGCAATAATCTTACTTTTTTATTTTACAGTTCGGTTAAATAAACCATCAAATCACCGGTGGACCCATTGCTACGAAAGTAATATTACCGTTTATTTAGAAGATTTCTTCGAGATATTTCTTAATCTGGCTGAACAAATTCTGTTCTGCATCCTTTGGGACATTGTAGTATTTTTTGTCTTTATTTCTGGTCATGCGAAAATTTGGTTCGTCGAATATGACCGTTGCAGGTCTTTCTAGATTGTTTGGACTTATTCGGGTGGGGTTGGCTATAAAACGAGTAACTCACATCTCTGATCCTAATTACCTCTTTACAGCTCGAATCAAACCATGAGTTCTCTTTTGGTTTGATAAATTTGACCCTATTTGGGATATAAAAATTTTCATTCCTTAAGACTTGGTTGATACCGCCACAGTTGGCTTTCTCATGTTGCCAAACGGTTCTCGTGCCCACATTGAATTATCTGCTGACTTGGCTACAGACAGTTTTTCTTTTATATGAACATTATTACTCATATTACTCAAAGTTATGAAACCTAGGTATCTTAACTCGTGAAGAACTTCGATATTGGTGCCATCTAATGTCCAGGTCCTCGAGTTTCTCTCAGAACGAGTTTCGTCTCGGAATATCATTATTTTAAGTTATGCAGAGTAAAATTTTATATCCCATGGAACCATAGATCGTAGATCAAAAGACCTTTGGCCCTTTTAATAAAAAACACCGTCTCCGCTGGATAACTCACGGATAGTGAAAGTATAAGCACACAGGAATGGTTGAGAGTTGTAAGTCACTAGGCCCTGGTTCTCGACGGACTGTTGAGCCACTGTTCTCCAGCAAGAAATGGTATAATTTTTTTATTTGGGCGACTCCCTACATATGATACAGCCTAAACCATTAAATCGTTTGAGTTCAAACTTGAAAATTAAGGTTTTAAGCAGATGCGCGTTTTGTATTGCATTTTCTCTAAAAAAATGTTTTGTTAACTTGGCGTGTTACGGTACGTTACGCTACGATACACCTATCGTACACCAACCTAAATAACTTCTTTTACCAATGGAAAATAACATGATTTTCCGGACTATTGGCCTTAAATGTTGCATCTGAAGACGATGTTTTTTGTTGCTTTGTTTTGAATTTTGAAATATATTTCACGCTCGAAAGGACCCAAGGTCACATCAGATGGATGACTGAATGGATTCTTTAAAAAAAAAATCAATAGAGTCCTTATGCATTTCTGAGCTAAAGATAGAAATGTGAATTTGACAACAAAAGAGAAACAATAGTAATATAGGTAGGTATCGACATATCACACTGATGGTAAATGCATAATACTTAATGTCACATGGATAACAAAAATACGACGTTTAGGCCTTATTCAAAAACTCTCTTGATGTGGGTAAACTATTGTTTCATCTGTTTATGGAGTAGTGCTTTGCCTTGGTTTACTTAAGAAAATGATGTTTTACCATTAAACTTCAAAACATGAAAGTATCAAACATACAAAAGCAAAGCATATATTGTCAATGAAAATTGCTTTTCAATAAACTCTTTATGATAGATATTCTACCACTTTCGAAAAAATATTTTGAATAGTCCTCTCTGCACTCTTTTCTTTCAAAAATTAATGGTTTTTTAGAATTGCACTTTCATAAATCTTATAAATTCCAAAACTCGGACAAGTATTTAGTCCTATTTTTAATTCTATCAAATCCTTTTCACACATTTTTGCTTTGGCCACCATTTCTAAAAACAAAATGGAAACAAATTAGACGCTCTACGTTTGATTTAAAAGCTGCTTTTGACAAGGTGAACAGACAGGCTCTAAAACACAGCATTGTTCAATGGGGATTAAAAAACCGCGTGGAATTTAATGCTTCGAAAACCCAATGCTGTCTTGTATCGTTAAAGCGAGATATACCCCCATTGCCATTATCCATGGATGGCACTTGCATCAATGAGATTGAACACCTCGATATTCTCGGTATGTGTGTCACCAACCACCTCTTATGGAATGATCACAGACGCGATGTCGCCAAAAATGCCGCAAGGTGTTTGGGTTTTCTTAGGCGATGCAAGAAATATTTCACCCCTTCTGATCTGGCTGTTATCTACAAGACTTACATACGTCCAAAGCTTGAGTATAACTCCCATCTCTGGGCTGGTGCTCCTGCAACTTACTTAAGCCTCTTGGATAGTATTGAACGTAGAGCATTTAAATTGATAGGTGATAATATCATCATAAGTTCATTTATTTCGCTTGAACATCGTCGTAAGGTCTCTTGTCTGACCCTTTTTTACCGTTATTTTAACGGCTTATGCTCTAGTGAAATAGCCAGTTGCATTCCTCCCCTTAAACAGTTCAACCGTAATACTCGCGCTTCTAGGAATGCTCATCAGTATACCCTCGAGCCCAACTTCGGTCGTACTGTCAAATACAGAGATTCGTTCCTTAGCCGTACTACGCGAATGTGGAATGCCTTACCACACTCTGTCTTTCCTAGTCATTGCAATATTCAGGAATTCAAAACCAATGTGCACCGACATCTCCTTTTAAACCCTCTCTCCTCTTTCTAGTGCTCACACTGTGCATCTGCATAATAAAGGTAGTAATATCCCCTTGAGTTTGTGTTAATTATAAAAAAAAAAAAAAAAAAAAAAAAAAAAGAGTTTTACATAGGTGGGTTATTGGAGCACCTGATCAGATATGTGAAACCTACTCGAGTATCTGTTCTATAAATTATCATATCAGAAGGGGTAGACAAATTCTTGCATCGCCGGAGAAAACCTAAACACTTGGCAGCATTTATGGGGATATTGAATATGTGAAGAGTCCACAACAAGGTGGTTTGTACTGCACATCCCTAAAACTGAAAGCTGCTCAGTATCCTCGATGCAAGTACCATCCATACATAGTGACATTAGGGGGGATACGCTTTTGCGACAGTAGAAGTATTCAATTCTAAACGGTATTTGATTCCCCATCGGACAATGCTCTCAAGATCAGAATTTAATGAGCTTATCATACGCAGCGGTTGCTAGTCCACATCCGAAAAACAAGGATGAGAATCTAAGAACGAATGTGAAAATCTGTGGGTACTGTTATATAATCTTACTTTCTCCAAAACTATGTAATGATTTGTTCCACTCTTCAATGAGTTAAACCATCAGATCGCGAGTGATCGACATACAGCCGGTCATTAAATATCTTTCGTTCTTCAAGATATTTCTTTAGCTGTAAATTTTTAAGCGTTTTCATGACCTTGGAAAGAAGGGGCGTAGGTACAATTGAACTATAGTTAGAGGGGGAGGAGAAGTACAGGAGAAATCATGTCAGGATGATGAGCAGAAGTAATAGCTGTCCTCATAAATTGATCATGGTAAAACTTCTTTGTAATACCAGCTGGAATGATCTTACAATTTTTCATTCCCCCTAGCAGAAAAACAAGTAAATAATTGAACACAAGTGGTTGAGAATATACATACGAGTATATTTGAAGAAAAATATTTCAATTTAAAATATTCGGCAAAATATTAAGAGCCAGGTTTGAAATTATAAACCTTAATTTCATTTTTCATCGACCGGATCCTAAGCAGATTTATGGTTTATGTAACAAAAGATAGCCAGAAAATATTTTCCATTTTATTGCAGAACACGAGGCCTCTATTTCTAGAAAAGCTTCTTATCTATTAATTGGAGCTTGGGGTTTATGTACACTGTTTAAAAAAACGATTCAAAACCCAGTCAGCGAACAATTTTGTTGTCTATGGTCATAAACTTTGAGCTCCTGGGTCAGTTGGATCTTGTACGGATGTAGACCCAAGTCCCGACGCAAAATTCGCCAAATTGAAGTCTGCAAAATGCCGAGTTCTTGTGATACAACAGCTATCAACAATTCCTGTGTGCGAGTGATGCTACCAGGGATGGAGGGGACCTACAGTTTTAAGCCAAATCCGTATGGATAATTTGAGAAAGTACTTTTCATGAAAAGAATTACTCTTGAAGGATTTGTCAAGTACTCGAAAGAGGTAGTATTGAACAAAAAAAACATTAGATGACACAGGAAGGGATTGAACCCAAGATCTCTGGCATGACAGTTACACTTACATATATCATATCACTTCTTGTAACTAGATTTAGTACATTTCCAATTTGTTAGTCATTATTTTATGTATGTTATGCCATATCCGGCAGAACATTGCTTTTGAAAAAAATTAAAGCAATTTTATATCTATTGCAAATTAAATGTTTGACTTCTATTGTTAAATAAACAATCTACTCCGACCGCGATTTGATTTTGCATGATAAACGCCTTTAAATGCGGTTTGCCTGGCCTTCAGTCCAGAAATTGAATATAAAATCCAAACATTTTAAGCCATCTTCTGATGAACACCAAACACCATAGATTTATCATTTTTTTAAGTTCTAAAACCACAAAAAAAAACATTCAAACAACTTACAAAGTATATTATCATTCCTCTACTGCTGACCGAACAAGACATCTCAATTCACTCTCAACTATACACATATATACGAGTATATAAGCCCATTCAACCGAATTATACGAATTCACAAAAACCATATGCTAACCTTGCTCTTTTTTGTTTTTGAAATGTATGACAAGTTTTATCTCCTCTTAGAAAACCCAAATGCCACTGATATTTTTGGTTATTCGAAATGAACAAAACCCATCAAACAAAAGTAAGTCCTTGATTTTCATTCTCATGCTAGAAAAAAAAAAGTTTTTCCTTTTCCAACTCAATAATCTTTTCAGGTCATACAAAAAAGGAAACTCAAAATACTTACGGCAGTTACAGCTTGTAGGTAAAGTTTTTGTCCGGCCCTTCAATTGTGACACCCAGACCAAGGCAATACCAATCTAATGAAATAGTAAATCCATTTTCATTTTGTTGCCACAAAACTGACCTACATATAATATATAGACTTCGATTAAAACTTTATTCCATTTAAGTCAGGCAAGAGAAGATAAGTTGGTGCAATTGTTAAGGCAAACAAAATAGACCAAAAAAAGTAAATAATGATAGAAGAAAAAAAAACTTTATTCAAACTTTTATAATCGTGAAATGGTTTTATTTATTAACTCAATACATGAAAAATTGTATGTTTTGGGTAAAAATCAACAACAACATTAACAAAATAAATTATAACCATTACACAAACAACAAATCATTTGGTGGGCTCGTTCGTGTCAATTGCAATTGCTGTTAACCCTGAAAGTGCTAATGGCAGAAAAACGATGCCATGCATCATCCAAGAGTTGGTTTTGGTGGAAAAACATTCCACTGACTTGAGAGTCTTTCGAGTATTCCCACAAACTCCTCCAAAAATTAAAATCTTGTCTTTAATTGCTAGCACATCGTGGCCATGTCTGAAAAGTAATATATTTTTAAATACTGGTTAAGTTTAGATATTTTTCATTTAAGTTGATTTGATATTTCGGGAATGGTTGTATTAATGGAAAAATCTGATTTGTTTTTGGTTGAAACTGTCAAATCTCAAACAATGTATCGGATTTTGTTTATCTAAGTATAAAAAACAATAAACTGCACAAAATTAATTAATTCTTAGCTCCCAACTTTCATGGCATTTAATATTTAAGAAGAATCTGGAATGCGACCCACACTTATAACTTCCCATCCTTGCCCACCTGTTGATTTATCTAAAACTTATTTAAAATATTTTTTGCGGGATACAAAATTTGAAGTCAATATCTTTCTTTGTTGTCCTAATACTTGAGTCAAAAACTTTTTCTTGAAAGTTTTTTGTCGAAACAGAAACCTTTAAAAAAAAACACTTCTAAAATTGTTAAATATTGATTTTCAACTTAAAGCACAGCAATAAAAACAGAAATTTAAATCAAACTTATTTTATCCTGCGCAAAATATTGTTGCTAACTTTTAGATATTTTTTTAGAAAAATTCAAATATTTTACAAAACACGAAATCCTACAAAAACAATAGATAACTGATAATAAATGGTTTTTGAATCAAGTATTAGGAGAACAAAGAAATATATTGACTTAAATTTGTTTCATCTAACACAAAATGTTGTACGTTTCAGAAAATGAGGTGTTTTTTGCATTTTTGCTTTTGTTTTTTAAATTCTTTCTTTGCTGTACTTAAATCCGTAGTATTGCAAATTTCTCCAGAAAGTGTATTTAAAGCTGGGTTGTACTTTTTAGAAAAGTATTTGATCGATAGGCCCTGTTGTGAGTAGGGTGAACTTTGATATTGATTCAATACAGTGAAAGTTCATTGTATTTACTATTATTTTATAGATTTGAATTCATGGCATCGTGCAAATAGAGTTGAAAAAGCTTTCCTTAAAAAAATCAAACTTGGTTTAATGGATGTTTTGAATTGAACTACCAAACAAAACTAGGCCTGGTTGGCTTTCTAAATCGTTTGGAATTTTGTACATTTGAAGGAAATGTCACCAAGCAGGAGAAGTTACGTTTGCACCACAAGTAATATAAAATTGGATGGTTTTGAGTCGTCGAAATTAAGCCTACAACGATTGATGGCAAAGTCCGCAACGATGTTACCGATTCAAAGTAAAATATCAAGTGTTAGATTTGGGAACTAGCATCTAAAGATTACTACGTTATGTCGAAATTAAGAGACATTGAAATTCGGCCTTTTTGAGAGCATATTGTATCTTCCGTATAAGATTAATTGAAAGAAATACCAACTCCGAAAACTAGAAGATAAGGATGTTATAAGGATGTTGTCAGAGAAAACAATTTCAAAGTGCAAAACAAATTCAATAATCAGCTTAACCTGATAGCAGATGTACCAAAGCGTAGTAACAGATGTTGGCATTCGGTTGATATAAAGGGTAAAGATCATTTTAGAAGTTTTATCTAGTGGTTTTCAAAATTTGGTTAATATGCATTAAAAACCACAGAGCTTTATGTGGATTTGTATTCTTGCCATCCGATGACACCAACAATTGAACAATGCACAAAATATTGATTGACTTTATTCCATTTAAGTCAGGCAAGAGATGATAAGTTGGTGCAATTGTTAAGGCAAATAAAATAGACCAAAAAAAGTAAATAATGACAGAAGAAAACAAACTTTATTCAAACTTTTATAATCGTGAAATGGTTTTATTTATTAACTCAATACATGAAAAATTGTATGTTTTGGGTAAAAATCAACAATAACATTAACAAAATAAATTATAACCATTACACAAACAACAAATCATTTGGTGGGCTCGTTCGTGTCAATTGCAATTGCTGTTAACCCTGAAAGTGCTAATGGCAGAAAAACGATGCCATGCATCATCCAAGAGTTGGTTTTGGTGGAAAAACATTCCACTGACTTGAGAGTCTTTCAAGTATTCCCACAAACTCCTCCAAAAATTAAAATCAATCAATTGAACAATGCACAAAATATTGATTTATGGAGACTCATTCGCCTTTATAACTAAAAGAAAAAATCGAGAAAAACTGCAATTTTGATGTCTTAAAACTTTAATTGATGACACCTGAAAAGTTAGAGACCTTCTCCTGTTAAAAAAAAAATGTTTTTCAAAAGAAGCATGGAAATGTTTAAATCCGAAAATTCAATTGCAAATACAATATCCAATGGTGTTTTAGAAACTTAAACTTATAATTTAGATTAAATTATCTGAATAGTTTTAATTTTGAAAAAGCGTGTGAATCTTGTTCAGAATCCTTCTCCGAATAATGTTTTAAAAATAAATAAAAAAGGAATGTAGACTGTATTGGAACGTACGGTCTAACGAACATACGTACGTACACACGCACACACAAATATCTCTTTTAAAATCTTTAAATCAGATTCTAGGAATGTCGATAAATTTCAAAGTTTTCAATTCGAAAAAAAGGAACGATTAAAATAAATTCTTATACGAAGTTAAAAAGACAATTTTTGTCCCACTTAAGATTAATCACCATACATACTTAAAGTTTAAATATTTTATCACTTAAAAGCCTATTTTTAACTTTCCATAGCAAGTTATTGCAATCGGTCCGATTTGTCGAATTGAAAATTTTGACATTTCTCTACGTTTCAAGGTCCCTAGAATCGAAATAAGGAAGAGAGATGTCTATGCGTGCGTGTGTACGTGCGTTCGTACTTCCGTACGCTGGCGACTTTTGTTTCGTCGTCCAAAGCTCACATAAACTTTGTTAAACAGAAAATAAGAACTCTCAAAAAAATGTATGGGTGGTTTTTTTTACCATAGCAGTTAAAAAAAAATATGAACTTTTATTTAAACCTAAATATTTCACGAAGCAATAACTCTACAGGCTTGAATTAAATTGCATATTATACATTTTATTGTGATACCAAACAAATATATTTTTGGAAAAAATTACCAACTAACGGATTTTTTATAAATAAAAAAAACTGAGAAAAAAAATATTTGTCAACTTGAAAATTTAATGCACAAAAAATGATTTTATCTCCAAAACAATTTTTTGCAACGAAGAATAACCTTTTTTTAATATCTGGTAGAATTTTGAGAAAAATAAAATTAATAGTTTTTTATAAGAAATAAAAACCTAAGAAAAACATTACTTTAAGTTGCTAAAAATTGATTTTCGACTCAAATATTCAAATCGATTCAAAACTCTGAGATATTGGCTTTTAACAAATTTTATCTTTTAAAAAAATTTTTTTGTCTACATTCAGTAACATTTTGCGAAAAAACCGAATTGTTTTTACAAAAAAAATTAAAACCTAACAAAAAACTTAATACAAAATCGTAAAAATTGATTTTGGACTTAAATATCTTTTCAAAACTTTGGCTTATAACTAATTTTATATTTTAAAAAATATGTTTGTCAACATTCAGTAACATTTTTTTTTAAATCGAATTGACAGTTTTTTACAAAAAAATTAAAAACCTAGAAATAAAATTTGGTACAAACTGATTTTCGACTCAAATATCTTTTAAAAAATTAGAGCTATTGGCTTTAAACTATTTTTATTTTATAAAAAATATTGTAATTTTTTATAAGAATGCAACAGTCCGTTTGTTCATAAAAAAATAAAATCTACAAAAAATAGTACGCAATTTTGGTAAAAATTGATGTTCGGTTCTTGATATGTTGTGAAGTATAGAAAATGTTGACTTCAAATTAATTTCATTCATCCAATTCGTATTTGTGTATTATAAGAAATAAAAACTTTTAAAAAATGCTACTAAAAATCTCGTTAGCAAAAATAGATTTCGAAATAAAACTATTTCATTATAAACAAAATTGTGTTGGTAATTTTTAAATTTTTAAGAATAATTCAACTGACAACGTTTTTAACAAAACGGAAAAATCTGCAAATTTTCAAGCAAAACAAATCGACACAAATCGGATGGGAAGTTATCAGAGTGGGTCGCATCCCAGCCTCTTTTATAAATAAAACATAATAGAGCTTTAAAATAAAAAAAATAAACTATATATGTAATTTTTTGAAATACATTTGTTTCTTTTCTTAAATTTTAAGTATGGCAGCCGTTTTTTTGCATCAAGTTGTATTAACTGTTGTGATAACCACTAAAATAACCAAAATTTAATTCACAATTAAGTGGACACACCGCTGTTGTGTTTGTGTAGTTGGAGAACTAGCATTAAGGGGTACACCTTTTCTTAAATTAAAAATTTTAAATGTTCCATCTTTCCTTCGGTTTCTTTTAAATTCTCAGAAATTCCAACAAGTCAAACTTAAATTATAAATTTTGAAACTAACACGAATTTGATTGTGAATATTTAACTATTAACCACTTTATTAATGACATTGATAATTTAAACTTCTCTATTTATGCTGGTGATTTGAAAATAACAGAGGTTGTTATTTCTAATCCAATTGATTCTACCATACTCCAAAATGATCTAAACTCATTTCAGACTTGATGCAACAAAAATTTCTTAGAACTTAATGTCGCTAAATGAAAATTCAGACCGTTAACCCGAAAGCGATCACAACTCTCTTTCCTAACTTATAATCTTTGCGATCTAGGAGTTAATTGCTACACTCCCTCCACAAAGTTGCTGATTATCTTTCTACCTTAGCTCTTACCACTGATCATAAACTCGTCATTTTTTCTACAAATGATTACCTTTTATACTAATCCATGGAACATCTGCCCCTCTCTTTCACCATCATCATCACCATACAAATTATGGACTTTATACAGCTATTGACAAGAATGCTGCGCCTATCTAACAACAACGCGCGTATTACCTTTGGCTTTGATATCAGTCCTTCCTCTCCTAGAAACAATGCCTACAACTCATTCTAGGTTTTTTAAGGTTTTGTTTATTAAGCGCAATAAATAATAAATATGGTCACTTAAGTTCCTATCATACCTCGGCATTATCATATCAGTTAGATGATTCCAACTATTTTCATTGCAGCAAAAATAGTCTATAGATCCAAGTGACTTGAATTCACCCGGATGCTGAGAGTCCAAGCCGATTCCTCCAACAATGTAAAGATTAGTTCCTCCGTTAGTTGTACAAAATCTTGAAAACAATCTGAAATAACAAATATGCAATTATTTTTCTATTTAACTTCCTATTTAAAGTTATATTATGTATATGTCTAATTTGTCGAAAAGGACATTTTAAAATCTCTCGGGTATAAGCAAGTTCGTACAATGGAGTACGTTTTTCTTCACCCATATCCGCAGATAAAACAAACAAAAACAGGTAAAAGATTCCAAGGAGTCATCAAAAGAAATTAATCAATGTAAAAAGTTCTGGCTTATGTGAGGGCAAACCGAACAGCTCAAGTGAGTGAAAAATTCTTTTGAGTACGAAGTGCTCTGTTTTGAGTCTATGAATGTCTTTGCTGACAAATACTCCCTCATAAAACACCAATGTTTCTTGGTGCTAGAATCTCTATTTGACATTGACATCGATAGCCTTGTATGTTATTTTGAAAACACTTGCAATAAGTTCAGAATTATTCTATACTAAGTACCAAAAATCTTCAGTTAGTATGACAAAGTCCTGGCATCGGTGTTTAACAACCTTTCATCTATTTGTAATAGTGTTTCAGCACACATGCATTGAATATCTGATTCTAAGTGTTTCTTGCGAATCTGCTCGAATAAGTTGTTTTAACGCGGTAAAAGGTATTTATAACACTCTCTCCTCTATACAAAAAATTAAATCTTGACATTGCTCCCTTGCGACGTGAAAGACAGCCAAACAAACAGACAAACACACTGACTATTCCATTTATAATATTAATACAAATTTCAAATGTCATTAAATATAAAAATGTAACTTTAATTTAATTATTATTTAATTATTATTATAATTATTATAGGAAGCTAAACTTGTTACTAACACAAAGTTTATATAGCTTTAAATAAAATTATGAATATTAATCGTCCGAATGTATTTAATTAATTTTCCAATCTTTTATCTAAAAATGTATGTATAATTGTATACACAAAATAAACCCCTATATTAAAATGCATAAAGTTGACCCTAATAATCATTAACAACATAACAATACCTTGGTATCCGAAGTCGTATAATTAACTCCTTCCAACGCCAACAACCATCGTCACTCGTTAGGCTATAACTTTCCATAGAATCTGTAATTATAGGATGACCACCCTTTTCATGCCCACAAACTCCGCCTGCAACCCAAATCTCTGAAGTGTTCTTAGTATTAACCATCGCAAAAGCTAAACCATAGCGACCTATATTCAAAGAAGCTTCCTGCAAAAGAGAGTATATAATATTTATAACAATGTAACTTAACCGAAAATAAGGAACAATTTATTCAATCACCCCAACCTCTGTCCACACTTTCTTCTCGACATTATAGTAAAGCATGGAAGATAATGGACTGCCGTTGTTACTTTCTCCACCGAAGATGTAAAGCCCTCCAGGTCGTGTTTGAAGTTTTCCATCACCTTGATCGGCATTATTTGTACCTTTATTGATTGTGACATCATTATCGTAAGCG
Organism: Eupeodes corollae; assembly: GCF_945859685.1. Classification (NCBI taxonomy): domain Eukaryota; kingdom Metazoa; phylum Arthropoda; class Insecta; order Diptera; family Syrphidae; genus Eupeodes; species Eupeodes corollae. The sequence goes on from NC_079148.1 coordinate 76,929,278, forward strand.
ACCAGGCCAAAATCCCTGCGACATTGTGGTAAGTTGGATTCATTATGCCATTCAAGGTATTTTGGATCGAAGCTCCAAACGGCAGTTTCGAAAATCTGTAAGAACATTATAAATGTGTATGGGCGATAAAAATGTGTATATTTTCCAATGCGAGCTTCGTTGCCATATTCATTGCTCTGCAGATTAGAGAGTATTGATTTACGAAAACAAAGTTCAGTCGCATTAAGTTGTTTCAAGGCAGTGCAAAAGTTGTAAGAAATTCAATTCATTAAACAGTTGGTTAGTCCTTAACCTGATTTTGATTCTATGATTTGATAATTAACGTGTAGGAAATTATATTTGTTTGTATTGAAAGTAGATTAATGATGCCTTTGATAACTAAATACATTTCGTTTCAATTCGGAGTATTTCTTATTGGTCTTGTGAGATTCTACAACACTGGGATATTGTCTCATAATAACCTCTAAACCTTTTTTTCATTTCGAGTTCCATCTATTTTATCGATTTTAATCGGTTTTCTAACGGTCGCTTAGTGGTCTCTCAGCGAAAAACAAAAAGTCACATGACCCTAGGTTAGGTAATGTAAAGTGACACACTTAGGCAAGTTTAATGGCCCATTGTGATGTCACATGATTCTTGAGGCTTTATATTTACTTAGCTCTATAAAAACAGTTTGAGTTTAAGAGACTTGAGAGACTGGTAATGTTAATATGATTGAGATCATTTAGATCGTTATAGAAGAATTCTCCTAGGTAATTCTTGCGTTTTTAAGCTAAAGTAGGGTATGTATAGAGAAGGTAAAGAAATGTTTCTTCCTCTTCCTTTTAATCATCCATACAGCTTCTGCAAAAGTCATCAGCTGGCGTGCTTTCCATTTAGACAGTGCCCGTTTATGACACCAATTACCGAGCTTATATGTCTATGCTTTGTGATAGCAAGCACTTTGAGCCCTTTAAATCTAGTATAGGCGAGATATGACCTGACACATGGCGATTTTGTTCCACCTTATGTTTGCCTTCTTCGAATGGTATGCCAGAATTTTACAAACCTGGCGAGTTTATCTGCCAGTGTCCTGTAATGTCTCTATGCAGAGACAAAGTCCAGTTAGACAGTTAGCGGCCTGACTATCTGAGAAAATACGGATATCAGATGTTGATATCACGTTTTCTTTAAGCCAGGACAAGAATTCTTTTATCGCTACAATGATTAGAAAGGCAGAATGAGAGACTTAACTTCAGTCGTTCAGATTACACACTTCCACCAACCCTTTCATTTGGTTTTGATCTATCTGTGTAAAAGTAGACTGATTCGTCTTCCATAAATGCCCTATCCTCCCATAAAGATCTGGAAGGTATATAAATCTGGAAGTTTCTATCAAATTGCAGTTAGCGCAGGGTGTAGCCTGTTTGGAATTGATTGTAAATACTTAAGGAGAAAGTTCTAAGTCAGACGTAACAGTAATTGCGGTCGAATAAAAAATGCAGGAAATGGAAATTTTTAGGAAATATCGAGATTTTCCCTTTTCTCAGACCCAAATGGCAGCTCAAAATTTGTATCCGTATTATGTAGATATTTCAACAAGGTCAGTAAGGTGTCAGACTGTCAATGGATGCTTTTTAGGAGCAATTATTTGTTGATTTGCTATACTAATGAAAATTCAAGCCAAGGTCTCGAGCTTTAAAATTTGGCAACTGTCGGCTTATGGAGTATTATATAAAAGAACAACATGTTATATTCTTATTGGTAAACATATTTTAAAAATAATTTAAATGTAGCACCTGTGGTTTAAAATTTCATAGTTTTAGAAATGATTTAATGTAGACATCCATATCTTCTACTCTGAACGTCGAACTTGTCGAGTTGTAGAAGCTGAGTAAGGTCAATGATTCTCGAGAATTTTCTCCAGATGAGTCCTGAAACTAAAGGACATTCTTATCCCTCTACCTTCCCAAAATCATCATCCATTCCCACATAAACAAGGCATACCGGCCTACGCTTATGTCACCAACTCCCATCCCACCTCCCACGTTTGTAATGGCGAAAAAGCTAGCAACGATCCTATCTCCTATACTCCTTCTCACTCTAGGTAACCTAGCTGAATTGCTGTTACCGAATCCCAATCTTTCCTTACAAGTCAGAATGATGAATTAACGTCAACTGACTCCTCACCCTTTCTCTTCCTCCCCACCACCTCTCATCATTATTGGGCTGGATCTAAGGTGTTAAACGACCCGTGCCGATGATCAGCCTGGCTGGGGGCCCAATTCAAAAATAGCCCAGTCTCTAACGGAGTATCCGGATACCTGGCGACCTCCGGATTAACTAGCCTTATCTGTATATGCGAATCTCTGTGCAGATGGACCTCCTTTCTTCGCATCTCGTGGGACCAAAATGAACAAAACCAACAACAAAAACAAAAACACATGTGAGACCGGTATCACTTCAGGACCGGGCGGCAGCTTGGTGTCAAAGCCTGCTGTCGTATCTCTTGCGGCCAACACAGAGAAGGGAGTAGTGGCTAACCATGGACCCTCCTCTGCTGGTGGTAGCAACGAGAATAAAAAGGTAGCGATACCTAATTTCAGTAGTGGCAGGGTTGTGAAAAATGGCCCTACCACTACTACTGAGAACACTTCCAGAAATGGAAAAATCTCTAAAGGTCTTTATAGACAAAGGCGGCATGCGGCGAGAATCCTGAAGGCCTCTGGTGCATCATCGGGGGCTGAAAAGACACCGCAGCAAACCGCTAGCGTCGAATGGGCCAAAAGCATAATTGCTACAACTAGATCCAATAAGGACTCTACGTCCAAAAGAGAAAGATCTCTTGAGGGGGCCGCACCGACACCAAAACGGCCTCGGGTGCATAACACGAGCACCCCCCTCAATCCCATCAGGAAACAATCTAGTTTCAGTGACGTCGCGAAGGGCAAAGTCGTGGTTGCGGTCATTGACAGGAGCGATGATGATGGCACAATATCGGCTGATCGTTGGCAGTTGGTCAAGGTTAAGCTCTCGGGTGGCTTTTTGAGCATTTTGAGAGAGCTTCCAGGACCACTTCCTTCCATAAGCGATGGGGGTTGGCATCAAGGCCATGTCAAACTCATGGTTTGTGGCGACCAGAGATCTTGTGACCTTTACAAGCTTGCTGTCAGCCGGTTAGGTGAAGTTTGGCCAGGTGCGAAGCTCGAGGTTGTCGCTGTGGAAGACATTCCCAGCAGACCTAGAGCCCGTATCTGGATACCGATTGAACCTGCTGGTATCGAGGACATTCTCGAGATGGTCAAAGTGTGTAACCCGTCCCTTCCGACGTATAACTGGAAAATAGCCAAGCTAGAGGAGGTGAAGGGTCTTTATAGGAGCGCCATTGTGGTACTCAATAAAGAATCCTTGGCTCCTCTAGCCCTAAACGAGGGCTCCATAAACTATGGTTTCGAAACCATTAAAATTCGAATATATAAAAAAGATGAGGTTAACGCGGAAAGCGGGCCTCCAAAAACTACCGAAGGTGAACTAGCGGTTGGTGAACCTGGGACGTCGTCTTCTCTCCTAACAGAGGGTGACGATGCACTCTTGTCCTCTCCAATCGCGAATGCACCCTCTACAAAAGTCGTGGACAGTCCATCCTTAATGGAGACTGAGGACGACCTTAACATGATCCTTCTGAGCGAGGACGAACTCTTGGGTTCATCCTCAGACACAGAGGATCAAAACAAAACCGTGGTGGAGGTTGATCTGCCTAATTGTAGCCAAAATGCTGCAGTTAGTACAGATTAATCTCCAACACTCCATAAAGGCCTCGGCCTCACTTCTTCTCCGTCTGGCGACTAACGGGGAAGATATTGTCCTGATCCAAGAGCCATGGGTTGCAGGATCTGTTGTTCGAGGACTCAGGACTCCTGGATACTACACACTTTGTGTGACAGATAAAGGTGAACCTAGATCTTGCATACTAGTGAAACGTAGCATTAATGTATTTTTACTCCATCGTTTAAGTGACAAAGATACCACCGTAGCTAGGCTAGAAACAACCAAAGGAAGTTTCTGGCTGGTATCGGCGTATCTTGGGCATGACCACCTTGGCCCTCTCCCTGGAAAAACCCTGGAGAAAGTCGTCGCTGAAGCGGAAAGGCAAAGGATCCGCCTAATTATTGGGAGCGATGCTAACGCTCATCATACTGTATGGGGCAGTACGAATATCAACGACAGAGGTGAGTCTCTTTTTGATTATATTCTTGGTACTAACCTCTTAGTAAGTAATGTTGGTAATGAACCAACCTTCATAACTAAAACTCGACAAGAAGTCTTAGACATAACTCTTGTCTCAGATAGTATACACCATATGATCTTGGACTGGAAAGTATCCAAAGAACATTCGTTCTCTGATCATAGATATATTCAGTTCAATATAAATGTGGATGATAACCCGAGTCCATTGACTTTTCGAAACTATCGGAAAACTGACTGGGCTTTATACAGGAACTTATTACAGAGTTTACTAGAACCTGGACTATCTAGTCCTTCCTCTAACGCTAACGAACTTGACAACAAAGTCAATGACCTTACCTCAGCTATGAACAGATCGCTAGAAATTTCTTGTCCATTTATACACATAAGAGGAAAGAGGAAACCACAATGGTGGGCCTCAGAGCTTGACTCGCTCAGGAAGGAATGCAGGAAACTTTTCAACCGAGCCAAAGCTGCAAGACTAGCCTCTCATTGGGACTCCTACAAAGAATCCCTAAGAATCTACAAGAAGGCACTAAGGAAATTCAAGCGATCTTCTTGGCGATCCTTCTGTGGCATGATAGAAGAAACTTCTGAAGCCTCTAGGTTACGGAAAATTCTTTCAACTAATCCAGCTATGCCAAGCTGCTTGAAAAATGCAGACGGCTCCTGGACTAATTCAAGTAATGAATCACTGAACCTACTATTGGACACTCACTTTCCTGGTAGTTCTCTTACCGAAACTTGCAACAGCTTTGCACGTTCAAGTTCAAATACAACATATCCACAAGGTCTGATCACAAAGGATAAGTTACAATGGGCTCTCAACAGCTTCAAACCATTTAAAGCTGCAGGACCAGATGGAATAATACCAGCAGAATTACAAAAAGCCTCTGATATAATTGCACCAATCCTTGAGGCAATTTTTACCAGCTGTCTTTACCTGGTCCATGTTCCCTCGGCATGGAGAGAAGTTAAAGTTGTCTTTATACCTAAAGCAGGTAAATGCTCCCAAGTTAATCCTAAAGATTTACGACCTATAAGTCTATCATCATTCCTTCTTAAGACCCTGGAAAGATTGATCGATATCCATTTAAGGGCACGTATCGATACAAGACTTCTGTCTTCGTCTCAACATGCCTACTGTAAGGGTAAATCGGTGGAAACAGCGTTACACACTTTAGTACGCACCATCGAATATTCCCTCCATCATAAAGAGTTCACTATGGTTGCTTTCCTTGACATCGAAGGTGCCTTTAACAACGTGGACACATCTGCAATCACTTCTGCACTGACATCTCTAAATGTAGAGAGTTCGCTTCGGGAGTTAATTCATTTAATGCTTACTAGCAGAATAATTAATTCAAAACTGGGCAACTCTTCTAGTAGACGATTCGTTAGTAGAGGGACACCGCAAGGTGGTGTTCTATCCCCTCTCCTCTGGAACCTAGTGGTGAATGAAATCCTAACTAGTCTGGATGCGGAGGGTTTCAGAGTGATAGCCTATGCGGACGACGTTGCTATAGCAGTTTCAGGAAAGCATCTTAATATCCTAAAAGAACTCTTACAAAATGCCTTGGACAGACTAATACTCTGGGCTGATCGGTGTGGACTGGGTGTTAACCCACACAAAACCGATCTGGTCTTATTTTCGAGGAGATACAAAATTCCATTTGTCAACCCTCCTTACATTAAAGGAATCCAATTAAAATTCTCAGACGAGGCCAAATACCTAGGTCTTGTCTTAGACAAAAAACTAAATTGGAAACGCAACATACAGGAAAGAGTCAAAAAAGCTACTGTAGCTCTCTTTTCTTGCAAAAAAGCTATTGGTAATAAATGGGGTTTACAACCCAGAATCACGCATTGGCTATACACATCGGTAATCAGACCGATTTTAACGTACGGTGTGGCAGTATGGTGGACTGCTTTAGAGAAAGGTATAAACAGGGATAAGTTGAATAAAGTTCAACGTTCAGCCTGCCTATGTATAAGCGGATCGCTTCGCACGACCCCGTCTGCGGCACTGGACACCTTGCTCTACCTTACACCTCTTGACATATTTAGTAAACAAATAGCTGCAAGCTCTGCTATCCGCCTCAATGCTTCGTCGCAGTGGACTAACAACAACATTGGCCACTCCGTAATTCTAAGGTACTTAGAATCAATTCCAAAGCACACAGACTACACCATCCCCCAACTACAATTCGATAGGAATTTCCAGATTTCTATACCTACCAGATCTTTTTGGGAGGATAGGACATTCTTAGAGGATGAGTCAATCCACTTTTACACAGATGGCTCAAAGACCAAAGAAGGGGTTGGTGGTGGTGTGTACTCTGAACGACTGAAATTAAGTCTCTCATTCCGCCTTCCCAATCATTGTAGCGTGTTCCAGGCGGAACTTTTGGCGATTAAGGAAGTCTTGTCTTGGCTCAAAGAAAACGTGATATCAACATCTGATATCCGTATTTTCTCCGACAGCCAGGCCGCTATCAAATCTCTGGACTCAGTCTCTACAAACTCTATAACAGTCCATAACTGTCGATCATCTCTAATGGAGATGGCGCAACAGTTTAATATTCACCTTTGCTGGGTGCCGGGCCATAGAGACATTCCAGGTAACTGTAAGGCAGATGAACTCGCCAGGAACGGTACAGTACAACCCATCCTACCACGTTTGGCAAGTACTGGCATACCAATCGCTACTTGTAAACTGCTACTAATGCAAGACGCTGTGAGGAGGGCAGGCACCAGGTGGGCCAACATCACCACGTGTCAAGCCACAAAAAACATCTGGCCAACACTGGATTTAAAACGTTCAAGGTGCTTGCTCTCTCTAAGCAGATCGCATATAAGCTCGATAATAGGTGTCATAACCGGACACTGTCTAATAGGAAAGCACGCCATGAGACTAGGCGTATTCTCAAATGACTTTTGCAGAAGCTGTATGGACGAGGAAGAGGAAGAAACTGTTCTTCATCTTCTCTGCACATGCCCTGCTCTAGCTCGAAAACGCAAGAATTACCTAGGAGAATTCTTCTTTAACGATCTAAACGATCTAAATCATATCGGGATAATCAGCCTCTCACGTTTCGTAAGAGACTCTTACTGGTTCCATTGAGCTTAGGAGGAAGCCTCAAGATTCATGTGGTATCACAATGGGCCATTAAACTGGCCTAAGTGTGTCCGTTCCATCTTGGACAGCCACTATAACCTAACCTAACATCCATAGACATTCGATCAATTTTATTTATTTACCTAACCATATCGGGATAACTCCTCCCTCACTTAAATGAAGAACGTCCTCGGTCTTCTTGAGAGCCATGATGACTTTTTGAAGCTCGGAATTTCGGCGCTGTTTGTTCTGACACTGCTTTAGTTTAACGATGGTGTAACAAACTGTAATGAGAGCAAGTGTCGTGCAGCAAGCTATAATTGGATGGGTCGTTAATTTTGTCTCTATTTCACCAATGTAACGTAAATTGTCCATGTTCATTCTATGAAGGAATGGTAGGCTCAATATTTCTCTATGACCGGTGATATTGAGAAGCGTAGATGTTGCGCTACCAGGCTGTTTTTTATTTATGTTATTTCGATTGATAAACTTAGAACCATTGATCCACACCGCATCGTCAAAAGTCAGCAGATACGTCCCGTTGATGTCCGTTTCAAAACCATTCACCTCTCTTATTCTGACATTTCTGTTGTTTATTATAACTATGCCATCATCAATAACCAACACTGATTCCCGATGGTCTGGTTGTGTGTTGCAATGAGCCGTGCCTCCAGAGTGTAATTATTGAGCGCATGTCTTGCTCGGTAATTCTCTGCAAAATGTTAACGTTGTTGCTATGTTGCAGTCCTCAACAGCCAGTACTTGACTTCCACATTCCGCAACCACATCATCTCCATCGAAGAATATAATATTTCCGTTGTGAGCAACAGGGTAGATAATTATTTTCTTACATACTATTTTAGGTATAGGGTACTTAATAATAAAATGCAATACATTATCGTTTTGTAAAATCTTAACATGAGATATTTCCATTAGCTCTGTTACGCTTACATTTGTAAATTGTTCGTTAATTATTGATTTTATATCACCATCTTCTAAAATTATTGGATTTATAATTTTTAGTTTTGCAAGTGTTACTGAAAGCATTAAATTCTGAATTTCGGAAATAAGAATCCTATTTCTTGCCAACAAGATCTCGTAGAGATGGCCAGTGTCAATCTGTTGCTTTTTTGTGTTTGCCAAAATACTATTTACCGTATCTGTTAACCTGTTAATTTGTTCTTGGGATTTTGTGTTAATAATAGCCTGTCTGTTATTAGAATCAATTAACTGGGCCTGATTGAATTTAATTTTTTCAAAGTCATCAAAATCAGGGGTACCAGCCACAATTTTTAGTCCAGTTCCCAAGAAATTAAGACTTCTAGCATTTCTATGATGAATACTAATACTTTCGAAAAGTGTTTCTAAATGTCTTATATCTATTTCCAGAATCTTGCGCATATGTGTCTGCGGGAAAAGATCAGTCATGTTTTTCGACTCATCCATTATTTGTTTGTAGGCCGTTAGATTCGATGTGTGACTTAAGTAGCCGTAGACCTGCCAGAGAATCACATCCCCGTCAGCTATTGGAATATAGTTTAAGTTTGAATAGTCTCTTAATTTCACTGCCTCAGTCATCATCAGTAAAAACAAAATAATCCTGAAAGATGTTAGTTTCTTTAATAAAAACAGCTTGTAAATAAAAATACTAAATAAGTTGTGTTCTATTTAAGGTTGTCCTTATGGACCACCCTCCCTTTAATTAAGACCGTTGTCCCCAAATCGGCTTCTACTTTCTCTTCAACGTATAATGGAGTGAACTTATTACCTAATCTTCTGTTTGATTTCACTAAAACCTTTTCTCCCACATTATAAATTTTGTTCTGCCTCGTTTGGTTTTCCTTAGCAGCTGAATTTCTTGGGCCTTCTGAACTTTATTTTTTATTTTTTCTCTAAAATCTGTAGGGGACGAATGTATTACATTAATTGGTCTTTGGTTTGTAACAGAATGGACTGTTCTATTATATTCTACTGTTGCTAATAGTATTAATTCAATTGTATCCTCGACTTTTCTTTCAAGTTTTAGACATCTTGCAATTTCTAATAGAGTGCTGTGAAACCTTTCTACCTGACCGTTAGATGTACTGTGTAAAGGTGGAGCATTTACTATGTCAACATTAAAATGATTAAGCAAAATTGACCTCATTGTCTCGGATTTTATAGAAGCCTCATTGTCACAAAAGATTTGTTTTGTATTTGGAAAGATGTTCATTATCTCCAGTATTGGAACTTTTACGTCTATTATTGTGCGTGACGCTATTAGCATCACAACCGCAAATTTGGAAAACTTGTCAATGCAAGTTAGAAAATACTTTTTATCCGTAGAGAATATGTCAACGTAAAGCATTTCTCCAGCATACGAGGGGATTGGTGTCTCACCAAGCAATTGTTTTTTTGGATGCCGATCGTACTTCGACTTTGAACATATTTTACAGTTTGCCACAACCTCATTTGCCAGTTTTGTCATTTTTGGAAAGAAATAGTCACATAGGATTTGCTTAACGTTTTCTTGAGCTGCTCTTTGGGCTCGGTTGTGTTCAGTAATTATAATTTCTTTTTGTTCATTTGGGTCGAATATATCTAACACAAATTTATTAGTATGCCAAAACTTAGTTGATGGAAATAACTCGACTAAATTGTGTTGGATAAAGGCTAGAATTGGCAAGTCACAATAAATTACGTTGACTACAACTATTTTAATTACGTTTTTTAATTTGTCAATCAAAGTATTCTTTTCTGAAAAGTTAATGAAATGTCTAGTTTTTGTACCGAATATTATAAATGTACGCGTTGAAGCACTTGGGGCTTCCTCTAAAACTATTTGATTTCTGAAGCAGTTTAAAGGCTTCTCCGTAGTTTCAATTGTATAAGTTAGAGATAATTCGCTATGCATCGTAGCGTCATTAGAAGACGCATCATTCTCTAATGCATGGATATTTTGCCGAGAAAGCGCGTCAGCCACATAATTCTCTTTTCCTGGCTTGTAAAATATACGAGCATTATGCTCATCTACAAAAGCTTTCCATCGCTTAATTTTTGCGTTTGTATTTTTATCTGAAACTGAAAATGAAAGGGGTTGATTGGTTGGCACCTATTTTACCATTTTCACCCTTCAATATATCAGTCAGTGGTCTAGCTATTGATGAAAAGTCCTTTATAAAACATCTATAATAACTCGCTAGACCCAGAAAAGACCTAAGTCCAAAAAGTGTTGAAGGTTGAGTGAAATTTTTGATTGCCTGCACTTTAGTAGGGCAGGTTTTTATGCCATCCCTAGATACCATAAAACCTAAGTATTCTACGTTTGTTTTAAAAAAGTTTGATTTTTCGCGAGAAACCCTCATATTTGCATCGTACAATTTTTTTAAAACCGTATTGATATCTTCGACATGTTCTTTTTCAGTTTCTGAAAAAACAATAACGTCATCGACGTAAACAAAGCAAATTTTTCCAATTTGCTCGCGTAGGACATCATCTATGGCCCTTTGGAAAATGCTGGGGGCATTTTTTAAACCAAACAGAGAAAAGACAGCTTTCTCTGTTAACTTTCCTCCGTTAACAGAGAAAGCTGTCTTTTCTCGGTCTCGTTCGGCTAGTTCGATTTGGTGAAACCCTGATTTTAAGTCTAGGGTTGTGAAAAACCGCGCTTTACCTAAATTTGACAAAATTGTTGTTACATTTGGAATAGGGTACTTATCATCTATGGTTCTCTCGTTGAGCTTCCGAAAGTCTATTACTAAACGTTTCTTTTTATTGCCCAACTCATCAGTACCCTTTTTATCAACAACCCAAATAGGATTGTTGTAGGGTGACCTTGATGGTCTAATTATACCATTCCGCAGAAGGTCTTTAACTTCAGTATTAACGAAATCTTTTACACCCATAGGGTAGGGGTAAAATTTTGAGTAAATGGGGTCTTCACTTACTGTACGTATTGTGGCAACGATATTGGTGTTATACGGCAAAGATTCGTTTGAATCTGCAAATGTTTTTATTCTATTACGTATCATATTTTTAAAATCTATGCTTACGGATGGTGGAACCTTAATGTCCTCTACTTTCGTAAAGTTCACATTGTCACATTTATGGAAGAGAATAGTTTCTAACCCTGAATTGAAGCGAATTAAATTTTCTTTTAATCAAATTGTGGCGTTAAAATGTGTTAACAGGTCAAGACCAATAATTCCGTCAAAAGTTGACAGGTTGGGTAAGATAAAAAAGGTGCTATTTTTCCCAAAAATATTTATAAAACATTTGAGTTCAATATTGTTAAAACCATGAATTGATTTTACTAAAAAAGGTTTGTCTACTGGCACTAAACCTTTTATCTCTTGTAATGGCCTGATGTAATTTTTCGAGGCACCTGTGTCAATCAAAAACTTAACTAACCTCCCTCCTACTGTTTTTTTTAATAAACGGTAGTTGGGAGCTTCCCCTAAAAAATTAATGTAGTCAGAATCATGTACCTCAGCTTCCACTTCATCTACCTGCAAAGCAGCTGTGGCTTCATAGTCACCTTCATTATTCCGTGGAGGATTGTCCTGCAAATAATTTACTCTTTGGCGACGCTGTCCCGACTGTCTTTGAAAGCTACTTGGCCTTTTATTCCTTTGTTCTTGCCCTTGATCATAGGTATCATTACTATTCTGTTGTTGATAGTTATTAAATTGACGTAAACGTGATGATGTCGGATCAACATCCATTTTTTCGCAACTGCTGGGGACTTTAGAACTGTTAAGTTCCGATCGTTTGTCATTTTCATAACTTTTCCTTTTGTTAAAATATGGATTTTTGCCCTGCTTATTAATTTGGCTATTATAATTGAAGTTGTTACTATTATTATTGTTTTAGTAACGGTTCGGTGATCGTTTGATCTCGGACCTTAGAGATTTTTCTTCAGAATTTTTCGCATTACTCGCCGCAAACAAATACCTTTCATTGTTTGCTTCAACTTCTTGAGCTAAAGCCAAAGCTGTAGGCATATCAGACGAACGGGCCGAAAACAGAACATCACTTAATGGTTTTTTTAACCCAGATATAAAAACTCTAAGGGCGTCTCTTCTGTATTTTTCATTAAATGCAATGGCTAATGCACTGTCATATGACATATTGGTTTTGTTTGTAAGAAGGGTAAGTTTTTTTTCAATCTCGTCATAATATTCTAGAACGGTAAGGTTTCCTTGCCGCAATGTACTGAGCTCTTGCTCAATTAAATAAATCGGACGTACATCGGCGTACGTAAAATCTAACCTAGCTATGATAGCTTTAAAATTTAAAACTGTATTGAATGAAGCCAAAACAGCATCGGCTGGGCCTCTTATTTTATTTCTTATTATTCCAACTGCCTGGTAATGTCTAGAACTACCATCGTATTTTTCGAAAACTTTGTAAGCAGAGTGAACCGCTTGACGCCAAGAGACGTAAGTGCCCTGTTTGCCCTCAAATTCCGGGAGAGATTTAACTATGTCGAGACACTCTTCACACCTATTACCTTCCACAATTTCAATTTCTTTAAAAATTTCAACTTCAGGTTTGTTTTGTGTCGATGTTAAATTTTTCACTGCATCACTTAACTTTCTTTCAAAATCCAATTTTTGAGCTTCAAGAGCACCACTGACTGCGGATTCTACTAATACTTTTAAATCTGTAGCATTCATTCTTGTTTCTATTTTTTTTTCCTATTTGTAAGTAATTAAACTTTTCTAACAGTGTTTCAAAATTCTCAGGTTCACTCATTAACCGTAAAACCGTAAATAATATTTATATGCAATTTAATTAATTTCAATATTATAAAAAAAAAATGAATAGGAACACTCACAAAAAAAAATAACACTTGCAAGCTTTACAATTAAAGTTATTCAAAGTATAGATAAATTCTTACATTTTTAAATAAAAGAAAATAATTCTTAATACTCGTAACTGATGAATGATGATTAGGTTTTTTTCCAGAAAGTTCTTCCAAGTTGGGCGCCAGTAATGATAACAAGTATTTGTGATCTTTAATATGTTCTGTCTTTATTGTGTTGAGTCTTCTTAAAAACTAAAGCTTATAATCTACCTTACTTCTACTCTACCCTGTGAAATGTTTCTATCTTGCAGCGTGTGCAAGATATCACATTTCCGTACTTCCCGTCGTCGTATAGATTGTGGTTGACACCAGTGGGAGCTAATTCGTTGATAGAAATAGTTGTGTCAGCATAAATAGTTATTGTCGATGATAGTGACGATGACGATGACTACGACGACGACGATGACGACGACGACGACGATGACGACGACGACGACGACGACGACGACGACGACGACGACGACGAACGGCGGCGGATACAACAACTTTGTTTGTGGCCGGCGACGACCTAGGCGATCGGGATAACTTCTATACGAGATAGAATACCATTATTTATGTTGAAAAAAGAGGCTGGAATGCGACCCACACTGACAACCTCCCATGCCGTCTGTCGATTTGTATTTCTTAAAAGTTTGTAGGGTTGGGTTAAAAAAGTTGTTAGATGAAATTTTATTAAAAATTTTAAAATTACTAACAATATTTATCATATAAGAAAATAGTTTAGTTTGAAAATCTAGTTTTGTTAAATAGATTTTTTTGTCGAAAAAAAATTGTACCAATTTTAGTAGCATTTCTTAAATTTTTACAAATTGGATGAATGAAATTAATTTGGAGATATCAGGAACCGAACATCAATTTTTACCAAATGTTCGTACTAGTTTTTGTAGATTTTATTTTTTTATGGTTGATGGACTTTGTCTAAGGTTTTTATTTTTTGTAAAAAAACTGTCAATTCGATTTTTCTTAAAATTTTACCGTATGTTGAAAACAATATTTCTTATAAGTTTAAATTAATTGGAAGCTAATCTAAAATTTTTTAAAAGATATTTAAGTCAAAAATCAATTTTTACCAATTTTGAATAATGTTTTTTTAGGTTTTTATTTTTTATAAAAAAAAAACTTGCAATTCAATTTTTCTCAAAATCTATCCAGATGTTAAAAACGTTACTTTTCGTTGCACAAAATTGTTTTGGAGACAAATTTTTCTTCAGTTTTTTTGATTTATAAAAAAAAACCGTTTAATGGATTTTTTTCAAAAAATATATTTCTTTGATATCACGTTCTAACACGTTTTTGGTTCGTAAGATATTTAGATTTATCCAAAATGTTCACCTTTTTTTAAACTGCTTTGGTAACAATTTTCTTGAGAGCCCTTTCTGCATCTTTCTGCCTTATTATCTGTATAACAAAATTTATTTGGAGTCGATATCTCTTCTGGTTCCTGAGCTATGGACGACGAAAAAAACGTCGTGAACATACGGACACGCGGACGTACGGACGTACGAACTTCCTAAGGAAAGTTAAAAATGTGTGTCTTAAATTTCCCTTCCATTGTCCTTTTTAACTAGTCTCTGAAATAGTCTTAGTTCCACGATTTTTGGAAATATTGATAGGAACAAAAGTTCGGTGTACGTCAAGGAAGGCACATTGGTCGAAATTGTTTATTTTATTTATTAATCATTTGTCTCCTGTTTCAGTAGATCCCCTCCATACCTGACAACAGTACTCGCACACAGGAATGGTTGAGAGTTGTGAGTCACTAGGCCCTGGTTCATTACGGACTGTTGCGCCACTTCATTTTTTTTAAATTTATTTATCTACAAGCTTAAAGCTAACAGATTTGATCTTAAAAATTTAAGTATTACAAAAATATATTAAAAAGTAAACAATAAAAGTAAATTGGACTTAAACAAATTGCTAGAATTACTTTATTCAATAAATTGACAAACTTCATTGAATTGCGTTATAAATCTACCAATCGGCTCATTAATACTGTAGCTTGTTCTGTGAAAAGATTCAAACAGAAATTTTCTACCACGCAAAGTTCTTGACGGAACATAAATTGGTACAATTAAAAGCAAAGATGGACAACGAACGTGATAACATAAAATATCCTTCACAAGCATTATACCATGAATTTTTCTTCTTGATTCAAGAGCCTTAATACCTAGAAAAGACATCTTGCTTTATAATCTGGGATAGAAGTCCACTTCATCTTATAAAATATGAATCTAGTAAACCGCCTCTGAACCTTTTCTAAACGATCAGAGCAGGTCTTAAAACCCGGATTCCAAATGACATCTGCATATTCCAATATAAATCTCACAAGAGTTATATATAGGCATAGTAATGCGTTAGGATCACTGAAATCAACATAATTACGTTTTATAAATCCTACAGTTGAGTTAGCTCTTCCAATTACATAAAGGAATAGTTTTTGTCCAATAGAACACCTAAATCTTTTATGTTTTCTACACAAGATAATACATTAGAATCGATCGTGTATTTAAAGTTAATGTGGATATAGGACCTTTAGCAGGAGATAGCATTGCATTTTTTTATATTTACGAGTAATTTTAAACAATTTAGTTTACACCATTCGGAGACATGGTTAAGGTCGGTCTGTAGCGGCTTGCAATCATGGAGGCAATTGATTTTTAAGAAGAGTTTCAAATCATCAGCGTAAAGGAGGTATTGAAAATATTTAATCACTGTAGTTATATCATTTATAAAAATATTTAAGAGGAGCGGACCCAAATGACTTCCTTGAGGAACACCTGAGTTGCAATGAATAGATCTCGAAAAAGTTTTATTTATTATGACTTTTTGAGATCTTCCCATTAGATAAGATGAAATCCAATCAAGAAGAGTAGAATGTAAACCGTAAAGGTTTAATTTGTGTATAAAAGTGGAATGATCCACCGAATCAAAAGCTTTACTGAAATCGGTATATATCCCATCTACTTGATTCTTACTTTCAAACGAATTTAACACATAATTTGAGAAAAGAGCTAAATTAGTTATTGTAGAACGACCGGAAACAAAGCTATGTTTTCGGTCAGAAATATGCTCTCGGGTTATGAATTCCAATTTATTTTTTACCAGGCTCTCAAACAATTTAGGGATGGCAGACAACTTGGAAATACCACGATAGTTATCAATTTTATTTTTACGTCCAGATTTATGAATAGGCACAAGATAAGATATTTTCCATTCACTTAGAAATATACCTTGAGATAGAGATTGATTAAATATGCAATACAAAGGATAGCATATTGACTTAGAACAATTTTTTAAGAAAAAAGCGGGTATACCATCATCTCCAGGTATAGTTTTGGGCTTTATAGACTGGAGTCCTGAATATATTTCCTCTAAACTGAGTTGTAATCCTCCGATATCAACGCTATAGGTTAAATTATCCAAGAGTGTACTATAACTGTAATTTCTAGCAGATGAATAAACGGGTTGAAAAAAGTCAGCAAATAGACAAAGTATTGATGATGCGTGTGATGCTTCAGTGTCTCCAAATGTCATTTGCTTTGGGTAGCCTGACGTATTTATTTTCACATTTATATATGTCCAAAACGAAAAAGTATTTGTCTTAATGTTAGTCTCAATATTCATTATATAACACTTGTGAAGGAATTTATTAAGACCAAACAAATCATTGCGCAGTTTGCTAAAATTAGCGTAGTCTAAATTATCATTAGTTCGCTTAAATTTGTTAAAAGCTTTAAGTTTTAAATTTTTCAGATTAATTATTTGCTTGTTGTACCACGGGAGCTTTTGATGAATATGTTTGGATCTTTTCGAAGACGGAACGAATCTACTAAAACTGTCGAAAATAATAGACACGAAATGCGAATACTTTTGTTCAAGATTCAGATTGACAACATTAATTGACAAATCAAAATTTTCAAGAAAATAGTTAAGTTCAATGAAGTTTGCCTTTTTAAAGTTAAAGAAGCTAGAACATTGCATTGATTCATTTGATAAATACGTAAACAGTTTAAATTCAATATTATAAGACAACGTGTTTTACTCGTAAACGTAAAATAATAAATAATGAAGCATATTAAATTTGTCATATTTCAATTGTGAATCCTGTTTTTCTGACCTTGGTGTTGTACTAGACTCAAAATAAATTTATCCTGATCACTATAAATAGGAGAGTTTCGTGATCCATATTTAATTTAAATTGTTGTTTTTATGTTTTTGTTGTCAGGCATGTTCTTAAATATGCTTGCATTGTATGGGCTGGGCACTTACAGTCCTCTTAATCAATCAATCAGTAAATTCAACAAATACCCTATATTTATTGACTCTACAAATGACAATCTCGCTTCTGCTAACTTTATTTTTTTTTTATAAGTAGCTAAAATTATGTTTTTTTTTTTCAAGTTTAGAAGTAAATATTTCTAACATTTAACTTATTTAATAAATACATACTGCCATGCAAGCAATGAGACTATAATGCATTTATATATTCTTAAGGATCTAAGCTTGGAGGATATTAAAATTTTGTGCACTCTAAGTATAATATCTACCACGATAAATAAAGTCTACAGCTTATATGAGTCGCATTTAAAATTTAAAATTCATTCAAAATTTCTGCGGCTATTTAGAATAAACATATTTGTAATCTTGTTTAACTTTATTAACTGAACTAAGTCAAAACATTCGTCAAAAACTGAAACTCATCATAACAAATTATCCCTGAAAGGCAAATCATATCAAACCAACTTGCCTACTTAAATGTAGTATACTCACAGATCTTTCCGAACCTTGCCTCGTTCCTCCAATAATATAAATTTTTCCACGATACACAGCAGCTGAGTGATGATGCCTGCTTCGAGGCATATTGGATAAAAACTTCCAGGCATTCTCACAGCTGTCGTAATATAAAACATCCATCCCTTGACCATTGCTCGCTGTTTTCACTTGTGCATACGGATCAATGCCACCGAATAAAAAAATCTTTTGGTTCATATTGTCGCTGTTGTAAAATAAAAAGAAGAAAAAAGCAAATAAATAAAATAAAATCCATACAGGAAAGGATAAAAAAAGAAATCAATGATATTACAAATTTAATTCACTCCGTGAATCTCGCTTCCGGGAAATACCAATTTGTTTCGCTCTAGCAGCCTTCGAAGTGATGGGATCATCATCATCATCAACATCTCCATCATCACCACCATCTTCATCATCATCAAAATCATCACGATTTTTCAGTGGCGGCATAGTTGTCCCTTCTCTGATGGTCCTGGCCAGTTCCTGGTGAACATCAACGTCAACAATGCTCTGATGATGGTGTTGTTTCTTAGACGCCACCGTTACCCTATTGCCCATTGTATTACTATACTCGAATTCCTGCTCTGAACTCATGCTGCAGTAAAAGGATTTGGCCAAAACGCTTTTCTTAATATTTATAGGTTTTTGATTAACATCACAGCAAGAGGAGGATTTTTGGCTTAAGGTTGTATTTTTATTATCTCCCTTAGTGGAAATGGTATTTTTGTTATTATTGTCGCTTTGGGTCCTTATATTTGGTATATTTTCCAAGCCTCGGGTATTGGTTTTGTTAGATGAGTAAATCTCTCGACACCAGGAGGTTTTAATGTCAACTGTTTGAGATATCGCATTCATATCTATGTAGGTAGAATACAATAATAGGGCCCATATAATATTGTGCGGAAATAACAAAAATACAAAAATAAATCTATCTATATCTATGTACTAACATATGTGTGTTTGTAAATAAAAAAAACCGTTGCGTATCCTGGATATTGAATTGATACTCAACCTAGGACCTAAGCAAAGCAGTTTTCATTGTAATGTTAATTGTTTATTGATCTTCTGCCAGAGAAAAATACACAGGGGATTTTCATTGGAATATGGAAGCATGAACAAATATCGGAGTGAGAGGATAAATAAGGAATCTCGTTTCAAAAAGGAGATCTATCATTTAAGCCTACTAAAGCAAAAGTGACAAACAACCAACAGAGCTTGTTTTTACTATTTTTAACTAACTTAATTAGTCGTCAATATAGGCCAGGGTGGGAGAAAATACGAAAACAAATAAAAATTCAAAATTTGTTTGTTTCAGTATTCTTTTTTAATTTAGTGAACCTACATTAGGACACCATTTGTTAAAAATATTAGGAAACTATTACCATATTTTGAGATGCGGAGACGAGTTCAATTCGAAGGAAGTTAATACCTTGTATTTGAAAATTCTCTTTAAAAATCAGTATGCGCATTTAAATCAAGTATTGCGCCTGGCGGGACGGTTAGTGCGTAAGGTCGTCCCGCCAGAGCCCAAATAATTTTTCGGAATCATTAAAAAAAATGCTGGAAAAGTGGTGAAATTTGAAGTAGTCGTTAAACGCAGATCTAAAATATTTGCATGAATACTGCTAAAAAGATGCTATAGGATCCCCAAAAAGTATCATAAGAGGATTGTGGTCGAGCAGGTCCAAAACAGTTGATGCTTCAAATCTGGAAAGACTATTTGCTTACCAACAATAAAGTCCAGGATCCCGTCAACTAAACAAATCCATGTGGTTGATCATCAGGAATCCACTGATTCTACTCAAATGAAACTAAGGTAGCCATTACCAGGCTGAAATCGAAAAAACTGTGTCGGAACTTTTCAAGTATATCAAAAAGGATTTGATAAGGTGCATACACCAACTTGTAGCCAAAATTTGGTCGGAAAAAGGTATGTCTTCTCTGCTCTTTGAACAATTAACAAGCTTTTTAAACATCTCAAACACGATCTTATCAAGTGCATTATGTAATGATTTGATTGACACATACCAGAGTGGCTGCAAGCCTGGCACCTGGATAATTCATATACCATCTACCAAATCCCAACTTTAAGCCAAATCCTTTAGCAGACACAAGGATACAACTTCGATACACGATAGTTGAGTTTTGGTATTCGTGCTAAGCTTATACACCTTATTAAAATCAGACGTTTCTGGAGAATCCTCGCTCAGAGCAAAGACTTATCAGATACCTTCAAAACCACCATCAGAGAATAACGACAAGGCGACGTGCTTTCATATAGTTCAATATTGTTCTTTTAAGAGTGGTGTTCAACTCCAAGGCCACAGATCTGAAGCGAAAAAAAAACGAAGTATATGTCGAATTGGCCAAAGAGTTCATCGTACTGGACACAGTGCTGAAATCAAGCGTACAATAACTCTTGCCCACCGCTTTTTTTGGCCTAAGTAAGCAATTGAGAAATAAAACCCTCATCATTCCGAATTTCGATCTTGCTGTATGAAGCAGAAGCATGGAGCCTCTATCATTCGGATGAATGCTCTCCAGGTATTTTCGCGAGGAAGCTTTTACTTACGATCTGTGTAAACTTGCAAAATAACACCTTCTGAAGATGATACAACCAAGAACTGTACGAGATGTACAGCGATTTGCTACTGGTCAAAGCAATGAATGTTTAACCATTGAGATGGCTAGGTCATATTAAGCTTCTGCTCGTAAAGTATTAAATGCCAAACCCCAGGGAACAACAAGCACAATCAGACCTCATCTCCGGGGGAGCTGATCAAGTCAAGACCGATACACGCTGGCTTAGTATTCAAAACAGAGAGAGGAGACTGCAAGCTAGTGATCGCTTACTTGAGTCCTAGAAGCAACGAAATCAGTAGCGCCAACAAAAGTAAAGAAAAGATTGTAACTCGTTAAAAGAAAATATTGACAAAAATAAAACATACCGAAGTTTGAAATAAAAATGTTTGCTCATTTTCAAGATAAGTAAGCAATATGTTGAGTGCTTAATTTACGCGAGTTTTATATTTTATTCAATGTTTATTGTTTATACTTCAATATTTATTAAAATATAATATGATAATGTACAAGAAAACTAATGAACGAGTTAATGAAGAAGATTAGTCGATGAGATGGGCACAGGTGGTTACGATGAAGTCGAAAACCCAAGTGGCAGAATTATGTGTCGGAAAAGCAGAGGTGACAGATGGCAGCAGCGGTAAAAGGTGTCATGGCTGACACAAGGAGAAAGGCTTCGTTCTTCGCTGAACCACATCTGTCAGACACAACATTGAGGAAATCTCATTTCTATTTCTATTTTTCAATCCGAAAAAATAATTAAGTCTTATTTTTATATACTTAAAAAATAGTCAACATTTCTTCCTTTGCCATAAGGCTCGAAACCCGTATACAAAATATTATTAACTTGACTGCGATTCAACTCAAAGCAGTATTTACAAATTTGGAAAATTTTCCATAAATTTATAAAAAAAAATTGGTTAATCTTCAAATATTTTAAAAGACTCTGAGTATTCCAACATTACAAACTTCAGGTGTACTGTACAGTGTGCATCGTTCGCACTCAAGGCACTCACTTTACTTTATTTTAAAAGCTACTTATTAGTACCTGTGGTATGATGGTTAGTACGTTCGACTCTCATGCCAGAGGTCTTGAATTCAATACCTGCTTTTGCCATCTAAAAAGTTTTTTTCACATGTATTGCCTCTTGCGAGAAATTGCAAATCGTCCAAGAGTAATTCTTGTCATGAAAAGTGCTATCTCAAATTAGCCGCTTGGATTCGGCTTGAAACTGTAGCTCCCGTCTATCCCTGATAACAGTACCCGCACACAGTTCCCTAGTTCCCTATAGTTCCCAACGGACTGTTGCGCCACCTAATTTATTTATTTTATACTTTAACGTTTGATCTAGGTTATATTTTGGATTTTTAGTAAGTCAAATCAATTTGCACTCTGTTGAAACTTTGACAGTTTTGACCAACTTATCTACATTATTTATAAACTGAATAGTATAAATATGTATATGTAGATTACATAAGCATAACATGTACAAACATACGTATATGTATAATGTGAATCCA
Source organism: Eupeodes corollae (assembly GCF_945859685.1). Classification (NCBI taxonomy): domain Eukaryota; kingdom Metazoa; phylum Arthropoda; class Insecta; order Diptera; family Syrphidae; genus Eupeodes; species Eupeodes corollae. The sequence continues at coordinate 76,951,360 of NC_079148.1, forward strand.
CAAAGAAAAGGTTTAATACGTCGGTCGTCGCTCGTATACCTTCATTTTCAACCTGCCTAAATAAACATATATGTATGTAATGTACTTTACAAATAAGGCAATCTAAACATGCAAATTTTACCCAAGAAGATAGTTTAAGATTTAATAGAGGTATGTTTGTAGGTTTATAGATACTTTAATACGAATATATAGGGTGCCTTTCTGTTTTCGTTGTGATTAGATTGGATTTGTGAAAATTGAGTTAATCTTTTTTTTAGTTTGTTACGTGTTAAAGAGGATTTTGATCGAAAATACTGATTGGCTATTATAGGCCTTAGAACAATATAAGCATCAACAACACCTACATACTTCTTTTTTTAATTTTATTTTTATATTCAAAAAAATGTCCTCTGACATAGTTTCATCAAAAACGTGGTTTCTTTATGTGTCATTCTTATATTGAAGCACTTAAAAAAAATGCAATATTGAATGTACTCGTATATACAGGTACATATAGATTGTACAAGTGCAGAGAAACTTTAAAATTAAAATCTCAGCAAACGTTAAAATACAAAGTAGAAAGAGGCAACTGTCGAATTAAGGAGTTTATTAAATTAAAAACTATAGCATACGTTCTTGCAAGTCAAATTTGGGAGGAGGGTGGAAGCATGTTTGACCCACCCAAAGTTTGTAGACCAACGGATTTTATGTGTAGGTATTTTGAACTTCATTTAATACGTCATTTGAACCCAAACTATCGTTTTTCAGGGCGGACAGACAAAGAGTTAGGGGTGTTCAATTCGTATACGCCATATACTTTCATAGTTTTTGATAGTTTTCCAAAACATGCATAGTTCTGTTTGATCTTAGCCAAAAATGGAATTTCTTGAAGAAATAAAATTATTTTCAGTAGGTGAAAAATCGCATCGTCACCTCCAAGTGGTGCCCGCTGGATAACCGTAAGGTGAACTAGCGACGAGCGTTGGATCTATTGAATCCAAGAGCTGAGACACCTGAGCTACCTTCTCAGGAATTAGGAGCAAAAGATAAGATAATCGCTCTGAAGAACCAGCTCTCCAAGAAACCTAAATAGAAGAGGTAACTGAGCTATTTATGGGACTAAACAAAAGTTACAAAAACAAAAACAAATATGGCAATGAGTAAAACAAATAGATATAATACCCCAGGTGGCAATCCAGATAAACTGGTAAATCCACTCTCTTCGGAGAACGGTCTTATGGATTCTGGGGAGGACCAATTATTGCTTCTAGGAAATAGACGAAGTTCAAAAACACTAAGAACTCCACCAAAAATATCACCAAGGGTTACTCCATCGAAAACCTCAACGCAAAAATCAAATGACATAGAAGTCATTAACGAAAAAGGAACCATCTATGAAAAGATCGAAACAAAAGATCAGCAGTGTTTCACAAAAAACAACGAGATCCACCAAGTTGAATCCGAAAATTATTTTGATAAAAAGTGAAGAGACTCGAAGAAAAAGTCAGCTTGCTCGACAAAAAGTCCGTGAAAGACAACATATCAAGTCAAAAGTCACCAGTAGTGAAAAGCCCACAAAAAACTGCTAATGAGTTTCATACTGATGAGGAAGAGCTCCTCCTTAAAACTGAAGGAAACCGAAATAAACGTAAGTCAAAGAAACGAAAAGCAGAGAGTAGCCCAGAGGCTGTTATAAAATGTCAGCAAACAGGTTCAAAATCAGATACTGCTACAATAATGAGAGCATCTAATAAAGAAATAAGAGATTTACCCCAAAATAAGTCTCACGTTAAAGGTACCAGGCAAACTGCCCCACCTCCAATTATGATCTCCGGATTGGCAATGTTTGGTGAGCTAAAGAGCATAGTAGATAAATGCACGAATGAAGCATGTAAATATACATCATACAATAAAGACAATTGGAAAGTCATTGTTGAAGACGCCGATGCGTATAGATCTGTCACTGAAGAATTGAACAAAAAGAAAATTCAGTGGCACTCGTACGAAAATAAAGCTACAAGATCGATAAAAATAGTAGCAAGAGGCCTTCACTCTTCATGTGTTGCCAAAGAAATTGTCGAAGACCTTATACAAAAAGGCTTTCAAGCTCTCGATGCCAATAATCTTATTAAAAATGAGATAGTAAAAGACTCCACTGGGGTATCATTATGCTCACGTTTGAAAATAAAGAAAGTCTCGATAAGATTTACAGTATTAAATCAATTATGGGCATAGTTGTCAAAATTGAACCACTGCGAAAGTCGAAAACTGTTCCACAATGTAAGCGCTGTCAAGCCTTTGGGCATACACAAAAATACTGCAATCGCGAGTTCGCTTGTGTTAAATGCGAAGGCAGACATGCAACTAAAAACTGTCCCATGGGCAGAGAACAGAAACCGAAATGTGTTAATTGTCAAGGCAATCATCCTGCAAGTTACAGAGGATGTCCAGTAGCAAAAAAGTTCCAAGACACAAAAAGAAAAAACAAAACTGGGAACAAGTTTAGAAACTCAACCAACACAAAACCAGTAGTTGAAAGCAAAAAAGTAACGGTCGATAACATTACTAAAAATAAACCGGGAAAAGCAATTGCACTAAGCAAAAGTGATGAAAATAAATCCTATTCCCAATCCTGAAAAGGATTGACCAACAAGATTTAAACATAAAACAACTAAGCGAAGAAGTCGCTCTTAAAAAACAATGATGGACAGAACACTCAAAATCGCAACATGGAATGCAAACGGTCTTTTACAGCATGTATCAGAACTAAACATCTTTTTAGACATAGAGCATATAGACATTTGTTTGGTGTCCGAAACCCACCTCGCTATTGAACAAAGTCTTGATAATAAATTACCAAACTATACATGTTATCACGCTCCGCACCCAGCTGACAAAGCTAGGGGAGGATCAGCAATACTTATAAAAAAGTGCTTAACACACTATGAAGAACCAAAGTTTACTAAAGAAAACATGCAAGTAACAACAATTAGTATTGATATAAAAAAGAAAGAATTCAAAATAGCAGCGAGGCGCTCTCCAACTGAAGAAGACTATGCAGAACTCCTACATTTGTTAGGACATAACTTCCTTGTTGGAGGCGACTTCAATGCTAAACACACCCAATGGGGATATAGGCTCATAACAACAAAAGGCTGAAAATACAACTGCGAATTTTATTCTTCTGGTTCGCCAACATATTGGCCATCTGATACTAACAAAATACCAGACCTTATAGACTTTTTCGTAGTTAAAGGTATTAAACGAAATCATATAAGTGTCGAAGGTAATTACGATTTATCATCAGATCATACTGCAGTAATTTTATCACTGAGCGAAACAGAAATAATAGAAAAAAGTAATCCCAAGCTCGTGAATAACAGAACAAACTGGAACGAATTCAGAGACAAACTTGAAAATTTTACAAACCTAAGATCCCCTATGCAAACAATTGAACAAATTAATCATGAAGTAGAACAATTTTTTGCTGATGTGCAGCAGGCTGCAGAAGAAAGTACTCCAACTATTTCGAATGCGAGAGAAAAAGAAATAAAATATCCTATCGAAATAAAGGAGTTGATATTGCAAAAAAGAAGAGCTAGAAAAAAATGGCAATCCACGAGATTCCTAGATGATAAGGTAGTTTTTAACCGTCTTAACAACGAATTAAAAAAAAGAATCTGTGAGTTTAAAAATGATTCACTAAGTAGATTCCTGAAAAGTCTGACGACGGATGCTTCTACAGAATACTCCTTATGGAAAGCAGCTAAGCGCCTAAAAAGACCTCAGACACAAAACCCGCCGATAAAATCTCAAGATGGTAAATGGATCGGAAACCCGAAACAAAAGGCTGATCTCTTCGCTGAACATCTCGCGAATGTTTTCAAGCCATTCCCAGCAAGCACAGCTACAGATCCCTTACAGTTTGTTGACAGAAACGACGAATGTGAAATACCTTTTGTCACGCTCAAAGAAGTAAGAAGCATGTGTCAACATAAGTTGTCAAACAAAAAATCACCAGGGTACGATCTTATAACTGCTCAGGTTCTGAAAGAAATGCCTCTTATAGCCTTCAAGAAACTCCAATTTATAATAAACGCATGCCTTAAACTAAGATATGTGCCACATCATTGGAAAATTGCGGAAGCCATTGTTATACCTAAACAAGGTAAGCCACCAACAGAAGTTACATCTTACAGACCAATATCGCTTATACCAATCATGGCAAAAGTTTTTGAAAAACTGCTACTGAAAAGGCTTAGCAAAATAATTGAAGAAAGAAGACTAATTCCGAGCCATCAGTTTGAATTTAGAAATAAACATTCCACGATAGACCAAGTGCATCGAATTACGGATGTTGTGGAAAAGGCACTTGAAGAAAAACAAGTATGCTCGTCTGTATTCTTAGATGTTGCTCAAGCTTTTGACAAGGTTTGGCACTTGGAACTTGAGTGCAAACTGCATAGGGACTTCTCCAGGCAGTACTACGAAATACTGAAATCCTACGTTACGAACCGACTCTTTAGAGTACGGTACGACCAAAATTACTCGGAACTTAAGAAAATTGAAGCCGGTGTACCACAAGGAAGTGTCCTAGGACCAACCCAGTGGACATCAACGCTATCATGCCCACCTTTGCTGATGATACTACAATATTGGTGCCAGATAAATCCGTTACGAAGGCTACACAAAAATTGCAAAACGCAGTCGATAAAGTTAGTGATTGGACGCACAAATGGCGTATCAAATTAAACGAAACAAAATCGACGCATATAAACTTTACAAACAAAAACATAAACAATGTTCCAATTTTTATAAACAGTACAGAAGTACCTTACTCCAATACCGCCAAATACCTTGGAATGAATTTGGATGCAAAGCTTAAATGGAAAGAACACATCAAAAAGAAAAGAGAAGAACTAAACTTGAAGTACAGAAAAATGTACTGGTTAATAGGAAAGAACTCTGACCTATCTATCCAGAACAAACTAATGTTATATAAGCAAGTATTGAAACCCGTTTGGACATATGGCATCTAACTATGGGGCTGTACAAAGAAAACAAATGCTGAACCCATCCAAAAATTCCAAAGCAAGGTCCTTCGTGGAATAATAAATGCCCCTTGGTATACCTTCAAATTGAAATGGTTACAGAAGTGGTTAAGAAACACGCTGTATCACACAATCAGCGACTGCAAAGTCATACTAACTCTGAAATGGAGACCGTATTAAATGTACGAGACAATGTTCGGAAATTAAGAAGAACAAAGCCTCATGAGCTGGTGGGCTAAAAGCTACGGGAAAGTGTTATAACCTTAAACTTCCCCCAATGCGATTTAAAAATTAAGAAATAAAAATCATTTGTCGATCTTTCATAGATTGGTCCTGATTCACCGGTGGTTTTAGTGCGGTTAGAGTCCCACACTACTCGGTACGGATTCTTACCGAGTGTCTTTTGAAGACTTCCATCGGATAAAAAAAAAAAAAAAAAGTAGGTGAAAATCCGAAATCCAAAATACCGAAATTCCAAAATCCCGAAAATCCAATTTTTTTTTATTTTATATAATTTTTGTTGATTTCTGATTGCAATTCAAATTGAACACAAATAATTTTTCAATTTCGTTAAATATATTCCCTTTGACCTCAATAACTAGTGGTGGTGAAATTTGTCCGTTTATTATTCCAACAATTAAAAAAAACTGCAAATACATCCTATGATTTGTCAAAGAAGGAAAATTTATTAGAGAAAGTCTTTGTGAATAAGGCGGTTACGTATGAATATCATGAAACCACGGAAGGGATCGTAGACAAAAACGCAAACATCTTTTCTGAATGGCTTCGAGTCTTGTGACGTGTATGGCGCGGAGTAGTTAAGTGACCATACTCTACAGGCATATGCCAGGACTAGTCTCACAAATGAAACAAAAAGAATTTTAAAACACGACCAAATCTCTTAATGAAACCCAGAACTCTATTTGCTTTTTTAACTTTGAAGTAAATATGTTCATTAAATGTTTGTTTAGAACATAAGACATTTACCTTTACTTAAAGGACAAGAATCAAACGTGTAACTAAAAACGATTTTAACTTTTAACAACATTTAAAACAAGACGATTATTATTGCACAATTGCCTAAATAATATTAAGTCTTTTTGCAAGAGAAGACATGTAGAGTTATTTTTTTTCTATTGTCATCAGCATACGAGTATATTAGGACACACGAATTTTGTATGATCGAAAACACGTCATTTATTAATAAAACAAATAGAATAGGACCAAGGTGACTACCCTGGGGGACACAAGAATTCACAACAAATGAACTTGAATACTCATTACGAAGTTTAACACTATGACATCTATCTTGCAAATATGAGGAGATTCAGTTTATAAAAAAATGTCCTTGCTTAAATAGTTTTAAATAGTTTTTATGACACAATTTGTCAAAGGCCTTGCTTTAATCAATAAAGGTACAATCTTCACTTGTTCACGTTTTTCAAACAAAAAAAACACTTAAAGTGAAACAGATTAAAAACAGTTGACATCTTTTTAACAAAACCATGCTGGTTATCACAGATAATTGAACTACAGTGAAAAGAAAGGTCGCTACATACGATTGACTCAAACAGTTTAGGTATCACAGATAGTTTAGCAATAGGTCGGTAGTTCATTGTTTCGTTTTTAGGACCTCTTTTGTGTACTTGTCTTATGAAGGAGCTCTTCCAGATAAAAGGAAACAGCGAGTTACTTAAAGATGTGTTAAAAAAAACATAACGGTTGTGCTAAATACGCAACACATTTCTTTAATATGGATGATGGTACACCGTCGGAACCAGGACTAAAACATTCGTCAAGCTGTAGGATACTATTAAGGACAATATATTCACTTATAACGAATTTGATGGAATTTAAGTGAGAATTTAATTTAGGAAAACTAATAGTTTTATAATCTACAACAGCATCTTTGAATTAGTTTGCAAACATGCAATTATTCTGGGCTCATTACTATTTGATGTCGAATCAGTTACTAAATTAGGATACCCACATGTTTTCTTCTTACCATTAACGAATTTTCAAAAACTGTCAGGATTATTTTTAAGGTGTAATTCAATTTTCCGAATTAAGTCATCATATAAGATGTTAGAGTAGTCAGTGAAAAGTTGTTTCATTATAATGAACGTCCTATAATCATCATCTGTTCCTGTTTGATTGTACTTTATCCAAGCTTTGTTCCTTTTGTTTTTTAAGTTTTTAACGTGAGAATCAAACCATGGTGGAACACTCAAGTAATTTCGAGTCTTTTTAAATGGAATCGTTTTGTAAAAACAGTCGAAAAGAGTTAAATAAAAAATGTTTCACATAACGAGCCCAATTGATCGTACATAATAAGTAAAAAAGGTTTTCAAAATAACACCTACTAAAGTTGAATTATAGTTTGTTGTTATTAGATAGCATATGAGGTGAAGCCATGTTTAAATAAGTGCTATTACTAATGCAGGATGATGGCGATCTTCGTCCACAATTTTGACAGCAGAAGAAATCACAGCTGCTTCAGAGAATATGGTTTCGGAGAAAAATACTAGATCGAGTGTTTTTCCAAAACGGTTCTTCACACCGTTAGATATATATTTATAAGTATTCAATTTAAAATTCAGAACTATAACTTTAAGTTCCGTTTGAGTTTAAAAAGTTAAATTTCACATAGTGTCTATTTTTGGTCGAATTTTTCGGAAAAGCTTTTGCTATTTTGGATTTTCGGGATTTAAGATTTTTGGGAATTTAGGTTTTCGGGATTTTGATTTTCGGGATTGTGCACGTCTCCCATACATGACATGTTTTTTTACACTTTAGAATGGTCAGAGGTTCATTGTTAGTGCATTTGTCAGTTGTTAGTAATAAAATGATACAATTATAGTCTAACACACGTACAAAATACGAAACATAGTTAACATTTAATATGAACTAATGCAGAACAAAAGCAGAATTGGTTCTAAACAATGATTTTAATCCAACCTTATTTAAATTTAAGTCAATAAATGAAGCTTCATTCTTCCCATGGTTAGTTCTATGGAAGTCAATATGCATAAAATTAAATGAACGCAGTTGATGAGTTCCGCCTCGGTAATTCAAATGTACACAAGATAGCAAATAATGTGCATCAATTTCACCATTAATGAGTTGATGAAAATTAATTATTAACATGCCTTTGATGGAGAGATTACATTTGGAGAAGCAGAATACGATCTTCATAGGAAAACAGAACATAAGGATCATCCCAAGGAGGACCTATAAGGGCAAAGCGAAGAAATTATGTTGAATCTCGTAATAGGGAGTCCATTTCCTGCGATGTATATTCAAGATGAGGACGAACATGGCAATTTTTCAAAGAAAGAGTAATACGAGTATACGGAATTCATTTGCTCAGCGTTTTATAAACTTGTAAGTTGGAACAGAAATGAAGACCTTAATCTTTAAATGTGAAGACGCCACAGAGTTTTTTCTGTAATTTACAACAATGAAATAAACTACCGATTCGTTTTTTAGTAAAAGCTATTGTCTGCCATTTTTAAGAGTTGAGGGCAAGGCTATTTTTAGCACACCAGAATGTGAAACTATCAATAACAGATGCGTGAAAAATACTATTATGGGTGGTCTTTATTATTTTAAAAATCTTCATGTTCAGCAAAAATGAGAACTTCAGCTTAGACATGACGATACATCGTTAATAGACAGGATAAACAAAAATGGACCAAGATCGCTTCCCTGGGGAACACCAGATTGAGCAACAAAAGGTTCTGAATGACAATTCCTAAATTTTAACTCATAGGATCCGTTTTCAAGTTAAGATTTGATCCAAGCTAAGAAAAATGGTGAAAAACCAAGACCTTTAAGTTTAAATACAAAAATTCCGTGGCTTAGTTGGTCAAACGCCTTCATAACCTTGTTCTAAAGCATTTGAACATATGTTTGGGAACGTGAGGACATTTGTAAAGGTTGACCATGTTGCTGTTCGTAAATGATATTCTTACTAAAACATGCTTCACTTTCATAATAAACTTATTCAAAAAAATTTTGGAATGCGAGACAGCAATGCCTTATCTTTTTTGAATATTGGTGTTAGAACTGACTTCTTCCACGTACGAATGTATGAATGTAAGGGGTTCAACTAAAGCATTACTACACTTCTTTAATACTATCGGGGAATTCCATCATTCAACTCGGATAAAATATTAAGGACCGTACTCTGTAGCACAGGAATGTGACTACAGCTTGTTGCGAAAAGGAGTGAAGATTATAAAAATATACTTCATCATCTACTTCAGGGCTTTTGACAAATGACTCACGGACATTGGTTGCGAAAGCGTTACAGATGTCAACAGTTTTATTTAATAAAATGTTCTTATTAGTGAAGTTAACTTGAAAGCCATCTGATTTTTTCTTAAAAATGACAATTTTTTTAGGATTGCCTTTCAAAGAGGTGCCCAAATCAGAAACATAAATTGTTTTGTTACGCAGTAAAAGCTATTTGTTCGTGTTCCAAGGGCGGTTAAAGTTTGTATTTCTTGATTTTTGTGAAGGTAGATAGTTCTAAACAATTATTAAGGCCTTTATAAACAATTTAAACTGCTTCGTCAATATTAAAAAATGTTAAAGTATTAACAATTCCAGAAATGGTTAAATCTTTAGACAAAAAATGGAAATTAGCTCTTCTGAAATCATGTACATATGTATATTATCTAGGCAATCAAAGGAATTACTGGGTTCAGTAAGGTGATTACTTTAGTCAAGAAAAATGTCCTAGTGATATTAGTGATTCTTAATCAGAAGAAAATACTAAACCTAAAATTTGATTTTTTGAGTTCTTAAAACAGCTTGTTTGCTTTTTATTAAGAAAAGTTAGTTTAGTTGTGAAGAAGATAGAGAGGCTTCGAGGCAAGATTCGTCTTCAGATATGATCCAGTCAATGTGTGGTAAATTAAAATCACCTAGAAGTAAAACATGATCAAGACATAACACAGAATGGCAAAAATCTAAAAAAAAATTGGTTTAATTTAGAATGCAAACCTCAAACGTAACAAAATTTCGAATGAAATAAATCTAAATCTACCGTCCCTGTGTTGATTTTTGTAGAACAATGTTGACGAATGAACATTTAAAAAAATACTGTTATTTTAATTTATATTAATTTACAGAAGTGGCACCAAGAACATCCGCACTTAATTCGTGAAAACGGTTTTAATATTAATTTAAACAAATATTAGCTGCCATAACATTTAAATATTGACAACTACCTTCATTTTTTACAAAATTATTTGTCAAGTTTGTTTAAAGATGTAACACTGAACCACGAAGCATTTAGTTTCAATATGATGATTGTCATCGCATTATACTCGTCATGTACCTAATTAAGGAGTATCCCGATAGGTTGATTGGCCGCCTTGGATCAAATTTGTGACCTTCTCATTATTCGGGGCAGTATAAAAGAAAAAGTGTAATTGAGACCAATCAAAAATAGACTAGAACTACGCCAACAATTTTTTAAAGATAGAGATCAAATTCAAGGAGTTTCGGTTTTGAAGTAAGGGGTAAACAATTGATTTAGTTTTATAAGTAAAATAAACATATGAAAATATCATTATTTTATTACAGGACTGTCATGCCAGAGATCTTGGGTTTCTGTTATTTTTATCGGGTACCGCCTCTTGTGAGAAATCGAAAAATCGCCAAGAGTAATGCTTGTCATGAAAAACACTTTTTCAAATAAGCCGGCACATATGCTGTAGGTCCCCTAAATCCCTGATATTACTTGCACACAGAAATGGTTGCGAGTTTTAAGTCACTAGACCTTAGTTCTCTACGGACTGTTGTACAATCTGACTTATTTACTCAAAACGTTATAAATGTTGATAATAATTTTAATGATAGAATACGCAGCAAGTGTTGTGCCGTTTTTAAATCTTGATAAAACGAGAAAACTTTTTAAACAACTTGCCGAGTTACATTAAAAAAATGAATGACTCAGTCGAACTTTATTTTTTTCACGAAACTGACAATATGCATTTTTTAATATTTGATTGGAATAAAAAGCATTGGTTTTGAGGCTTAAGTAAAAGAGAAAATACTATACAAATTTGAAAAATGTGATCACAGTACCTAAAAATGAGGCCTAGGTTATCGATTTCATTATTTTTCTAAATATTTCAATGATTATACTTAACCAAACGGATTTTGTTTAATTATTTTTCCCAATACAAGTGAATAAAGTTTTAAAGCAGATTTCCCCCAGGCATATCTTTAAATTCCGAGTTATAGGAACTGCTGCTTTAAAGCAGACTTTGATTTTTTTTAGATTATAGGTATAACAGACTTTGAAAATGTTTAGATTATATAAAAATATTTATATGTCTTTTGCCTTTTAAACGTTCTTTAATTTTAAGTATATATGAATTCCATATTTTTCTTCTTTAAAATAACTTTGAACATTGACATAAAGTAACCTTAACTGCCAAAGCAATTCAAAAATGTTCAGGCCATGTAAGGCTTTTTAATTATTTAAGCATTAAGTAATGTTGGATTTAAAGTTAGATATCACCTTATTCTAGTAGAAGCTATTTATATTTTATCAACTGTGATCCTAAATTTAAGTATAAAAGCAGACATGAATAGTTACTTTAGTAAAAACTGTTGAATCCAGCTCCATTAATCGTTTAGAAATGTCTAAATATCATTTTAGTGGCTTCATGCATTCCTTGATTATAATATATTTGCTTCTATCGACTTATGTACCAATTTTTAAAATTTAAATTTAATTTAATTTTGTATATTTTAAATGTTGTGAAAACATACTTGTTTCATCAGAGTCACTGGCATCTCCACTTGCTTGAACAGCTTGATCTCGACTTTCTTTTGGAATCACGCAAAACTTAAATCAAACTTAGATGTATAAATCTAATTCATAGTTTTATGTCTATCATTAAAATCGTACCAAATTTTGATCCTTTACAGGAATGCCCTCCGAACAGCATCGAAAATCATGACCTTCTTCTTGCTCCACACGCAAAGACCTCCAATAGTCTTTGCCCTTACTTCGAATTACTTCAATATACTCAAGAAAAGACTTATAAGTTATGTAAACTCGATTCGGACAGTCGATTTTATGGTGAAATGAACATTCTGGATCCCAGATCCATTGTCTTTGAACTGGTTTAGTTAGTTTAAAACGTTCCATGAATGCCTGAAAATTCTCATCATTCTTTGGATAATACAATTTCGTTGTTGTGTACCTTTAAATGACGTTATTAATAAAAATATGTATTTCTAGAATTATTTTATTAAATATCATATTTTTGAAAAAAAAAAAAAAAAGAACAAACAATTTTAAACTTACGATATTCCTTCTTCAATCATTTTCTTCACAACTGGATTATTGATTACTTTTTTAACTTCATCACATTCAGTATCACGTCCCAAAGCTACCAGAATCCATGGAGGCACCAGGCTAAATCGAACACATTTCATAACATCAAACATATGACATTGACGGTCTTTCCAATTGTAGTTAAGCCATCGCACCGCTGACATAAGGATCTGAAAAATAGATCATATTTAGACTGTAAGGTAACGAACAAAACACATTTTTAAAAACTAAACTTCGACTTCCGAATTAACGCCAACAAAATTTGAGCTCAACAGATTACAAATTTCTTTCGTATTTAGAAGTAAAAAATCCTTCGACGATACCATTGTTAAGAAGAACTTGCAAATTCTTGGCAACATAAGTTGTTGTAACATCTCCAAACCATAATTATGTGAATCGATATACAAATGAAATGCTGTGTCTTCCTGAAACCTTATATCATCGTCCAGACATACCCAAATCTGATCGATTAAACCTTTGATTTTCAAAAAGTTTGCAGCATTAAGAAGTTCCAGAATGCCTTCTCGTTGAAGTAATGGTTCATCAGATAGCATCCATTCGTATACCATCATAAAAGCCTGGGCACTTATCCTTTCAGGTGGAAATTCTATAACAGCTTCATTGCTGCATTCCATGAAAAAGCTCGAATAGCATTGCAAGACCATCATATGACAGTTTAATGTAATATCACCAATTCGTATTTGAACATTTGTTTTAATGTAGTTATTAATCATATTTTTTAATAATCCATAGAGACTCTGTTTCTTTGGCTGTTTAATGCTTTCCCAGTCTTCGATCTTGTTTGGTTCAAAACCTAATTCTTCTAACGTCTTCTCTTCTGGCGATAAATGGTTTTTTATTTCCTCAGAAAATTTGAAAAGACCACTTGGAAGAATTTTATTCGGTGCAGCGAGACTACTTATTCCGACATCTTGAGGTGGACCTAGTGAATCCGAATTCTCAAAACTTAAACTAGGTATAATAAATGGCATAGGCATTAAATAAAATTTTTGTGAATAAATCATACATTTTATTTACTTCATAAATCTAAAACTGCTTTCAAGTTCTGATGTCGTTGTTGCAGAAACAGCAGACGAATCCACCTTATGAAAATTAATAACTCGTATCATCATTATCTTTTTTCTTAACTACACCTTCAAATATAACATTGTTACCTTAATGGGTTGATTTTCCATAACTTCGCTGGTATTTGCCAGGAAATCCAAAATAAAAATTTGTGTTGACAAATTTATTTACAATCTTACTGAACGTGTTTTCAAAGCACACTTAAACAAATATAGTGAAATAGATTATCACAATATTTCATGAATATTGAAATCTAACGACTCAAGGGCTCTATGGAGAAGTTTTATATTAGTAGCTAGAATGAAGTTGAGACTTAAAGTAACAGCCGTTTGCCTTTTTCTTTTAAGATCTAACTTAAATTTTATTTGATTATCTTCGTTTACAGTTTAAACAAAATGACTCAATGCAAAAAGAAAGCTAAGTTCTTAAATCAGTACTTTAATTTTCTTTTTTTTTTCAGTTGTTTCTCCAGTTTTATTTTGGAGAACTATTTTCTCAGAACGTTTTGAAAAAATTGTCAACTTAAATGAAAATCAGTCGCAAACATAAAATTTTGAATACCAACGACTTTTTTTTGACTTATCTGGAAACCCTTTAGGAAGGAATGGAAAATAGAACTTTCAAGGTATATTAAAACTTACAATGAAAACAAATTTAGTAACGTAACTATTTTATTAAGAACAATGAATCTCTTGCTTATTCTGCAACAACGTCGTCAGAACTAGAAAACGGTTTTCGAGTAATGGAGTAAGTGTTATGATTTTTTTTTAAAGTTCCAACTATACAAATCTCGATTTAAGTTATCCAGGAATCTCTGATTCATCCGTTCAATCCGAAACACCTACATTTCGCCCAAATCAATTGAGTAAGTTGGTTTAATTATGCAACCTAAACAACTATATAAAGTACTCTACTCTTCTTTAGATAAATTAATGTACAATGCTTCAAAATCTACATCACGTGAAATTAACCACATGAAACGTCCTTTGCCCAATAAAATTCTCCCAACAAATCTTTCCAAACTCTCCGAACTACCTGAAGAAGGAAAAGACAGTTCAATTCCAATGGAGGAAAAGACCCTGCTTGAAATTGGATTTAAACCAAATAAGATTGACGACTGGGATGGAATTGAGCAACCAAAAAAACAGAATCTCTATGGGTTACTTAAAAATATGATTGATAACTACATCAAAACAAACGTTCAAATACAAATTGGAGAAGCTACTTTTAACTGCCATATGATGGTTTTGCAATGTTATTCTGAATTCTTCATGGAATGCAGCAATGAGGCAATTGTAAAAATTCCACCTGAAAGGATCACTCCCCAAGCATTCATGATGGTATACGATTGGATGTTATCCATTGAACCGTCAGTGCAACGAGAGGGCATTCTGGAACTTTTTAATGCTGCAAACTTTTTGAAAATTAAAGGTCTAGTTGACCAGTGTTGGGTGTGTCTGGACGATGATATTAGATTTCAGGAAGACACTGCGTTTCTTTTGTATCTGGATTCACGGAACTACGGTTTGGATATGTTGCAACAGCTTATGTTGCCGAGGATATGTAGGTTCTTTCTTACTTTAGTCGCGTCGAAGGATTTTTTACTTCTTAGTGCTAAAGAAGTTTGCACTCTCCTAAGCTCAAACTACATTGGAGTAAATTCAGAAATTGAGGTTTGATAAATGTTGAAAAGTGTTTTGTGCGTGGCCGGACAGCCTAGAATGTGATCTTTTTTCAGATCCTTATGTCAGCTGTGCGATGGCTTAACTACAATTGGAAAGACCGTCAATGTCATATGCTTGATGTTATCAACTGTGTTAGATTTGGCCTGATGCCTCCGTGGATTCTGGTTGCTTTGGGACGTGACATTGATTGTGAAGATGTTCAGAAAGTAATCCACAATCCAATAGTTAAGAAAATGATTGGAGATGGACTTTCGTAAATCTATATTCTACGTTCTATTGTATTGCACTTTAAATTTATTTTTTTGTTTTAAATTTAGTTATGCAACAACACAGTTGTATCATTCCAACAATGTCGATAGTTTTCTGGCATTCATGGAGCGTTATAAACTCACCAAACCCATTCAAAGACAATGGATCTGCGACCAGGAATGTGGATTTCATCATAAAACAGATTGTCCCAATAGACTTTACATAACTTATAAGTCATTTCTAGAGTATTTGGAAATGATTCGGACCAAGGGCAAGGACCATTGGAAAACATTGCACATGGAACAACAAGATAATCTAAATTTTCAATGCTGTCTTCCAAAGACTGTTATTAATTCTAATGGCCAATATTTTATACAGCCTTAAAATAGTTGGCAATATCGAAATCAAAAAAAATTTTCTACAAAATAAAAATAATATAATTTACAAATAAACTTTCGAACGTAAAATTTATTTTTAATTTGCAGTTTGTTCATTGTTAGATCAGACCCATCCTATTTAATCGAAATGTTCTATTCATTTGAAAGTCCTTTGGGCTGCTGAATACACTCTCTAGAAAATTTAAGCGACTATGCAAACATTGGGCCCATTTTACGGTAGCCAATTTTGAGACAACCAGGTCCGGAAACAATCAGCAAGGCTTGAGGAAAAAATTATTTACATCTTTAAAGTTTTACATTATTTAGCAGTGAAAAGATACAGTTATAGCAACTAAACTAATTAAATTTCATCAAACTTCTGGTGGGAGGATATGGCAGTTTCAATTCGCTGGATAGTGTTGACATTTAATGGATCTAAGATTTATGCCAGATTCTCAACTACGAGGTCTGTTTCAGTATCAGTTTGTCGAGAAACAGGACACTCGGGTGTTTCTTAAATTTGACCATTCCTCTGGAGCTTCACGAGTGTATAAGTGTTTGCTTGCAAACAGTGTTTTTCGTATTCTAACTCTTAATAGTTTTATACATTCTTCTCTACTAAATGACTGGTTATATTGGACAAGTGTGTTGCAGGGTTGTAGTTTTGGAAGAAAGGTTTGAGCGTCTCGCAACTCTTCTGAAAGCTCTAGCTTTTGAAAATGTGCGAAAGTTGTTTTTAAAAGCTGGTGTAGTTTAGAATACTCAACTATCTGAGGGTAGCGAATATCGTGTTTTGCTGCAAGGTAAGCGGCATCATAACCTTCTATTCCGCAGTGTCCGGGTATCCAAGCTAGAGTGATGTTTGTGTTGTAGAACAACTTAAGGTTTGGAGAGATCGACATTTGTTATTAACATTGCTTAGCCCCTTGAATATATTAAGATTGTCGGTGAGGATTAAGAAACGCTCAGAATTTAGTTGAGCTGCAGAGATCGCTTTGTAAATTGCAGCTGAATCGGCGCTGATTTTCGAGATGCTCATTTCTGTCGCAACATAAAGAGGGTTAAGCTGTGTTGTAGTGTCCCCTCCACCAGAGCCTTAGCAATTCGAAGAGCTGTTTCTATATGTGGTCCTTTTTTCTTTGCACGGATCATTTTAATGCGTTGTTCCTTGATTTTAAGCCGCTTATCACCTTGTTGACATGTTTTTTCCATTTCAAGTTCTTTGTAAACATTACTCCAAGAATCTTTGCTTCTTTTTTTTATGGAACAGGAGTGTTACGTAAAGAGAGTGGAATGCAAGTACATTTTCTTTTTCTGCAGAGATGAAGTGTCTCAATTTTTGAGGGTGGTATAATTGCACCCGTTTTTTCGGACCATCTTGACATTAATAAGTCCGTTTGTTGAAGAATATCTTGAACCTACTTGTGATGCCGGACGCTACAACATAGGTATTATCGGCGTAAACTCCAATAAAATCGGATCGTAATTTGGTTGTGAAAGCTCAGTTATCAAGGAGTCTATGTATACGTTGTTCAACACTGCAGAAAATAGTGAACCTTGAGGTGTGCCATTGTCAATTTCCTTAGATAGTGTTACCACCCTAAGGGTACGACATCCCTGACCTCAGGAAAATACTAGTTTTTGCTTAGATTCTTCTTTACCTCATGTATTATAATTATTATAGAATTATGTTAGTTATTTTCATTACTTATTAAAATAAAACTTGTATAAAAACATAATAGATAGATAGATATTTTATTGGCAAAGAGAAAGTTACATGGTTTACAATATTTTTAAGTCATTGCACAACACAGAGATATGATATCAATTTGTATCTTACTACTGAAAATAATAATTATGTTTTAAACAGCGTGTCTATGTCTTAGTATTTATAAATTTGAAGGAAAACATAGCAAAGAAAAAACCCTTAATTCGAATTTTGTTTATAATTATATCACATATGTGTTATGCTTAAATTTAATAGGAACTTTTCCGAATAAATAAATAAATAAATAGGCAAACAAATAAGTTAATAAATACACGAATGAATGAATAAATAAGTAAATAAGTAAATAAATAAATAAATAGATAAATAAATACAAAAATAAAGAAGTAAATAACCAAACAAATAAATAAACAAATAAAGACACAAATAAATAAATAAATAAATATATACATATATAAATTAGTAAAGGAGAAAAAATGTATAAATAAATAAGTAGACAATAGAATGAATACATAATAAGATACATTAATTAATAAATAAACAAAAAAAATACTTATAATGATGCATAAATTAACAGTATAAAAATATAATTAATACACAAGATAATAAATAATACATAAATAACAATTAATACAAGAATAAAAAAAAATATGTTTGACAATTTATTAAATCAGGTTTCTAATCAGAGAATTTTCACTTAATACAAATTTTCTGAAAAATTTTTGATTGAGAATTTCAATTTTCTTGTCTATTTTTAACACGTTCGTTGTCTCTATGTGTAAGGCTTAGGTAGAATAATGCCAGGGGAGCTTCAGCATCATTTTTAAAATTTTGTTTTGGAGAATTTGCAATTTTTTAATATGCATTAGATCACAATTACCCCATACGGGCGATCCATATAACAGTATTGCTTGAAAAACGACTTTAAAAATAATAAGATTATTGTGTTTGCTAAGTAATGACCTTCGGTTAATAAGCGGATATAACATTTTTATTCCGACATTTATTTTATTTGCTGTCATTTCTGTGTGTTTCTTGAAGATCAACTTCTTATCTAAGTAAATACCTAAATACTTGACAGAGCTGACCCATGGTATATCACACTTATTAACTTCCCATAGGAAGTTATTGTAATGGGTTCGATTTGTCAAATTGAAAATTTTTGACATTTCTCGACGTTTCAAGGTCCCTAGAGTCGAAATAAAAGATTTTTAGAAAGATGTCTGTGCGTGCGTGTGTACGTACGTTTGTACGTCCGTACGTCGTTTCTGGTGAAAAAGATAGCTTGGCTTTTCCCAGCATTGATTTTAATTTTCCAGTGTTTGTAATACTCGAAAATAATTGCTAAATCAGTTTGAATATTGTTAATTATATTATCAGGATGTTCATCGGATGAGAATATCGCAATGTCACCTGCATACATATCGAATTCACAATTTTGCAAAACTGGAAAATCTGAGATAAAAATATTGAACAACTTAGGAGATAACACTGATCCTTGAGGAACGCCAGCAGGAATAGTTTTTGAGACTGAATTTTGTCCATTAAGTGAAACTATGAATGTCCTTTCACTTAAAAAACTTTGTATAAGTTTCATTAAAAAAGTTGGACATTCATTTATAATAAGTTTATGAATAAGTGCATTGTGCCAAACAGTGTCAAACGCTTTTTCAACATCTATTAAAACTAATCCTGTTGATTTATTTTTTTTTTTTAATTTTTCTTTTACGTGTCTACAGATTCTTAAGACCTGGTGTGATGTGTTATGCACTTTCCGGAATCCAAATTGTTGTATTGGTATGATATTCTTTTCATTTAAAAACAATTCTAATTTGCAGCGAATTAATTTTTCGAAAATCTTACTAATACTACTCAGTAGGCTTATTGGCCTATAACTTAGTGGATCACTTCGAGGTTTTCCAGATTTTAATATTGGAACTACTTTTGCCATCTTCCATTTAAGTGGAAAATATTGAATTTTAAAGCAGGCATTTATTAAATTTCCTTAGAATAGAATCGTATCTATCCACATTTACTTTAAAGGTTCTATTAGCCATAAAGGATATAACAATCTCAAATATTTTCTTAGGTACACCCTATTTGTAAAGCTGCTAGATTACCGGAACCATTGTTATTTTGCAAAAGCTTTTTCTAAGTCCGATGACATAACAATACTGTGCTTATTAGTTCTCGAGAATTTGTTTGCTCAAATTCTGTTGATAATTTTATAAATTCAGTTCCGGCGCCTTAAGCATAATTGCCTCAACTTAAATTTTGAAAAATTGAGCTTCCTTTTCGTGCTTAAGGCTTAACATTTGCTTTTAAACTTCTTTTCGAAAAGACAACAATATTTTTCAACTTCACTTTTTCCGCTTCAATAATAAGAATTACAACCAAATTTAGGTTTTGTGGAAAGCAGGGGAAATTGTTCCACTTTTTGGATTTAACAACACCAATAATGCATTGGGGGCATTCACTAAGCTAGTGGCTACGGAGTGAAGGCATTCTGGTTACATAAAATCAACTACAAAATGAGTTGAAATTTTCCCTCCGACAAAGTGTAAAAATTTACACTACAAAGTTAGTGGACTCTGATTTTTACAAAAAAAAGCTTTTTTTTTGTATATATGCTTGTGCTGAAAAACGGATAGAGTAATTTCATTGAGAAGTGCTTGAGAACTTTGTAGTTGGTTAAAAGAAGATAAATATGCGTCCATGTTATTGTTAGGTAAATTTGGTTATTTAATAAATTACGTCTTTTCAGCAGTTATGCTGACGTGTTGGGTTCTTAAATATATCCTTAAATTCCCGGTAGCCCCTTCGGTAATGCTTATAAATTGTTGGCAATGGACGCATTTTGCGTTTTTCACAATTTCCTGAAAAAAAAGTATTCGAATTCAGTTCCGTTTATTTGTGAGATCCATTTTCTTTTTAGAGTTTGTATTTAAAATCATACTTTTGTCGTTGTTTACTCAGTTGAAAATGAAATCTACCTTTGAAATTAAATTGGAAGTTAAGAATTCCTATTTTCGAAAAATCTCGACTTTCCCATTTCTAAGGGATTTTAATATTCTTGGAGCCCTTGAAAATACTCAAAGTTCGCAGATATTCGGCCCTATCGAGGCCGATAGGAGATAATTGGGAAACAAAAGCTATATACGCAAATTATCTGGCGCGGCGTAATTAAACTTATCTTCTAATCTAGTTCTAATCTTATAATTCAAAAATTCTTGTTATATTCTAATTCTCTTCAAGGTTCAAGAAAAACTTTTGCTTCGATAAAAATGTGTTTGTTTTTGTTTTGGAGCAGTAAACACAAATACAAAACAAATCATCTTGCTTGGAAAGGAAATTCCGCAACAAGAACCTATCGGAGGACTTCGTAAATTTTTTTTTTAATCTGTCAGAAATAAAACCATTACAAGTAATTAAACCTCCAGCTCGAAATACCTAGGAGTCATTATATATCCCTAACTAAAATGGAAGGTAAACATTGATGAATTGGTTTAGAAGGCCTGCATTGCCTTTAACGCCTGTAGAAAAACTTCTGGTAAAAAGCGATAGTGATAGATATAGATAAACTAATGTCGATTTCCATTGAACCACATGAAATAGACGGCCCGTCGGCCGTCGCTACTAAAAATCAATATTTTTTGGTTCCAATGGAAAGAAAAAACGTAGCAATATCTTTTTGTAAGTGTATTAGTGTAGCAGCTGTCAGAAGCATACTAAAATATTTACAGTAATAATCCCGCCTCTCGTCAATTGTTTTGAATTAAATTTCATTAGCTGCTACCGGTCTGGTGTCCGTATATTTTTCTACAACGTTTTCAAAATCTTTAATGGAATTTCTTTCATTCCTGGATAAAAATGCATTAGCTTGAACAATCGTCGAAGTCGTCCAATTGAAAATTGTCAGGTTATCTTCGTCCTCGGACGAAGACGAATCTAGGAGCGAATCCAGCATTCTGTAGTCCATACCCTGACAATGAAATAATTATGCTTCAACCATCTCAAGTATTCAATATAATTTTATAATTACCTGATCCTGAAAGCACTACAATAATATTGCCAAAAAATTGATCAAATTTTGTATTGTTTTCACAGAAAATAATTATTAATAATTAAAACAGAATGAAGCTGAATTCTCTTCAATTATTTTTTCCACAAACAATAATTTCATTTGACGTTTGCAAAACTGTCAAGTTTTAAGTATGTGTTCAAATGAGTGTGAAAATCTGTGTAGATTCTTCTCAAAAGACGAATTCAAAACGAATCAATTCGTCGGGAAAAAACATCAATACTTTTCCCATTGGAAAACGTTTAAGAAAAAAATATTGCCGGCCCGTCGACGGCACATCAATATTTTGGTTCAATGGAAAACCACATAAGTAATAGGGCCCATACACTACACATGCCTGCATGCGCATACAGTGCTTGCGCATGCAAACTGCCAGTGTATGGTGTGAACTGTGTGTTTGTGCAAGCGGCATGAGCAATATCAAAAAATTTTGATATTTTCTTGCTTGTGCATGCAAGCATGAGTGGTGTGTGTGCTACATTTGCTCAGTCAAGAGCTAAAGCAATCAAAATTGCCGCAGCAGCGGAGTCGAAGCTTGACATTTTTTAAAGTTTTCTGTTCAGCGGTGAACACAAAACTGAATTTTGTACAGTTTGCATGCGTAGTGTATGGGGAAAGAGTGTTTGCGCATTTTTGTGCTTGCGCATGCAGGCATGTGTAGTGTATGGGGCCTATAAGTTCAAAGAATAGCTAGTGTCGGCACTGCAGAGACCCTTAGATCCTGTCCAATAGATGCCTTAAAAGTTATTCTGTACCTCCTACCGATAGAACTACACCTAAATATTTGGTATCGTGGAGCGCGCTAAGGCATTTTGCGACCGACACCGACTGCACTCCTGACTTGAACCTAAGTAAAGATTCTGAAGTCATCTTTGTTTAATTAAAGAATAGTTTAAACCTTTTTAAATTACAATATATGCATACATATTTCAAGAATGTATTTCGTTAATATTTATATTCGTGTGTTTGCTTCCGACACACGTTCACTAGTGGCTCACAAGTGGCCAAACTTAAAACTAATGAAAAGAGGCTGGGATGTGACCCACACTGATAACTTCCCATCCCGCCTGTCGATTTGTCTTGCTTAAAAGTTTGTCTTTATGTACTCGTATCAATTTTTACCAAATTTGGGTACTCTTTTTGTAGATTTTATTTTTTATATGAAAAAACGGACTGTTGGATTTTTATATAAAAATTACTGAATATCGAAAACAATATTTTCTGTGAAATAAAATAAATTTCAAGCCAATATTTTTAAGTTTTGAAAAGCTATTTGAGTCGAAAGTAAATTTTTACCAAGTTTTAGTATTGTTTTTATTTTAGAGTTTTATTTTTTGTAAAAAAAACTGTCAATTCGATTTTTTTAAATTTTAGCAACAATATTTCTTATGAGATAAAATTACTTTAAAGCCAATACTTAAAATTTTTAAAGAGATATTTGAGTCAAAAATCAATTTTTACCAACTTTTATACATTTTTTTTAGGTTTTTATTTTTTGTAAAAAAAATGTCAATTCGATTTTTTTCAAACTTTAATTGAATATTGAGAGCAAGATTTTTTGAAAAATAAAAGTAAATTAAAGCCAATATCTCAAAGTTTTAAAAAGATATTTGAGTCGAAAATCAATTTTTTATAATTTTTTTTTAAGGTTTTTATTTTTTGTAAAAAAAACTGTCAATTCAATTTTTTTCAAACTTTAACTGAATGTTGACAACAAGATTTTTTGAAAGGTAAAAGTAAATAAAAGGCAATATCTCAAATTTTTGAAAAGATATTTGAGTCGAAAATCAATTTTTACCAACTTTTATACATTTTTTTTTAGGTTTATATTTTTTGTAAAAAAACTGTCCATTCGATTTTTTTCAAACTTTAACTGAATGTTGACAACAATATTTTTTGAAAGATAAAAGTAAATAAAAGCCAATATCTCTAAGTTTTGAAAAGATATTTGAATCGAAAATCAATTTTTACCAACTTTTATAATTTTTTTTTTTAGGTTTTTATTTTTTGTAAAAAAAACTGTCAATTTGATTTTTTTCAAACTTTGATTGTATGTTGACAACAAGATTTTTTGAAAGATAAAAGTAAATTAAAGCCAATACCTCAAAGTTTTGAAAAGATATTCGAGTCGAAAATCAATTTTTACCAACTTTTATATATTTTTTTTTAGGTTTTTATTTTTTGTAAAAAAAACTGTCAAATCGATTTTTCTCAAAATTTTTCAGAATGTTGAAAAACAATATTTCTTATAAGATAAAATAAGTTTGAAGCCTAAATTTAATGTTTTTGAAAAGATATTTGAATCGATATTCAATTTTTACGAACTTTGAGTAATGTTTTTTTAGATTTTTATTTTTTATAAAAAAAACTGTCAATTAGATTTTTCTCAAAATTTTATCAGATGTCAAAAACATTATTCTTCGTTGCACAAAATTGTTTTAGAGATAAAATTATATTTCAGTCGTAAAATTTTGGAGGTGACAAATTTTTTTTTTTCAGTTTTATTGATTTAAAATAAAACCGTTATATTCATTTTTTTAAAAAAATATACCTGTTTGGTATCACGTTACAATCTATTATATAAAATTTAATTCAAGTCTCAAGCGTTTTTGGTTCGTTTTTAAACTGCTATGGTAAAAAAACCACCCACGCAATTTTCTTGAGAGACCTTTCTGCATCTTTCTGCCTTTTTATCTGTATAACAAAATTTATTTGAAGTCGATATCTCTTCTGGTTCTTGAGCTATGGACGACGAAAAAAACGTCGCGAACGTACGGACGTACGGACTTACAAACGTGCGTACACACGCACGCACAGACATCTTTCTAAAAATCTTTTATTTCGACTCTAGGGACCTTGAAACGTCGAGAAATGTCAAAATTTTCAATTTGACAAATCGGACCCATTACAATAACTTCCTATGGGAAGTTAACTAGAACTTAAAACTAAATAACAAAAGATGCATTTCATATGTAAGACTACGATTATAAAGAATTTTATTTTCTATCAGGTTTTTATTTTTGAGTTTGAAATAAATATAGTAAGAGCAGTTACTTAGTTCGAGATATAATTTAATATGTTAGAACAAGAAACTTTTGATTTATTCAAACAAATACAAATAATAGAAAATTAATTTAATTTTATTTAATTCATAGGCTATATGAACCAACTATAATTTTATGTATTATATAAAAAGATGTACAATATTCTTTTTTTTTTAATATACAAAATTAAAACAATTTTATCCTCGAAGAACGTTCAATGTTGTCAGCCACAACATCTTAAATACTGGTCCAACAATGTCGGGATGAAATTTACAGCCAGGTTTCCAGGTCATAGTGGCATTGATGAAAATGAACGGGCTGATGAGTTAGCTTTTCGCAGGCGTAAAGGGTAAAAATTCCTATTGAAGCTATGAAGGGCAATATTTTATAAAATTTTATGTCAGAATCCAACCGCATATAGAACAGTCTAACGGACTTTACCATATCCACGAAGGTATACTACCAAAACGTAAATGGACTTCGGACAAAGACCAACATCCATCCAAGATCCATTAAAATTCGAATTTATAAAAAAGATGAGGTTAACGCGGAAAGCGGGCCTCCAAAAACTACCGAAGGTGAACTAGCGGTTGGTGAACCTGGGACGTCGTCTTCTCTCCTAACAGATGGCGACGATGCACCCTTGTCCTCTCCAATCGCGACTGCACCCTCTACAAAAGTCGTAGACAGTCCATCCTTAATGGAGACTGAGGACGACCTTAACATGATCCTTCTGAGTGAGGACGAACTCTTGGGTTCATCCTCAGACTCAGAGGATCAGAACAAAACCGTGGTGGAGGTTGATCTGCCTAATTGTAGCCAAAATGCTGCAGTTAGTACAGATTAATCTCCAACACTCCATAAAGGCATCGGCCTCATTTCTTCTCCGTCTGGCGAGTAACACTGATCCAAGAGCCATGGATTGTAGGATCTGTTGTTCGAGGACTCAGGACTCCTGGATACTACACACTTTGTGTGACAGATAAAGGTGAACCTAGATCTTGCATACTAGTGAAACGTAGCATTAATGTATTTTTACTCCATCGTTTAAGTGACAAAGATACCACCGTAGCTAGGCTGGAAACAACCAAAGGAAGTTTCTGGCTGGTATCGGCGTATCTTGGGCATGACCACCTTGGCCCTCTCCCTGGAAAACCCCTGGAAAGGCAAAGGATCCGCCTAATTATTGGGCGCGATGCTAACGCTCATCATACTGTATGGGCAGTACGAATATCAACGACAGAGGTGAGTCTCTTTTTGATTATATTCTTGGTACTAACCTCTTAGTAAGTAATGTTGGTAATGAACCAACCTTCATAACTAAAACTCGACAAGAAGTCTTAGACATAACTCTTGTCTCAGATAGTATACACCATATGATCTTGGACTGGAAAGTATCCAAAGAACACTCGGTTTCTGATCATAGATATATCCAGTTCAATATAAATGTGGATGATAACCCGAGTCCATTGACTTTTCGAAACTATCGAAAAACTGACTGGTCCATATACAGGAACTTATTACAGAGTTTACTAGAACCTGGACTATCTAGTCCTTCCTCTAACGCTAACGAACTTGACAACAAATTCAATGACCTTACCTCAGCTATGAACAGATCGCTAGAAATTGCTTGTCCACTTATACACATAAGATTAAAGAGGAAACCACAATGGTGGGCCTCAGAGCTGGACTCGCTCAGGAAGAAATGCAGGAAACTTTTCAACCGGGCCAAAGCTGCAAGACTAGCCTTCTGATATAATTGCACCAATCCTTTAGGCAATTTTCACCAGCTGTCTTTACCTGGTCCATGTTCCCTCGGCATGGAGAGAAGTTAAAGTTGTTTTTATACCTAAAGCAGGTAAATGCTCCCAAGTCAATCCTAAAAATCTACGACCTATAAGTCTATCATCATTCCTTCTTAAGACCCTGGAAAGATTGATTGATATCCATTTAAGGGCACGTATAGATACAAGACTTCTGTCTTCGTCTCAACATGCCTACTGTAAACGTAAATCGGTGGAAACAGCGTTACACACTAGTAGTTCGCTTCGGGAGTTAATTCATTTAATGCTTACGAGCAGAATAATTAACTCAAAACTGGGGACTCTTCTAGCAGACGATTGGTTAGTAGAGGGACACCGCAAGGTGGTGTTTTATCCCCTCTCCACTGGAACCTAGTGGTGAATGAAATCCTAACTAGTCTGGATGCGGAGGGTTTCAGAGTGATAGCCTATGCGGACGACGTTGCTATAGCAGTTTCAGGAAAGCATCTTAATGTCCTAAAAGAACTCTTACAAAATGCCTTGGACAGACTAATACTTTGGGCTGATCGGTGTGGACTGGGTGTTAACCCACACAAAACCGATCTGGTCTTATTTTCGAGGAGATACAAAATTCCATTTGTCAACCCTCCTAACATTAAAGGAATCCAATTAAAATTATCAGACGAGGCTAAATACCTAGGTCTTGTCTTAGACAAAAAACTAAATTGGAAACGCAACGTACAGGAAAGAGTCAAAAAAGCTACTGTAGCTCTCTTTTCTTGCAAAAAAGCTATTGGTAATAAAGGGGGTTTACAGCCCAGAATCACGCATTGGCTATACACATCGGTAATCAGACCGATTTTAACGTACGGTGTGGCAGTATGGTGGACTGCTTTAGAGAAAGGTATAAACAGGGATAAGTTAAATAAAGTCCAACGTTCAGCCTGCCTATGTATAAGCGGATCGCTTCGCACGACCCCGTCTGCAGCACTGGACACCTTGCTCTACCTTACACCTCTTTAGCAAACAAATAGCTGCAAGCTCTGCTATTCGCCTCAATGCTTCGTCGCAGTGGACTAACAACAACATTGGCCCCTCCGTAATTCTAAGGTACTTAGAATCAATTCCAAAGCACACAGACTACACCATCCCCCAACTACAATTCGACAGAAACTTCCAGATTTCTATACCTACCAGATCTTTTTGGGAGGATAGGACATTCTTGGAGGATGAGTCAATCCATTTTTACACAGATGGCTCAAAAACCAAAGAAGGGGTTGGTGGAGGTATGTACTCTGAACGACTGAAATTAAGTCTCTCATTCCGCCTTCCCAATCATTGTAGCGTGTTCCAGGCGGAACTTATTAAAAAAGTCTTGTCTTGGCTCAAAGAAAACGTGATATCAACATCTGATATCCGTATTTTCTCTGACAGCCAAGCCGCTATCAAATCTCTGGACTCTGTCTCTACAAACTCTATAACAGTCCATAACTGTCGATCATTCCTAATGGAGATGGCGCAACAGTTTAATATTCACCTTTGTTGGGTGCCGGGCCATAGAGACATTCCAGGTAACTGTAGGTTAGGTTAGGTTGGAGTGGCTGTCCAGATGTCATTGACGCACGTAGACCTCATGTGTCCATTGTGATACCACTAATGAGGTTACTCATGGGAGAGTAATGAATTTAAACAAACCATTTTGTACTTTTAATAAAGTTAGAGAGACGTTTTGTGTCAACAACCATCAGGTAACTGTAAGGCAGATGAACTCGCCAGGAACGGTACAGTACAGCCCATCCTACCACGTTTGGCAAGTACTGGCATACCAATCGCTACTTGTAAACTGTTGCTAATGCAAGACGCTGCGAGGAGGCAGGCACCAGGTGGAACAATATCACCACGTGTCAAGCCACAAAAAACATCTGGCCAACACTAGATTTAAAACGTTCAAGGTGCTTGCTCTCTCTAAGAAGATCGCATATAAGCTCGTTTATAGGTGTCATAACCGGACACTGTCTAATAGAAAAGCACGCTACGAGACTAGGCGTATTCTCAAATGACTTTTGCAGAAGCTGTATGGACGAGGAAGACGGTTCTTCATCTTCTCTGCACATGCCCTGCTTTAGCTCGAAAACGCAATAATTACCTAGGAGAATTCTTCTTTTACGATCTATACGATCTAAATCATATCGGTATAATCAGCCTCTCACGTTTCGTAAGGGACTCAAGCTGGTTCCATTGAGCTTAGGAGGAAGCCTCAAGATTCATGTGGTATCACAATGGGCCATTAAACTGGAATAAGTGTGTCCGTTTCCATCTTGGACAGCCACTATAACCTAACCTAACCTACTTGATTGACGACTTTCGATCAATATACATCGAAATAATATGCTTGAAAATTAAAATGTGCAACAGAACATATATTTATTTTATCAGCGTATATACTTCCAAGCTCCAAGAACGAGGTTTATGAAAAACTAAGTCAACTAAACGTTGTGAAGATCCGTTTTGGAAAAACACTCGATCTGGTATTTTTCTCCAAAACCATATGAAACCATATGCTCTGATTTCCTCTGCTGTCAAAATTGTGGACGAAGATCGCCATCATCGTGCATTAGACATAGCAATTAATTTAAACATGAATTCACCTCATATGCTATCTAATAACAACAAACTAGAATTCAACTTTAGAAGTGTTATTTTGAAAAACATTTTACCTATTATGTACGATCAATTATGTGTATATTTTTTTATTTAACTCTTTTTGACTGTTTTTACAAAACGATTCTATTTAAAAAGACTCGAAATTACTTGAGTGTTCCACCATGGTTTGTTTCTCACATTAAAAACTTAAAAAACAAAAGGAAAAAATTATAATAAAACAACTTTTCACTGACTTCCCTAACATCCTATATGATGAATTAATTCGGAAAATTGAATTACACATTAAAAATAATCCTGACAGTTTTTGAAAATTCGTTAATCGTAAGAAGAAACATGTGGGTATCCTAACTTAATAACTGATTCGACATCAAATAGTAATGAGCCGAGAACATTTGCATGTTTGCAAACTACTTCAAAGATGCTTTTGTAGATTATAATACTATTAGTTATAAGTGAATATATTGTCCTTAATAATATCCCACAGCTTGACGAATGTTTTAGTCCTGGTTCCGACGGTGTATCATCATCCATTTTAAAGAAATGTGTTGCGTATTTAGTACACCTGTTATGTGTTCTTTTCAACACGTCTTTAGGTATCTCGCTGTTTCCATTTATCTGGAAGAGCTCTTTCATAATACCAGTACACAAAAGAAACGTGAACAAGTGAAGATTGTATCTTTACTGATTTCAGCAAGGCCTTTGACAAACTGTGTCATAAAAACTATTTAAAACTATCAAAGCAAGATTTGAACGACTATTTCATAACCTGGATCTCCTTATATTTGCAAGATAGACGTTATAGTGTTAAAATTCGTAACGAGTGTTCAAGTTCATTTGCTGTGAATTCTGGTGGCCAGGGTAGTCACCTTGTCCTATTCTATTTGTTTTATTTATGAATGTCTTAGTTTCGATCATACAAAATTCGTCCGTCCTAATACATATATGCTGAAGACATTCAAATTTTGCAAGAAGACCTAATGGGCGCATTCACAAAGCTAGTGACTACGTAGTCAGAATTCAACTAGTTTTGTGAATGCAAAATGGCACTACAAAGCTAGTCAATCCGGAACTGTCATATTAATGACAAATATAAATAGGTATATAAAATAAGAAAAATTTGTGTTTTCAGAACTTTAAATACCTAGTTTTTTTTTTAATTCAATAAAACCATATTTGTTTTTAAATTAAAACCAGTATGCACTTACTTTGTAGCCGAAATTGTTATACTAAGTGTCGGAGGGGAAATTTCAACTACTTTTGTAGTTAGATTTAGCCAATCAGAATCCCTTGACTACGTAGCCACTAGCTTTGTAAATGCGACCAGAATTATTCAGGGAATAGTGCATTATTCAAATTACGGAGCAAGCAGGTTCATCAGTGTACAACCTTTTTTTTTGTTGTAGATCATACGGCGAATTATCGGTGGATGAATTTGAAAGAGAGTCTTTTATTTCATTTGCATTTAATGGTAGTGGTTGATTGACTATTGGAAGGGAAAGGAGCAGCCTTTGTACTCTTGTTCTTATTATTATTATTTTTTTAGACTACTTCCCTTGTCCCTCATTATGAGGCGTGGAAAAATTAACTACCGGTAAATTGGATCGAAGAACTCTTTGGGAGTAGACATTAGAATTATCATTTTTTTGTTCTTGTTTTTACTTCAAGCAAGATTTAAATTATCATCCACTTGGCAATGGGCACTTAAATGGGCATACTACTCAGATCTCAATTCACGGAGACACACTTCATATTAATTATAGAGCTTACAAAAAAAAAGTTGGTGGAATTCAGAACTAACAAAACTCTGCAAGGAAAAAATGTTGGCTTTAAAAGCATTCCAGAAAAGACCCATACAATCACACTTAATTCATTCTAAAAAATCGAACGCAAAATTTAGAAAATGCCTTAAAGAAAGTAAAGCTAAAAGTTTTAGAGAATTTACGGAACAAATAAACCCGAATTCCACCCCTACACAGGTAATCCTCTTCC
Source organism: Eupeodes corollae (assembly GCF_945859685.1). Lineage (NCBI taxonomy): Eukaryota > Metazoa > Arthropoda > Insecta > Diptera > Syrphidae > Eupeodes > Eupeodes corollae. Next base: position 76,982,417 of record NC_079148.1, read on the forward strand.
ATCAAAAATATTTAGTATTTTATCAGAAAATCAAATTATATCAGACACCGCAAGTATGGCCGATTGTTTTTCAAAAACATGGTCCGAATACTCAAGCGATTCAAATTTTCCATTAAATTTCACATTATCCCCAAACCAAATAAGGACAAAATTTTGATTGAAAACTATCGTACAATATCACTGATTTCATGTCTATCAAAAATTTTGGAAAAAATTGTGGCGAAACGCCTACTTTAGTTCGCTGAATCCAAAAAATGTATATCTCCAAAACAAGTTGCTTTCAAGCCTAACAAAGCCATCTCGTAAAAAAACCATGTATCCGTACTTTCATTACACTTCGAGAAAGCTTTTGATCGAATCGGGAAACATGTTATTTTAAATAAACTAAAAAAGTGGGATATTGTTTTAAAAATTTTCAATTACGTCGATTCATTCTTATCCAACAGAAAATTTTCTTCAAGAATTAATAACTGCTTTTCCAAAACATACCCATTAGAAAACGGTATACCACAGGGATCACCTCTATCGGTAATGCTGTTCACTATAGCATTCGACGACATAAGCAATATACTCGAAAAGCATAACCTATTAAACCACTGTCTTTATGCTGACGACGTTTATATTCTAAGCAAAATCTCTGACTTAAATATTTGCAAAAACATGTTTCTTAATGCCGTTAACGATATCCTCACATGGTCTCTAGAATCTGGCGCGAAATTAGCATTATCAAAATGTAAACTACTTCATATTTACCGAAAACTTAACTGCTCTAATCTTAGTTTTAATGTTAATAATATACCGATTCCAAATGTAAATAACCTAAGTATTCTAGGATTAATTTTTAATAACAAATATTATTGGAAAGAGCACCGTTTAGAATTAAGAAAAAACCTAGCTGCGAGAACCAATATCATTAAATATTTAAGTAATAGTAAAAGTAATGTTCATATAAATACTCTTTCACACATAACAAAAATATTAATATTAAGCAAAATTGACTTTGGAATATATATTAACGCTTAACGTTATTAAACCATCGTAATATCAAGCAGTGTAGTACCCGTGGCATGATGGTTAGTGCGTTAGGACCATTAAGTTAGTTGTAAGTTATGGATAATTAGGCTAGTTTTATGAATTTTTGTCTAGCTTTAAGATAGGTTTAAGATTGAATAAATAAAAATGAATTTGAAAAAAAAAAAAGTGCGTTGGACTGTCATGCAAGGGGTCTTGGGTATACGATATCATCTCATCAAAATCCCAATCATTATGTTGATGTGGGTCCGCGGTCATTCTGGCTGGTATACGTGGCAACGAAGAAGCTGATCATGCTGCTAGGTCAATCAAAGATGCACCCGTTTTTTTTTATAATTTGCAGGCACTCAAGGGGTTATTAGTACCCTTTATATGTTTATATTTCAACACAGTGCGAGCATTAGGACAATAGAGAAGGATCTAAAATGAGATACCGGTGCACATTTGGTCTTAAAGTTCTGAACATCAAAATGGGAGGGAAAAACAGAGTTGGCTAAAGCATTCCACAATCTTAATGTGCGATTTAAGAAAGAATCTCTATACTTGACAGTACGCCCGAAATTGAGCTCAAGGGTAAACTGATGAGCATTCCTGGAAGTGCGAGTATTACGGCTGAATCGTTTAAGGGGTGGAATGCAACTGGCTAGTTCAACGGAACATTGTTTGTAAAAATATAGATAAAACAACTAAAGGCATGAAACATTGCGGGGGTGTTCTAGCGATGTAAATGTTTCGATTATAATTCTCTTGCCTATCATTTTTAAAGCCCTTTTTTGTGTTCTATCCAAGAGATTTAAACTTGTTTTAGTGGCACCTGGCCAGATATCCGAATTATATTCAAGCTTTGGACGGATGAAGGCTTTGTAAGTTACAGCCAGATCAGAAGGGGTGAACAATTTATTATTATAGAAGTGGCAGACATAAGATCATTTATGAATATAAGAAAGATACCGGATGGTATCCCCGCTATTGTTCTGAAGAGGTGTTCTTCATCGCTGGCAAAACCACTGCATAAGCTTTTTCATCTGTCCTCAGGTCTCGTTCCGAGCGGATGGAAAACTGCATTTGTCCAGCCTATTCCCAAGAAAGGCGAATCTTCCTCACCCTCTAACTACCGACCGATTGCACTTACGTCCCTCCTTTCCAAGGACATGGAAACGCTGATTAATTATCAGCTCAAGAAGATCGAAAGCTTCTTAATGACCGACAATACGGCTTTCGTAGCAACAGGTCCACTGGTGATCTCATGGTTCATCTCACCGAACAGTGGAACAAATCTTTACATAGTTTTGGAGAAAGTAAGATTATTGCACTTGATATTTTAAAGGCATTGATAAAGTCTGGCATCTTGCTCTCTTATCGAAAATGCGTGCTTTCTATATCGACGAATCTCTTCTTTGTTGGATTAGAAATTTTCTTTCGAACCGTTCAATACAAGTTGTTTTCGACGGATTCAAGTCTGAAACTCATAAAATAAACGCTGGTGTGCCCCAGGGCTCCGTTTTGTCTCCGACCCTCTTCCTCATTTTTATAAATGATCTCCTGTCTGCTACTTCTAATCCAATACATTGCTTCGCTGACGATAGCACTCTTAGCTTTTCATATTCGTTTCCAGACTCACAACCCTCTTCTTCGGATGTGGAACTGCAACGGCAAAATTAAATTCCGACCTACACAATTGTACAATGGGGAATAAAAAAATCGTGTGGAATTTAATGCTTCGAAAACGCAATGCTATCTTGTATCGTTAAAGCGTAGTACACCCCCCTTGCCATTATCCATAAATGGCACTTGCATCGAGGAAACTGAACATCTCGATATTCTCGGTATGTGTATCACCAACCACCTTTTGTGAAACGATCACATACGCGATGTCGCCAAAAATGCCGCAAGATGTTTGAGTTTTCTAAGGCGATGCAAGAAGTTTTTTTCCCCCTTTGATCTGGCTGTTATCTACAAGACTTATATACGTCGAAAGCTTGAGCATAACTCCCATATCTGGGCTGGTGCTCCCGCAACTTACTTAAGCCTATTGGATAGTATTGAACGTAGAGCATTTAGATTGATTGGTGATATTACCATCATAAGATCATTTACGTCACTTGAACATCATCGAAAAGTTTCTTGTCTAACCCTCTTTTACCATTATTTTAATGGTTTATGCTCTAGAGAAATAGCCAGCTGGATTCCTCCCCTTAAACACTTCAACCGTAATACTCGCGCTTCTAGGAATGCTCATCAATATACCCTCGAGCCCAACTTCGGTCGTACTCTGAAGTAAAGAGATTCGTCCTTTAGCCAAATAATATGTAATCTTAATTATAAAATTTAATTTCGTTTTAGCAATTCAGAGCTAAAAGTCCTCGCAGCTAGGCTCTATAATAATTGTGATTACCTGGTTACTTTTTAAGTTCCTGTTAATAATTAATAATAATAATAATAAAAAAGTTTGGCAATAGATTTAAGACTGGTATTAGTCATGCAGGTGTTACACCTTTAGCACAGATTATCATTAGTATCAATTACTTTTACAATGCTTGGGCATATATTAGAGCACGAAACATTAAAAGCTAATGAACAAATTCCGCACAATGTTGCTTCATCATTATTAATGATTTTATCACACTCAAAACAAATACTAGACATTGCAATACATAACCAAGCAAGAACACGTCTTGACTATTCAACGACACATCTAACTATCTGCATTCATCCATCCAACAAATTCTAACATTCAAATGCTGATCTGGTACTATCAATAGTGTACTCTTAACATTTTTAGAATCGGATCATTTTAATTGTATCCTTGCGAACTTCGAATAAAAATTGGAGGTGTAGTAAAATTGTGCTTAAGTGTTAATTAATTTAATACAAACAAAACTTGATATTTGTGACACTATTGTTATATATTTTCTTTAATAATTTATTTTATAATTGCATATGTTGTGTAAAAGACTTTTAAGTGGTACATATATGATTTTGAACAAAGCAGGCACTTGTATCTTTTTTTTTAAAGTGCTCTTTAAACTCTAATATTTTACATCTCATTTACAATAATAATTTCAATAGCAACCTTTTGTGTGTTGTACATAAATATTAATTAATTGACTATATTTTTCTTGTAAGAATTAATCCCATTGTTTTATTTCCATTTTAATTTTCTAAGAGTGGATCAGGTTAATAAGAAAAATTAATAACTAAATAATGTTCTTAAACAAAAGAATACACATTGCTACTCTAATTAATTTTCTTTAAACAATTTTTATTCTACTTTGTAGAAACAGGTTCTCGATAGAGGATCACAGTTTTCATAAGGCTTTAGATTGGGAGAATTAAGTTCAGATGTTTCTATGCATGCACAACGATAGTCTTCTTTGCCGGCTTCATAATATTTTCGAGGAAAACCAATCCAATCTCGTTTTTTGCCACCGGATTGATCAGTACACCAGACACGGGTTCCGGTCTTTTCTGACCATTCGATGTTACATGAAGGATAAGCTTCCAGATTTTTATTTGATGTTATTTTATCTTCCAAAGCTTGATTAGCTATGGCATCCAGTTTATGATGATATTCGGTTTTGGCACCATTTTTGTCGTAGAATCTAGAAATAAAGAAAGTTTATACTTTTGTTTTTTTTATTTGTTCTATAAAGATATTCAACAATAAGATACAGTAAATTTTGAAGGATTTGTATTATAATTAAGCTTCCTAACAGCGTGCAAAAATAACAAGCTTCCATACTAGTATTCAGTAAATGCTTTTCAATGGCCTAATCTTTCTAATTTTCACTGCACTGAGATTCTACCTTCCAATTGATAATCCTTTGAAAATGTATTCCTTGTCGTAGAATTTCTTCCAATCGTACAAACTTAATACTTCACTTGGTTTTAAAGCCATCACATCGTCTGAGTTTTCATCGAACTCCTGAAATTCCCCAGTAATAAAAGACTTTGAGGCATCTTTTCCTAAAAAACAAAAACGAATTGATTTAACTTTAAATGGAAAATTCCTGACCTTTATGCTCAACCTACCAGCAAAATAAGAGTACGAACACCCAGTTCCATAGTGCTTCCTGCCCTTACTAACATCATAAACCGAACCAAGAATACTCAAGTAAATTGGTTCATCTTCGTTTTCGCCATTGAACTTAGCTAGAGCTGCCTTAGAGAATAATTGAATATCATTCTCTGCACTAAATTTAACCGCAATTGGTTCATTATCAGAAGATGAAGATATCTCAAAGATAAGTGACTTGATTTTTTCAAGAATTTGTGGATAGTAGATACCGGCGAAAACGGCAATGAGAATTATAAGGAATTGTAGTTTAAATAAATGCTTTAGCACTGCGAACATTTTCCATAAGGCACAAGAAGATTTGAACAATAAAATACTAATGAGGCGTAGCCGATATAACTTTAATTTAAAGAATTAAAACACGAAAAATTAGAGAAAGTTAAATTAAAACTCGTTTCGGTTGGCAAACGATAATGTTATTTTTATTGGTGACAGGTGACTTTTCATTAATGACAGTTCATCAGCTGTGGCTACAAAACTCAATACTCAACCCATGCATTTAGGTGGAAACACAAGACTACAAAATTAAAGGCACAAGCATAATGAATAGTCTAAGGGCTGAACTACATTTAAAACATTTTGCAAGGTAAAAATGAATGACATAAAACTTAAGCTTATAATTATCTCTAGTGAGCCTTCAGCTATAAATACACTGAAGCAGCAAATGTTGTGATACCAACGATAGATTTATTCATTAATGCTGTTATTTAACAATATTTGTATGTTGATTGATACTTTTAACCCCTGACTGGACCAAGAATACAATATGAATCGGAAATCTAGGTAAATTCGAATTGCACAGCACAAATTCATCAACTTTAAACCAATGAAGTAATCAGGACGGTCATATGATCCATAAGGCTCTAACAGTTTAGTTGTTAAACCAAAGATTTGATCAACGTAATTTTTAGTAATTGAATTCAAGAAAAATCAGTTCGTCTATCAAAAACAACTGAAATGTTTGTAATAATCTTAAGCTATTGTTTTTTTGACTTGTTGAAAATCCAAATTATTCGATAAACCAAACTGAACCACTTCATTTTCCCCAAACACGGTCGATTTTCGATCGACTCCGGTTCATTTGGCTTTTTGACTCTATAGTGTATGATTCAGTTTGAGCTCAAAGATGTAGCAAATACATCTACGGGATTTCGAAATCACCGGAACACTAACTGGGAGCGTTATAGGGAGGTAATAGCACAACTGCTTAATCACAACCTTCTTAAAAGCTTCTCCAGTAAAAATGAACTAGACCTTTCTGTAAATCATCTCACCGAAGCCTTAAATGAATCGACTTCTGACTGGGACTTATACAAACAAGCTCTAAAGCAATATAAAAAAGAATTAAGAAAGAGTAAGAGGTCTTCCTTAAGAAATTTTTGTGGTAAAATAGAAAATACTTCAGAAGCCTCAAGACTCAGGAAAATTATCTCAAAAAGAACAACAATACCCAGTGTTTTATAGACAGAAGCAGGCACGTGGACTATCACAGATGAAGAATCTCTTAATCTGTTATTAGACACCCTTCATTCCCAAAGCAGGGAAACCGTCACACGTTAACCCTAAAGATCTATGACCAATCAGCCTATCATCCTTCCTTCTTAAAACCTTGGAAAGAGTGATTGAAATTTATATCAGACATAATTTAAAATAATGTCTCATACCACAGCTCAACATGCTTACTCTAAGGGAAAATCAGTAGAATCAGCACTTTACTCGCTTGTACGTACTATTGAACATTCCCTCGAATACAAAGAATATAACCTGGTAGCGTTCCTAGATATTAAAGGAGCTTTCAACAACGTCAGTTACCAGGCGATCACAACAGCAATGGATAAGCTGAAATTAGAGAAATCACTCATAGATCTTATAAGTCTCATGCTGAAAAGCAGGACAATAATTTCTAACATGAGAAGTTTTACTACCACCAGATCGGTCAATGGAGGCACTCCCCAAGGTGGAGTCCTTTCGCCTCTTTTAGGGAACATGGTAGTAAACGACCTACTTACAGCATTGGAAGCAGAGGGTTTTAAGGTGATTGCCTATGCTGACGACGTTGCGATATCCGTATCTGGGAAGCACCCCCAAGTTCTCTCGGAACTCCTACAAAATGCCCTAAACAGGCTAACTAAATGGGCTAAGCAATGTGGATTGGACGTCAACCCACACAAAACAGAATTAATACTCTTTTCGAGAACATATAAAATTCCTCAGATTAGCCCATCCAAGATTAGAGGAATACCATTAAGCTTTTCCGATCAAGCTAAATATTTGGGCCTCATTTTAGACAGAAAACTAAATTGGAAGGCAAATATTGATGAAAGAGTCAAAAAGGCTACTGTAGCGCTTTTTACTTGTAAAAAGGCCATAGGATCAAAATGGGGCTTCTCCCCAAAAATAACCCACTGGCTATACACTTCGGTAATCAGGCCGATACTCATTTATGGAGCCGTCGTATGGTGGACCGCACTGGACAAGATGGTAAATCTAAATAAGCTTATCAAAGTCCAGCGTTCAGCAGGTATGTGCATCACAGGAGCACTTCGCTCAACACCAACCGCAGCACTGGAAGTTCTTTTAAACCTAACACCACTTTACATCTTCTCTAAAAAGGTGGCTGCCAACTCATGTGTAAGGCTTAGAGCCACCTCTCAATGGACCAGATCTATCAGATCTATTCAGATCTATCCCAGATCGCTTAGACTACCACCCCAAAAATGGTATTTGGTAAAAGATTCCATGTGTCCATCCCTTCAAGATCCTCCTGGGAAGAAGAGAGACCCCTGGAAGACGATGCGGTACACCTCTATACTGACGGTTCAAAGACCGATCACGGAGTTGGAAGTGGTATATATTCAGAACAACTGAATCTCAGTCTATCCTATAGACTTCCCAATCAATGTAGTGTAATCCAGGCAGAAGTAATGGCGATTAAAGAAGCACTATCCTGGCTCAAAGAAAACGTTATATCTTGTTAGGATTGTCGATCATCTCTGAATGAGATGACGGAACAGTTTAACATTCACCTCATTTGGGTGCCGGGCCACAGAGACATTCCGGGAAATTGCAAAGCCGATGAGCTCGCCAAAAACGGAACACTTCTGCCTCATGTTAGAGAAAAACATAACATACGAACACCACTTGCTACATGCAAATATCTTCTCAAGCAATATGCTCTAGAAACAACAAATGCTAGATGGTCACAAAGTACCACCTGCCTAGCAACCAAGCAAATATGGCCAAGTATTGACTTAAAACGGTCAAAAAGCTTGATATCACTGAGCAGACAAAGTATAAGCTCTACAATTGGAGTAATAACTGGACACTGCCTCATAGAAAGACATGCTCTGAGGCTAGGGGTCTACACAAATGACTTCTGTAGAAGCTGCATGGACGAGGAGGAAGAGGAAACAGTCCAACACCTTCTGTGTACATGTCCACCACTCTCCATTAGAAGGAATTACTTTCTCGGTAATCCCTTCTTCGATAACACCAGTGAACTGGCAACGATTGACAAAAAACGTCTCTCTAACTTCATTAAAAGTACAAAATGTTTTGTTTAAATTCATTATTCTCGTATGAGTAACCTCATTAGTGGTATCACAATGGACCCTTGAGGTCTACGTGTGTCAATGACATCTGGACAGCCACTCCAACCTAACCCACCTGGTGTATGATTAGCTTTAGACTTATTCGTTTCAGCCACGAGAAAAATCAAAGACCCATTATTCCACAATCGATATAAAACCTTCCAAATAGAATTCAAGAAGAGGTTTCGAGGACGTATGTAAGAATCTTATATGGTAGATTCAACAAAAAGAATTTGGTGGTATATGGCTTTGTAATATTAAAATGCAACATTGCATTTAAACACAATTATTTTCTGACACTTAAGAAGTGAGTTCATGACTTATTTCTGTATAACAACAAAAAATTAAGATTTTATTTCATACCTGTAAAATCCTAGTGCTCACACTGTGTCTTTACGTTACAAGGGTTTATTATATAAAAAAATCTCTCACTCATATCAGTTCTAGGTTTTGTTCTACCTCAATAAAGTTTTATCTATAATGTAATTATTTGTATCTTATTTTTCTGACAGCTTATTTTTCTGCTATGAACTTAGAAAGTTAAGGGCTAGGCTCACACAAGCAACTTTTAGTTTCGAAACTGTTTGTTTTCTTAACTGAGCACTATAGACTTATATGTATGTGAATCCACGAACATGAAGAAACTATTCTGTCGCCCATTTGAGCAACTTTTTAGTTTGTGTTTTAAAACAAACTAGACGATCACCTTGAACCAATTGCTGAGTTTGTGTCACAAGGAATTATAGATAACTGCGCGGACATTCAACTTAATCGTTGAATAATTTTCTGTAAGTGCAAAAGGGGGAAACATTTAGTCAAGGTGAATACATTTTTCCAGTGCATTGGTTTATTTCATTGATTACTTTCGAGGTAACGATCGAACTATTTGGCTACGAAAAAGTTGCATATGCGCGCCTAGCCTGAATGCCTATTGATGTACTTCCAACTCAGTCGTGTCATTCGGAGCAAAGTAAGCATTGTGCTATGAGCTTTAATATGTTTCTCGAACACGCCCTATTTTCTCTTCATTGCCATATCTGTAACTGTCATATGCAATATGTCAAAATCACTTGTTTTGCTAGTACTGTCATTAGTGTCATTGTCATCGGTAAAAATAAAACGTTTCTAATTTCTATATCGAAAATTCTTTCTACAATTTCAATTAAAAAGAAAAGAAAAACAAACCAGAAAAATCAATGGACAACGATGAAAATGTCCATCGCTTAGAAGGTCCTGCACCCACAAAAGGTGGCCTCGTTATAAAAAAACAAAAGGATAAAGATGAACACTCCTTCAAAGTACCGAAGTCATCAATTCTTGGTCTGGACAAATTGGCGGCACAACGCCGCAAAGAACGCGAAGATTCCCAGCGATTGATATCATTTAAGGACAATGATTACGATGACAAGGAAGGTAGCCAAACTCCTGGAAGCAGCAAGGACTTTGCTTTTAAAACTCCTGACACAAATAGTTTCCACAAATTGAGTCGTCAATTGAGGGAATCCAAAGATGAAACTCCCTCGCACACTGGAGGTGTATCAGATCTGGCCAGAGATCGTTTGCGTGAACACATAACACGCGATCGAACTAAAGGAGTGTATTACTCAACCAAGGACAAGCAACGCGAACGTGGTAGTGACCGGTCACCGAGACGAAGCGATCGGGATCGCGATCGTGACCGAGATCGGGACCGGGACCGCCGTGATCGTCGACGTCATGATCGTGATGGTAGACGCGACCGCGATCGGGAGCGAAGTAGAAATCGCGAAGAAAGCCATTCCGAGCGTCACAAACGCGAACCGGATTCTTCACGTAGTATCAATACGCCGCGATTCAAAGACGAGCCGCGCACACCAGCAGGCAGTTCGGTTGCCAATAGTGCATGGGATGAAGATGATGAGCGAAGTGGTCAGTTAAAAAAATCCTCCTGGGATTTCCCCACACCCCGGTCCTATGTGAGTGACCGTCCCGATTGGTCTTCTCGTCGAAGCAATCGACAAGATGAAACACCGCGTCCAACGCCAGCCCACAAATACAATTCTTGGGCAAATGATCGCAAGAAATCTGGAGCGACTCCAGCTACAGGTCGCAGCACTCGGCAGCCATGGGGAGACACTGAAGAGGACCGTGATCTTTGGGAAGAAGAGCAGCGAAGACTCGACCGTGAGTGGTACAACATTGACGAAGGCTACGACGATGAAAACAATCCGTTTGGTGGTCCAAATGCAGAGTACTTCAGGTAAAAAGTTAATCAATTATATTAACCTCAATAAACTTAAGCTTCATGTTTGTATTACTTGCAGAAAACGAGAAGAATTACTTGAGCAGAAGCGCACAAAACGAATCAGTGCACAGCAGCGTCAGATCAATAAGGACAACGAGCTGTGGGAAAGGAATCGAATGCTCACATCCGGTGTGGTTATGTCCATCAATGTAAATGAAGACTTTGATGAGGAAGCCGTCGAAAGGGTCCATCTGCTAGTTCACCATATTGTCCCACCATTTCTGGATGGTCGCATAGTTTTCACCAAACAACCAGAGCCCGTGATTCCCGTCAAAGATCCCACCTCCGATATGGCTCTGATCGCTCGCAAAGGAAGTGGCCTTGTAAGAGTTTATCGCGAACAAAAGGAACGCAAGAAGGCGCAAAAGAAGCACTGGGAGCTCGGTGGCACCAAACTAGGAAACATTATGGGCATTGAAAAAAAGAACGAAGGTGAGGACTCTAAGTTTGATCAGGAAACCGATACTGCTGACTATAGACGTGATCAAAAGTTCGCCGAACACATGAAAGATTCGGACAGTGGTGGAAAGAGTGATTTCTCGCGAAAAAAATCCATCTACGAGCAAAGGCGTTTCTTGCCTGTGTTCGCTGTGCGACAAGAGCTCTTGAATGTGATTCGTGAAAATTCCGTAGTTATTATTGTAGGTGAGACTGGAAGTGGTAAAACTACTCAGCTCACTCAGTACCTACACGAAGATGGGTACAGTAATTTTGGTATGATCGGATGCACACAGCCGAGAAGAGTAGCAGCTATGTCGGTAGCCAAGCGTGTTTCCGATGAAATGGGTACTCGTCTAGGTACGAAAATAACAACAAGAAACTTAAAGGTTTTCATAACTAAGTTGATTTTGTATTTTAGGTGAAGAAATTGGCTATGCCATTCGTTTCGAAGATTGTACAACGGAAAAAACTGTAATTAAGTATATGACCGATGGTATTTTGCTGCGTGAAAGTTTAAGAGATCCTGACTTGGATGGCTATTCGGCAGTCATAATGGACGAGGCTCACGAAAGATCATTATCGACAGATGTACTCTTTGGGTTATTGCGTGAGGTAAGTCGTATTAATGAATTCATATGGATACTTGTTACTTGGTTAATACATATTTGTATGTATTTTTTTGGTAAGAAGTTGAGTTAGAGGACGAAAAATAATCTTTAAAAAGTTTAAGCAATGCAATAGTTTAAAATTTAAAACTCCCTTAGGCCGAGGAATAGTATTTATTTGTTCTTAATACGACTTATAAAAGCTTTTGGAATAAAAGAACCGATTTGTACATTTTTGACTCACGAATTCCATCTTCTCAAGTTCAAGAAATGTCTGTGGAAACATTGGCATTGACCTATTGAACTTATTTTTTTTGACCTCAAAGAAAAAATGTCTGAGGGCGTAAAATCACAAAATATCGGTGACCAATTGTGATCACCTCTTTGAGAAAAAAAAAAACGTTCAGTAAGCTTTTCCTTCAAAAGTAGCGAATTTTCATCTTTTTCTAAGGGTTGAGAGATGAAGCGTTTCAAAATGAATGCAAGGTGCACTACAGTCTTGTGTGAACTAGGGCCTCGCCCAACCAACTTTTCCATCCAGTTCGGTCCTTAGCTAGACTTCACTTTCTACTTGTGAACTCCACATGATCCGCGGTCTTCCTCTACTGTGCTGTCCTGTAGGCGTGGATTTGAAGGCTTTTCGTATCGGAGCATTGGTTTCCTTGCGCCCAAAGGACCCAGCCATCTCAGTCGTTGGACTTTTATACAGCCCGTACAGCTCGTCGTTCCATATTCTCCTCCACTTACCTTCTATACATACCGGACCGTAGATCACGCGAAGAACTTTTCTCTCGAAATGAACAAAGGTGCTTTCAAAGACTTTTGCCATAGTCCATGCTTCTGCACCGTATAGCAGGACGGGGATGATAAGGGTCTTATATAGAAACACTTTGGTCCCTCGAGAGAGGACTTTACCACTCAATTGCTTTCTTAGTCCAAAGAAACAGCGGTTAGCAAGAGTTGTTCCGCGTTGGATCTCAGCGCTGGTGTTGTTTTCTGCGTTTACCTCAAAGTTACGTCTGTCGATGGTGACGTTTTGACCAAGACGTCGGTGTTGTATGTTCTTTCTTGACGACAGCATGTACTTTGTTTTGCCCTCATTAACCGTTAAACCCATTTTTTCCGCCTCTGCCTCAATACTCACCATTGACATCACGCTGGGTTCTTCCCATTATGTCAATGTCATCAGCATATGCCAGTTATTAGACAGACTTTTGAAAGATAGTGACTCTAGTGTTGATGTGTGAGCTTTGCACTATTCTTTCAAGTACGATGTTAAAAATATAGCATGACAGTGCATCACCTTGTCTAAAACCTTTTTTGACATCGAAAAGTTCTGTTAAGTTGTTTCCAACCTTTATGGAGCAGCGTGAATTCTCCATGGTCATCCTGCATAAACGAAAGAATTTGGCAGGGATGCTAAAACTAGACATGGCTCTATACAGCTCGTCCCTGTAGATGCTGTTATATGCGGCCTTGAAATCGATGAAAAGATGGTGGGTGTCGATTTGGTGTTCTTGGGTTTGTTCCAGGATCTGCCGTAATGTGAATATTTGATCGACTGTGGACTTTCCTGGTCTAAAACCACACTGATAAGGACCTATCAGGTTGTTGACGATGGGCTTTAGACGTTCACATATTACGGCAGAGACTATTTTATAGGCGAAGCTAAGTAGACTGATTCCTCTATAGTTGGTGCAGTTTAGAGGGTCTCCTTTTTTCAGGATCGGGCAAACAATAATGAGGTTCCATTCATCGGGCATGTTTTCTTCCGACCATATCTTACATATAAGTTGGTGCATGCTCTTAACCAGCTTATCCCCAGCTGCTTTAAAGAGTTCGGCATTCAAGCCATCTGCTCCAGCAGCTTTATTAGACTTCAGCTTAGATATTGCAATCCTTACTTCGTCTAAGTCGGGAGGATGGGATTGTTGGCTTTCGTCGTCTATGTTGAATGGATCATCCTGCCTGACAGCGGAATTCGGTTCGTCGTCGCCGTTATACAGTCTGCAGAAGTGGTCCTTCCATATCCTCAGCATTGACTGCAGTTCCACTATGATGTTTCCCCTTCCGTCTTTGCAGCCTTCGGTTCTAGGTTTATGTACCTGTGAATTTCGTTTCACCTGTTCATAAAACTTTCGAACTTCATTCCTGCTTTTAAACCTTTCAACATCTTTGACCGCACGCTTCTCATGCCCTCTCTTTTTCCTTCTGAGAAGTCGGCGTTCCCCTCGCGTCTTCTGCTCATACAGCTCATGAGCAGCTTTCGTCCTTTTATGCAGCCGACATTCCTCATCAAACCAGGGGTTCCTTGTTGATGGCTGTTTGAAACCCAGCACATCAGAGGCGGCTTCTCTGATTGCATCTTGGCAATGTTGCCACTGGTTTTCGATACATTGTGTTGGCGGCAGAGAACTTCGTGAAAGGGTACTTGTAACTCGGTCGGAAAAGGATTTGGCGATCTCTGGCGATTGTAGCCGTTCGACGTTGTACCTTCTGCCAGCACCTCCCTGTTTTGCCTTGGGTCTGGAAATCCGAAGTGCTTCCTCGGCTAAAACAAGGAAGTGGTCCTAGTCAATGTTTGCTCCTCGGAAAAACCGTACATCCATGATGCTGGAATCGTGTCTGGCGTCGATCGCAATATGGTCAATCTGATTGACGGTAGATTGATCTGGAGAAGTCCAAGTTCCTTTGTGGATTTTGTGGTGTGGAAAACGCGTATTGGTAAGTATAGTCGGAGACAATTCGAATTCTTCCTTTATTTAATGTTCAATTTTCTTGACTATATAACCTTCCACCATTTCTGAACACAATTATCTCGGATTTAGATAGATTTACTTCTAGGCTCTATTTAAGGCAGTGACATTCCAGTTGCGTTGTCATCTGCTGCAAGACCGTGACATCATCATAAAATAGTTACCTTAAGTTGAACAAGTCAATAAAGAATCCTCCTCCTAAAGATTCATGCAAATAGTTTATATCCCGAGCGAAAAGCAACGGTGATAGCAAGCATCCCTGTTTGGCTCCAAAAAGTGTCTCAAAATATTCGGAGAGCCTTTCTCCCATCCAAACAGATGATTGTTTGTTGGAGTATATGGCTTTTATTAAGTTCACAAATTTCGTCGAAACTCCTATTGTGTGTAGTTTGTAGATAAGCAAGTTTTTTGAGATTTTATCAAATGCAGCTTTCAGATCGACAAAAATGCATACACCTTCTTTTTCTGTGCCAACTGTTATCCACCGACGAATACTTTTTCCTAAAGCCCGCCTGACATTCTGTTAGTATATCATTTTCCTCCACCCAGGAAAACAGCCTAACGTTGAGAATTCCCATCATAATCTTCGCCACACAATTCGTAAAGGAGATTCCCCTGTAATTACTCGGCTGATTTGTATCGCCGTTTTTAAATATGAGAAATATAAATGTTTTCACAAAGGCTTCTTCTACTTTGCAGTCGTTCAACATCCTATTAAATCCTGCTGCCAGTTGCCCCAAGTCTTCTGTTGCATGTATGAAGAATTCATAGGTAATTCTGTCCTCTCCTGG
The DNA here is from genome assembly GCF_945859685.1 of Eupeodes corollae. Classification (NCBI taxonomy): domain Eukaryota; kingdom Metazoa; phylum Arthropoda; class Insecta; order Diptera; family Syrphidae; genus Eupeodes; species Eupeodes corollae. Next base: position 76,997,991 of record NC_079148.1, read on the forward strand.
TGCTTTGTTTAGTTCAACTTTTTTTTAGAATACTTATAATTTCATCTACAGTTATAGGCATATCTAGATTCCAATCCTATGTCCTATACGAATAGAGTACTCAGAGTATTGTATTTATTTCAATTCGATAAATAATAACGAGAACAATACGTATACATAATAATTATAATCTAAATAAATTAATCAAAGCGGTTTAAGAACATAGTTTAAAATTAAATGTATTTTAGATTGTCAGTTATAGACTCTATACAACAGTAAATTTTATTAAATATTGATATCAATTAATTTAGGGGACTATTTTCACCACAGTTGTAGCTGTAGTCTTAAACTTGTACGACTAAAACTAAAATTTAACTGAGCAATCATAAAACAAAATTACAAATACTTTCTATGACTAGTGAGTGTTGGAAGCTTTATTAAAGCAACCCTTTGAGATTAAGGGAATGTGTTTTTTCATGCGTCCATGCAAGAAAACAAGGGCCAAAACGCATAAATCTTGTCTGACTTGCTTAAACTCTTGTTATATGAATGGAGTGGTAGTAAGGTGACCACACTACACAACTATATTCAAGTATAAGTTTTACAAATGAAATAAATAAAAGCTTAAAAACGTAATTATCGAAACACAAACACGCTTCAGCTTCAGCTTGGGCCTGCTTCCAGGTTGCTTTGAATGACACTTCTATTATGACATTTCTAATATGGTACTTCTATCATTAGCAGCTGTTATTTTTTCTCAAAATAAAAAAAAATATGATTTTTGAAATTAAAAAAAATAAATTTATCACGGAAGTAGCTTACACAACCTATAATTGTTTCCAACCCAATTGTTTCTTTACTTTTTTTAAAGCTGTTAAGCTGACAGACAAAGCAAATGTTCAGCAAATTTGAACTAGAGCTTCCGTTTGGAGTCAAATAACGTAACATTACGTTATTTCCTTCCAATTGTCAAACGAAACGTGAAGTCGAAGATAAATTGTGATAGCATGCATTGAATTCCTATGGCTGAACTCGTAAACGTCAGGTGAAGCCGAAGCTGAAGCGTGTTTGTGATTCAGCCATAAAAGTCACGGAATTCGCCACCAAATCTCCTTATGAATCCTAGGAACCTATTAGCTTTCTTACCTATGTAGTTTAAATGCTCATTAAAAGTAAACTTGAGATCAAGAATAAACATTAAATCAGAGAACACCAAAACTTTACTTACGTAAATGACATTAACGAGTATCACTTAAAATCAAGATACCAAAATTACTTCCCTGAGAGACGCCAGAATTGACAACAAATTGATCCGAATACGAAATATAATACAGTTGTTGTTAAAACGTAGATCCTTCAGGTTTAAAATGAATGTATTGTGACACAACTTGTCAAAGACATTGCTAAAATGAGTAAATACACAATCTAACTGCGCACGTTTTTCAAACAAACTTAAACAAAAGGACAAAAGGAAATTTAATAAATTAGTAACTGTAGATCTCTTTTTCACAAATAAATGAAGTATAATGAAGGAAAAGCATATTACTTACAGTAGACTCGAACTGTTTCGATATTACAGATAATTTAGCTATAGGTATATAGTAGTACCCGTGGCATGATGTTAAGTGCGTTGGACTGTCATGCGAGAGGTCTTGGGTTCGATCCATGCCTATGGCATCTTAAGTCTTTTCACGGGTACTGCCTCCTGCGAGGAATTGACAAACTCTCCAAGAGTAACTCTTGTCATAAAAAAGTGTTATCTGAAATTAGCCGTTCGGATTCGACTTATAAACTGTAGGTCCCCTCCATTCCTGACAACAGTACTCGCATACAGGAATGGTTGAGAGTTGTAATTCAATAGGCCCTAGCTCTCAACGGACTGTTCCGCCACCCAATTTATTTATTTTTTATATAGTTCAGTACATCATTTTTAGGACCTTCCTCGTGCACAGGTATAAGTAAAGAACTTTTCCAGATATTAGGAGGAAACGATGAATGGAGGATGGTACACTGTGATGGTCACATACCAGATTCTTTTTTCGAAAAATGCATCGCAACTATTTTTGTAAATGCAATGCTCTGAAACACGTTCATTGATAAATTCGTGTAGGTAATTTGGTTGACTTGCAACTCGCATGTGAGATCGATCTAGCAGACTCGTACTCGGACTCTTTTTCACATGCAAAAAAACGAGTTTCCTTTCTACAGTTCTGACTCAGTGATATGAGAACAATCTCAAAGCTCTTTGCACTTGCACTAGTTAAAACAGTAGTTTCTGTCAGCCGAGTCAAGAAGAAAAAATGTATAAATGGAAATATAAACAATACTGCTGACCATCTTTGTGAATTTCTAGTAACTGAAACTAAAAAAAGAGATGCTATTCTTAAAATCATAGAAGCATTTAAAAATAAATTTGGCGAGGACAAAAAAATTACAAATATGAAGCCCCGCTTAAAAATCAAAATACTTACTTACTTAAGGTGGCACTACAGTCCGGGCGGACCTGGGCCTCAACCAACAAGCGTCTTCAGCCAGCTCGGTCCCTAGCAAGCTGTCTCCAGTTTCGCACGCCAAGTTGGGTGAGGTCCTCTCCCACCTGGGTGCGCCACCTGAGTCGCGGTCTTCCTCTACTGCGCCGTCCCTCGGGATTGGATTCGAAGACCTTCCGGGCTGGAGCGTTGATGTCCATCCGCTCTACATGACCTAGCCATCTAAGCCGTTGGACTTTAATTCTGCTAACTAGATCAGTGTCGCTGTACAGCCCGTACAGTTCGTCGTTATATCTTCTCCTCCATTCTCCATCTATGCGTACGGGACCAAAAATCACCCGAAGAAAGGACTTTACTTCTCAATTGCCTTCTAAGTCCTAAGAAGCAGCGATTTGCAAGAGTTATTCTTTGTTTTATTTCAGCGCTGGTGTCGTTGTCTGCATTAATAGCGGTGCCTAGGTAGACAAATTCCTTAACTACCTCAAAGTTATAGCTGTCCATGGTGACGTTTTGTCCAAGACGTCGCGGTCGGTCGTCCTTCAGTGTCCTTTTTTGATGACAGCATATACTTGGTCTTGCCCTCATTGACCACTAAACCCATCTTCTTCGCTTCTATCGCAATGCTCAAAAACGCTCCACTGATATCACGCTTTGATCTTTCAATTATGTCAATATTATTTGCGTATCCGAGTAACTGGATGGACTTTTGGAAGATTGCGCCTCTGGTGTTGACGGTTGAGTTTTGCACAATTCCAGAACGATGTTGAAGAAGTCGCATGACAGTGCATCGCCTTGTCTAAAACCTTTTTTGACATCAAATGCATCGGTAAGATCTTTTCCGACCTTGATAGAGCAGCGTGCATTCTCCATCGTCATTCTGCACAAACTTATAAGTTTGACAGGGATGCCAAAACTAGACATTGCTCGGTAGAGCTCTTCCCTATAGATGCTGTCATACGCGGCTTTAAAATCGATAAAGAAATGGTGGGTATCGATTTGAAGCTCCTGGGTTTTTTATAAGATCTGCCGCAGTGTGAATATTTGGTCGATAGTGGACTTTCCTGGTCTGAAGCCACACTGATAAGGACCAATCAGGTTATTGACGAATGGTTTCAGACGTTCACATAATACGGCAGAGAGGATCTTATACAATGTTAAGGAGACTGATGCCTCTGTAGTTGGCGCAGTTTAGAGGGTCTCCTTTCTTATGTATCGGGCACAATATGATGAGATTCCACTCATCGGGCATGCTTTCTTCCGACCATATTTTGCAGATGAGTTGGTGCGGAATTGTTGATCTGCGTCGCCGAGGTTGAGTGGTTCTATCTCCCTTACAGCGGAATTCGGTTCGTCATCGCCGTTATATAATTTGGAGAAGTGATCTTTCCATATTCTCAGCATCGACTGCGGTTCTACTACGATGTTCCCCTGATCGTCTTTACAGGCTTCGGTTCGTGGCTGGTACCCTTGGGAAGTTTTTTTTACCTTTTGGTAAAATTCACGAGCCTCATTCCTGTTGTGACATCCCTCTATCTCCTCGATCGCGCACTTCTCATGCTCTCTTTTTTTCCATCTAAGAAGCCGGTGTTCCTCTCTCCTCTTCTGCTCGTAGAGCTTGCGAGCAGCTCTAGTCCTTTTGTGCAGCGCCGTTTTGTATGCCTCTTGTTTCGCTGCGTGCGCTTGCCGGCATTCGTCGTCAAACCAGGGGTTTCGCTGTGGTGGCCGTCTGAAACCTAGCACTTCAGAGGCGGCATGTCTGATGGCTGCAAGGCAATGTTGCCTTTGGTTTTCAATGCTTAGGTAATGCAGGCAGCATAGGGCTCCTTAAGAGGTTATTAGGACATGGCAGTCTCTTGCGATTGTAGCCGTCTAACGTCGAATCTTCTCACAGTACTTCCTTGCTTTGGCTTGGATCGGGATATCCGTAGCCGTACCTTGGCTACAACGAGGTAGTGGTCCGAGTCAAGGTTGGCCTCTCGGAATGTTCGGATATCCTGGATACTAGAGAAGTGTCGTGCGTCGATCACAATGTGGTCAATCTGGTTGAGGGCTGATTGATCAGGAGATTTCCATGTCCCCTTGTGGATATTAAAATGCGTGAAGTGCGTACTAGCTACCAGAACGTCTCGCCCCGCAGCGAAATCGACCAGCCTGAATCCGTTGTCGGAGGTGGTGTCGTGCAGGCTGTATCTCCCGACTATCCCACCAAAGATGTCTTCTCTTCCTAGCTTGGCATTAAAATCTCCTAAGACAATTTTAATGTCATAGCCTGCAGGGCACTGCTCATATGTCTTGTCCAAGAGCTCGAAGAGTATGTCTTTGGTTTCTTTATCTTTCTCCTCTGTTGGGGCATGCGCGTATATTATATTTGCGTTTGCCCGGTCCATCCCATCGCACTTCTTAGATGGCGGTAACATCTGCCTTGCAGAAGTTTAGGGCTTCCGCTAATTGTTCGGCTGCACGTGGTCTGTTAAGGGACCTAACATTTCACGTACATATCCGAAGTACGTTGTCCTTATTTCGTTTGCGTGGGTTGTCAACAGTGAATCCGTCCGTATCCGAGGCTTGTTGGTGCTTCGAAACTTAAGGTATTTTTTACGTGGCCAGGAAGTCACCCCGACGGCACAACCTCAACCTGGAGAGCCAGATCCTTAGTATTACTCCAAGGAAGGGGAGCCGGATAAACCGCTCCTTACAGGCCTGGGCTCCGAATATGTCGAAGAAGCCCTATAAGGTGTTCACTAAGTAGTTCAACCTTGCTGGAACTGTAGACGCCACCGTTGATTCCATCTCGAGAATTCGTCCGCTGCCGCCTGGATAAGGAGAAGTGCCTTAGTGGAATAACCTTTGCTTTTCTTCTATTTCTTCAGAAGTGTGTGGGAATATGATCCATCCATCACCATTTGCACATCTTCTATTTTTATAAACACGATTTGTATCAACATTATTCAGAAACTCGTCCATTTTGATAGTTGTTTATCAACTGACTAAGGAAAAACCCATCCTTAACAATTTGTGAGATCGATCTCATGCAATTGACCGTTTGCTCATCTTTTTGCATACCAAAACTAGAACTTTCTCACATAGAGCTTTCGTCGAGAGATAGATCTCAATACTTTGAGTTCGAACTCACAGCTTGAGATCGATCTCGGTCTCTGTATTTCTTTTCCATACCACTCTAACAAAGTTCTCAGAAAAGTTAGTGAAGAGCCTGAACTAATCTTTTTGCATATGACCCAATTTCCAATCGATAGTTTCATAAATTGATTCATGTACATAGATAATATTTGATACGACTACGATAACACTTTCCTTAGAGGGATTATCGTTCGTGTAAATATTGTAAACATTCTCTTAGCACTTACTTATTTTTAACTAAATGTGTTTGTTAATTTCTATTAATCCATTTATTATTATTTTATTGATTTCTCAATGAGTTTAATTCCCAAATAACTTTGTTTTCAAAATGTTTATCTAAAAATCAAAAAAACAATAACAAATTTTACTCGCTTATCTATCAAGATCTAAATAAAACCAATTCCAATAAAATATTTTAAATGAGTAATGTAAGACAACAATAATGTTGTTATGCACTTGTGCAACCAAATAAAACAAAACAAAATTTAAATTTAATTGTTTTTATTTTGTATTTTATGTGACGTTTCTACATTTTTTTACGGCGTAAATCAGAGGTGGAATTAATACATTTAGGGTGTGGTATCAAATGATATTAAATAATTTTGACATTTCAAATTTGACAATTTCTTAAGTGCTTTATTTACAATAATATATAATTTTTAATCTAAATCACAATACTATCAACAATTTATCAGTACTATTAACCTTTGCCCCTTTCTTACTTACTTTCCCGGTTTTATGTAGAATCATCACTTCAAAGTTCAGTGGAATGATGATTGCACTTGAACCTTACTGTTTATATCAGCATTATAAAAGGTCCTGCCCCAAAGGACCTTTTATTATGCTAAATGCTAATGAACTAAGTTTAACGGGGTCAATGCAGTACGTTGAGAACTAGGGCTTAGAAATTATAACTTTCAACCATTACTTGTTGCGAGGGATGAAGTGGACCTACAATTTTAAGCCGAATTCGATCGGCTAATTTTAAAGCACTTTTTATGACAAGAATTACTCTTGGAGTTTGTCAATTCCTCGCAAGAGGCAGTGAAAAAAACTTTGGATAGATAGAACAGGCAGAGATTGTCACAGTCCAACGAACTAACAATCACGCCGCGGCCGGTACTGCAGGTAATCAAATAAATGATTATAAGTAAGTTTCATATACTATTAACTCATTCGCATAATAGTTTCCAGGCCCAATGCTCTAAACTGTTAACGAAATATTAAAAGCATTAAATTTAAGTGTATTAAAGGTCGTTGCATATTCTGGCGACATCGTAATAATGGTTTCAAGGAAATTTATACCCACACTTTGAGAATTTCTACAACTAGGTCTTAAGAAGCTTTGTAATTGCGCCAGTAACTGGTGATAACAAGTGCGAATACGTAAGACGAAAATGATTTTATTCACCAGGAAAGAGAAAATTCCAATTATAGACTGTCCTACTATGCCGCTTGTAAAGCTGGTAATAACTGGAAAATGGCTTCATCCTGTCTAAGAAACATAAAAAAACACCGTTGACATAGACACGGACATTCAAACAGATTTTTAAAGCCTTGCAGAGATTTTAACCTATTAGGCCTTACAGTAATTCCTTCTAGGGAAAACTGGAAGAAAAACAGGTAAAAACAAATCGGTATCGGTCTTTATTTATGGTTCCAATAGGGGGAGAGGGGTAGTGTCTGTTATATTTTCATGAAATCCTCTCCTAAAAAGATCAATAAAGATACTAAACTAATGCAGTGTCTTTTAAGCAAAAGTACCTCCAGTTTCATTCCTCCCGCAATTTGGAAAACAACAACTAAGACATTTTTATCAATAACCAAGCAGCAATCAAGTCTATTTTCGAACTGCTAACAAACGAACTGCTTCATCCGCTCATAAAAGAAGCCTGCATAACCGAAAGCTTGCCCGATGAGTGGAAGAAGGGAATTATTGTCAAAGCAAAAGTCATACTGGATCCTCCTGTATTGATCATATCAACACCCTCCGTATCATTATTGAACAGTGCGTGGACTATCGATCACCACTACACCTGCTGTTCGTCGACTTCGAGAAGGCCTTTGATAGCGTTAACAGGGAGTATATTTGGTTAGCATCCCAGAAAAACTAATTGCTATTTTTAAACCACCATATGATGGATCCAAGTGTCACATTCTGCACGATGGTAGGTTGTGAGATAATTTTGAAATCCGTAGCGGAGTCAGACAGGGCTGTATTCTGTCGCCAATATTGTTTTTGTTGGTAATAAGCGATGTACTGTGCCTGAAAATTAATTCCGTCAAAACAAAAGTGATCAGCCTCGGAACCCGACCATCTTTTCAAATAAATATTTCCTCTCAACCGGATTAAAAAGGGGAGTTTTTAGTACCTTGGAAGTATCGTCTCCATCGAAGGTGGAACCAAACAAGACGTCATCTGCCGCATCAGCAAAGCAAAAGCTTAAGGACAAAGCTACGACTGTTTTTCACAAGTGTCAATTCTGTGCTTCTTTATGGGTGCATCAGCACTTGAAAGGTTACTTCAGCCATTACAAGAAAGCTGCAAACCTTCGTGAATAGATATCTTCGTAACATCCTAAGGATTTTCTTCAAAGAAGGATAGGACAGGCCAGGGACCTATAAACTCTATAATACGAAGGCGTAAGTGGCAATGAATTGGACATAAGCTTCGAAAATTTAACGACTGCATTGCAGGCCAAGCAATGCAGTGGAATCCGCTCACAACCGAAGGAAGAAGAGCTAGACTTGAGATAAGCACATGGCGCAGGACAGACGAGGCGGAATCAGCGTAACTAGGCAAAAGTTGGAATGAGCTAAAACACATCTCCGGAAACCGTAGACGTGCGTAACAGAAGAGGATCTATATATTGTTTAAGGGGTTTCCAACGGACTTAACAGGTCTAAGGACCTAAGTAAGTCAAGTAAGTATAAGCAGCAATCAAGTCCATATCCGTACAGAATCAAAACTGTTTAAACAATGCTATAGAGAGATTCGTTTACTCAGCGAAGCCAACACGGTTGACATTGAAGGTAGTGAGAAAGCAGACAAATTGGTCGAAAACAGATCAATGCCTAATCCGAGTTATGTTGTATCAATGACTTACAAGCAACTAGAATGGTTAAATGAGCTAATCCACCAAAGTTTTATTGAAATTACAAACATAAAGTGGTCGGCTTTTAAAGCTTGCAGAGTTTCGAGGAATCTATAGCCGAATATTGTCTAGAGAAGGCTAAACTCTTTGCTAGTCAAATTATATCAATTCTACGTTATTTGAGAGTTTTATGACTTCGTGATAGTCTTTTTTGGGACCCCTGCAGTAGCCATGACTCCTAAAAGACCCCAACACAAAAAAATCCGCTATCTCGGATGGCAACCACGCTATTGTTCTGAAGAGGTGGTCTTCAACGCTGGCAAAACGTCGGTTCTTCTTTATATTTGATACTAATGTGGTTAAAGAAAAGTTTTTCATAAAAGCAACAACTTTGGTGCAACATGTAAACCAATTTTCTTGAAGATGTTTGAGCTTTATTCCAAGCTTAATTCACAAATATTTGTGGTGCGCATTCAATGTTGTTGAATAATTGAGAATTGGAAAGTTTAAAAATTCGTTTAAAATTTTTTTTTTTAACTATATCGAAACAATCAATATCTGATTTTCATAGCAAAACCACCATCAACAAATTTGTTGCAAAAAAATGGTCCACACAACATTTATAAATGTGTTAGCGGCTACAAACTGACAAATTTTAATAGTTTTACTCTAAGAAACCTCTTTCTTTGTGAGATATTTTTCTTTGCGAGATTTCCAAATTCAATTTGTTTGACTTTGTAGTATTAATTAAAACCCATAAGTCGCAAAATAGCTTGAGCTTATTTATTTAAAGCTGCAGAGTTATGGGACTATCTGCCATTATAAAAAATATCGTCCGCATATGGAAGCATCTTAATTAACGTGTCACTACATTTAATTTCACCCGAGACATTTTCGGAAACATCATAAATAAACAAAACAAACATAATCGGACTTAACCCACAACCTTGAGGGATACCACCGTTTGTATTAAAAACGCTTTGATATTTTATTCCAAATAGCAGCAGAAGTTTGTAATAATAAATAGCTTATATACATTAAGAAACTTTCTCGATAAACCTAAGATTATGAAAGCTTATAAATAAAAAAAGCTCTGTTCACAGTGTTAAAATCCGTCCTACAATCGCCAAAAAAGCTTTGAAGCTGCAAATCACGATTTTGGGATTTTTTCTAGAAGACTTTTACAAAAAAGTTTATATTATTTCCAAGAAAGAAGCCATCACTCCTTGCTGCTTTATGATTTTTGATTTGAGCGTTACTAATATACTTCACTTACTGTAATTGGCCAAATCTTGTTCAAAAAGTAAAACTAATGGAATGATAGATGACTTGTAACATAGTTCAGAAGCTGTTCAAAGTAGTCTGTAAGTTTTTCTTAACTTAAATAACTGAAGATCAGAATGTTTCTCCTTTGACCAGAAAGTTTTTTTAGATCTAACGAGTTAAAAAAGTTGCAGCAACGTCACTTATATAATTTTTCTGTTTTTGAAAACAAAGATTTTCATAATGCTTATTTGTTTTAGAAAAATTTGAATTGATCTTTTTGAAAAAATTCCAAAAGAGTAAGATTGTTTACGAAGTTTACTACATTCCCAGTCAAACTATTCACCAACAAACATACGCGTATACCTAGATTGAGGTTTCTTCACAATCGATGCTTCTCTAATACACTGTGTAATAATTTCAACAGTTTGGTCACAATATCGATGTTCTTGAGCGGGATGGCGCATTTATTGGGCTTCAAGTCTTTGACTAAACACATAAGCAGTGATTATCTATCTATTTTATATTGATACAAAGATTGAGTATAACTCGCATCTCTTGGCTGATGCTCCAGTAACTTACTTAAGCCTTTTGGACAGTATTCAAAAACTAGCTTTTAAAATATTGGGTGTTATTGACATCATTGTAACTTCGAAATTTTCTTGCCTATGAGTTTACTTTCGAGCCCGACTTCGGTCGTATTATGAAGTAAAGATATTGGTTAGCCTTACAACACTAATTTGGAATGGCTTATCCCACTCTGTCTTTCCTAGTCTTCTTGAAGTTCACTTACACTAATTGGACCCTCAAGTTAAAGGACTAAAAACAGAGGTAATGGATACTAGAATGATAGAATGCTTGTAATATGGTTCAGAAGGTCTTCAAGCAAGATTTTTTGCAATTTAATGATATACACTGTGTAATAATTTCAACGGTTTGATCACAATTCCGATGTTCTTAAGCAGGATGGCACATTTATTGCCCATCAAGTCTTCGCCTTAGCATATCTGAACGATTAGGTATCCATTTACGTTCCTAGGCAACAAAGATTGAGTATAATTTCCATCTCTGGTGCTATAGTAACTTGCTTTAGTATCTTGGAAAGTATCAAAAGACAAGCTTTTAAAACGATTGGTGACATTAGCGTCATAAATTCAATTACATGACTCGAACATCATCGGAATTTGCTTGCCTCAACCTTTCCTATCGTTATTTTAACAGTCTATAGTCTAGTGAAATGTAGTACCCATGGCATGATGTTACCAAAAATCACCCGAAGAATTTTTCTCTCGAAGCATCCTAAGACGCTCTCATCTTTCTTTGACAGGGTCGAGGCCTCAGCGCCATAAATGAGAACCGGGATGATGAGTGTCTTTTAGATGGTGATTTTACATGCTCGAGAGAGGACTTTACTTCTCAATTGCCTTCTAAGTCCAAAGAAGCAGCGATTTGCAAGAGTTATTCTTCGTTTGATTTCAGCGCTGGTGTCGTTGTGTGCATTAATAGCGGTGCCTAGGTAGACAAAGTCCTTAACTACCTCAAAGTTATAGCTGTCCATAATGACGTTTTGTCCAAGACGTCGTCGTTCAGTGTCCTTTTTTGATGACAGCATATACTTGGTCTTGCCCTCATTGACCACTAAACCCATCTTCTTCACTTTCGTCGCAATGCTCAAAAACGCTCCACTGACATCACGCTTTGATCTTCCAATTATGTCAATATCATCTGCATATCCGAGTAATTAGATGGACCTTTGGAAGATTGTGCCTCTAGTGTTGACGATTGAGTTTTGTACAATTCTTTCCAGAACGATGTTGAAGAAGTCGCATGACAGTGCATCGCCTTGTCTAAAACCTTTTTTGACATCAAATGCATCGGTAAGATCTTTTCCGACCTTGATAGAGCAGCGTGCATTCTCCATCGTCATTCTGCACAAACTTATAAGTTTGACAGGGATGCCAAAACTAGACATTGCTCGGTAGAGCTCTTCCCTATAGATGCTGTCATACGCGGCTTTAAAATCGATAAATAGATGGTGGGTATCGATTTGAAGCTCATGGGTTTTTTCCTAGATCTGCCGTAGTGTGAATATTTGGTCGATAGTGGACTTTCCTGGTCTGAAGCCACACTGATAAGGACCAATCAGGTTGTTGACGAATGGCTTCAGACGTTCACATAATACGGCAGAGAGAATCTTAGACGCAATGTTAAGGAGACTGATGCCTCTGTTGTTGGCGCAGTTTAGAGGGTCTCCTTTCTTATGTATCGGGCACACTATGGTGAGATTCCACTCATCGGGCATGCTTTCTTCCGACCATATTTTGCAGATGAGTTGGTGCATGCTCCCTACCAAGTCATCGCCTGCTGCTTTGAATAGATCGGCAGCGATGCCGTCAGCTCCAGCAGCTTTGTTTGACTTAAGTTTAGATATAGCTATCTTTACTTCGTCAAGGTCGGGTAGGCGGAATTGTTGATCTGCGTCGCCGAGGTTGAGTGGTTCTATCTCCCTTACAGCGGGATTCGGTTGGTCATCGCCGTTATATAATTTGGAAAAGTGATCTTTCCATATTCTCAGCATGGACTGCGGTTCTACTACGATGTTCCCCTGATCGTCTTTACAGGCTTCGGTTCGTCGCTGGTACCGTTGGGAGGTTTTTTTTACCTTTTGGTAAAATTTACGAACGTCATTTCTGTTGTGACATCTCTCTATCTCCTCGATCGCGCGCTTCTCATGCTCTCTTTTTTTCCATCTAAGAAGCCGGTGTTCCTCTCTCCTCTTCTGCTCGTAGAGCTCGCGAGCAGCTCTAGTCCTTTTGTGCAGCGACGGCATTCGTCGTCAAACCAGGGGTTTCGCTGTGGTGGCCGTGTGAAACCTAGCACTTCAGAGGCGGCATAACTGATAGCTGCAAGGCAATGTTGCCACTGGTTTTCAATTCTCGATCGGAAAAGGACATGGCAGTCTCTTGCGATTGTAGCCGTCTAACGTCGAATCTTCTCACAGTACTTCTTTGTTTTGGCTTGGATCGGGATATCCGCTACAACGAGGTAGTGGTCCGAGTCAATGTTGGCCTCTCGGAATGTTCGGATATCCTGGATACTGGAGAAGTGTCGTGCGTCGATCGCAATGTGGTCAATCTGGTTGACGGTTGATTGATCAGGAGATTTCCATGTCCCCTTGTGGATATTAAGATGCGTGAACTGCGTACTAGCTACCAGAACGTCTCGCCCGCAGCGAAATCGACCAGCCTGAATCCGTTGTCGGAGGTAGTGTCGTGCAGGCTGTATCTCCCGATTATGCCACCAAAGATGTCTTCTCTTCCTAGCTTGGCATTAAAATCTCCTAAGACAATTTTAATGTCATAGCCAGGGCACTGCTCATATGTCTTGTCCAAGAGCTCGAAGAACATATCTTTGGTGTCTTCATCTTTCTCCTCTGTTGGGGCATGCGCGCATATTAGGCTTATGTTGGCGAATTTAGCCTTGATGCGGATTGTCGTGATGCGCTCGCTCACACTGTTGAAACTCAAGACTTTTTGCCTGAGCCTAGTTCCAACAACAAATCCACACCCAAATAGACGCTGTCTTTGTTCTCGGTAGCAGTCGCCGTAGTAGATATCGCAGTCTTTTAGTTTGCGTTTACCCGGTCCATCCCATCGCACTACTTGGATGGCTGTAATATCTGCCTTGCAGCAGTTTAGGGCTTCCGCTAATTGTTCGGCTGCACGTGGTCTGTTAAGGGACCTAACATTCCACGTACATATCCGAAGTTCGTTGTCCTTGTTTCGTTTGCGTGGGTTGTCAACAGTGAATCCGTCCGTATCCGAGGCTTGTTGGTGCTTCGAAACTTAAGGTATTTTTACGTGGCCAGGAAGTCACCACGACGGCACAACCCCCAACCTGGAGGCCCAGATCCTTAGTATAACTCCAAGGAAGGGGAGCCGGATAAACCGCTCCTTACAGGCCTGGGCTCCGAATATGTCGAAGAAGCCCTATAAGGTGTTCACTAAGTAGTTCAACCTTACTGGAACTGTAGACGCCACCGTTGATTCTATCTCGAGAATTCGTCCGCTGCCGCCTGGATAAGGAGAGGTGCCTTAGTGGAAACACCTCTCCCCCGCTCTCTCGTTTGCTGCCCCCAACAACTTTCCACTGGGGTTGGAACCCAATCTCCAGTTGAGGTACTAGGCACCCGATGTTCACCGCGGGGAGGTGAGAGTAGGAGTTGATAGACAGAGGTGGGTTTTGAGAAAAACCTGTGGACGCTTGTGTCCTCTTGAATGCACATGTCTACCATTTGAACATCAAATGCTCACACTATTTCTCTTTTATATTAAAGGTTTTCAAAACCCTTTGAGTTTTAGCTAATTATTGAAAAGAAAAACAAATCTTACCAATCTTGTTGCTAAAACAAGATGTTTTAGTTGATCACAACTTCATAAATAGGCGTGCATTTCGACTATGAGCTCATAGGTAGAAATGGCGATCTCAAGGCAACCTAGCCTGAGATACAATTAGCGCTGTAGTGCGCCGCTGAGCTCATACAGATGGTTTTCTGTTACGATTCATCTTCCAAAAATAAGCGTAAAAGATGATGACTTAAAAATTATTGGTACAAGTGTAATGAACATTCATTCACCAAAATTTTTAAAATAGAATAAAAGAACAACACAAACAAATTATATTCAAAAATAAATTTATTATTATTGTACATGATTCGTTTTATAAAAACAATATTATTAAAAAATTGTTCCTCGTGTAACTATTTTTCTTACATCTATTCAATCCAAATAGTATAAGAATATAATATAAAATATAAATTTATATTCATAAAGTTTAACCTTACTAATATTTTGTTTTTTAAATTAAATATAAAAAAATCTTAAATTTTACAAAATAGTAACTCTATTAACAACAAAGAAAAAATAAGTCTTTTTATATTCACATATATTTCTGCCTTCTTTCTCAAAATATCGTTTTAAAAAATACATATAAATGTATTTTTATTTTTTAATGAAAATTAGAATAATTCCAGGTATCGAACTTTCACAATAAATCTAATTGTGTATTAATGTGTTTTTTTTGGAAAGTATTTTTATGAAGTAGTGAAACTATTTTTCTAGATTGAATACAAATGTTGGCATTTTTGAACTATAAACACTTATGAAAGTCAATTCTTGCCTATCACTATACATCTCCACTGTGTATACTAAAACTATGTATTTTATGAAGATCTATGTATATTTTTTCTGTTTCTATAATTTTTGATTTCAAGTCTAATTTTAATTTCATATATGAAAAGTTTAGGTACCGTTTGTGATATTTAATCCACAATATGGTTTTTTGTTTGCTTGTTTTGATTCATGCCGCGCAGTATTACTTAAGCTTAAATCATTTTGATGTTGAATTAGATTTTTGTTTGTTCATTATAAGCAGCATCCCGGCATTCATTCCAACACTTCCCCATTTCACACATTCTGACATCTGAAAAAAATACAAAAACAAATTTAATAAACCAAAAGAAAAAATTGACAAAATTGTAACAAAAATTTTAAAGTTGTCTTAAACTTAAAAAAATAGTTCTTTCATTACCTGGCGTTTTCTGACATCCTGTTGTCGGCTTCCGTAACGGCACCAATATGCGAAATGTTTGTTATTATGCCAAAGACTTTGTTTAGCTTTGCGGGCAAAAGCTACCTAAAAGTAAAAAAAAAATACATAAAATAAATTAGTTAAACATTCAATGTTTAAATTTAATAAATGATAACATTTTTAAATGGTTGGTATTAGCTCTTGACATTAATGATTAAAACGAATTGATAAAACTTAATAACAAAATCACAAAAAGAGGCGGGGTTGCGACCCACATTGAAAACTTCCCATCCGTACCCGTCTGTCGATTTGTCTAAAACCTTAACAAAATAAAAATAACAATACTTATTTAAAGTCAATATATTTCTTTTTGCACTTCCTGTCACTTTTTTTCATTGTTGTTATAAGTTTTTAGTTTAAAGAAAAAAAAAACTTGTTACTTGAATTATTCTAAAAAAAATAACTTAAAATTAGCAACAATATTTCGCATATGATAAAACAAGCTTGATTTCAAAATTTGTTTTTCTTGATGAGGTTTTTATAAATTTAAATAGCATTTTTTGAAACTTTTTATATCTTAAAACATAATAATACTGATTGGAAAACCATTATCCTTGTTTTGTTGGAAAATCTATCAATAGTATAGTAGGATTTTACACGAGTAACAAAAACAATATCCGTAGTATGAATACTATCGATAAAAGTCAAAGTAGAATCTTACTAAGGATGGGTTTTTTACATTTATACGAGTCTCGAATGGATGTTATGTGAATTCGTTTTTAAATGTTGGTACGATTGATATTGCATTTGTATCTCGATGGCTGTGTTCGTTGAGTAGTTTTGCATATGGCATCATGTGTTTTCCATTGGGGAAAAAAATCATTCTGTTACTGTTGATATTACTTTGTTTTGTTTTTGAAAATGGACTAAATAGGCTTATTTTGCAAGATAAAACAATAGAAAAGATAATTATGTTTTGCTATGTTTCCAGATAAACTTTCATTATCTCAATTTAAATTAAATAAATCTTGTTGGTGTTTCCACCGCACAAGAAGATTTAAAAATTATTAAGTTTGATTCGACTCCGAACCCCTCACCGGAATTGAGTCGAATTAAGCTCAACACCACATGTTAATGTAGTAGTCTACGAACAAACCCCTTCCTTGAAGCAATTGTTAAATGAACTTCTTTTATGGAATTTAAATTTTCAAATGTTTTCTTAACATTTCTTCTTGAAAACAGTTCATTTTATTAGTTTCTTTTTGCTGAAGTTGATTTTAGCTTTTGATTATCACAAAACTTTCTTCTATTTGTGTTTTTTTTATTATTGTTCTGACAGATATTCTTTCAGTTGTACCAATTTTTAAATACAAAAATCTTGCTACTGCCGATGCGTTTTCTTGGGAATTTTCTACTATACTATTTATAGAATGCCAAAAATAGGGGTATTATCTTACAGTAATTAATAAATTTAGCACGTAATGAATTAATTTTGAAGTGAAAACCTTCATTTATTCACGAGATATCGATAATCCAACATCAATTTTCATTAATTTTGAATTGTTTTTTGTAGATATAAATTTTTAGGAAAAAAACGACCGTTAGGTTTTTTTAATTCTTTCTGAATGTTGAAAATAATATTTTTTGTAAGACGAAATTAGTTTAAAGTCAAAAATCAATTTTTTTAAAACCAAAAACGTTATTCTCCGTTGGTTAAAATTATTTTGAAAGTAAGATTATTTCTTGTTGGAAAAATACTCGAGATTTCAAATATTTTGTACTTGCTTGAAAAAAAAAAACAGTTGTATGCATTCTTTTTCAAAATAATACTAGTTCGGTAGCGTTCGAGAGGTATTTGAGGTCAACGAAAAAAATAAAACTTTATTTTAAAGCCCTTTCTGTATCTTTGGATGTTAATATCTATATAACAAAGTGTATTTGAAGTCGATATCTCTACATACACTGCCAATCACTAGGATGAGGCCACATATTTTTCAACCGATTTTCGTTCTTTATACCTGCTGGAAATTTCGTACCAATCAAAATTTACTACATTTGAGTAGGTAGATATTTTCTTTAAAAAAAGTAGTAAAATTAATTGGTTAAATAGAAAAAACAGTTGGAATTTCCCTACATTAATTAAAGAGCTACTTAAAAACAGTATGAAAAAGTGCGTCACTTGGATGAGGCCACATGAAAAATCTTATAAAATATCAAAAAAAAATTAAAGAAATGTTTACAGTTTTTGGTTTTCAAACATTTATTTATTAAGTTTTTCTCAATTAATAATGAGTATGCCCCCCATTTTTCGATATGACCTCTATTAGACGTTTTGGAATGGAATCATAAAGTTTTTTTAAATAGTCAAGTGAAATCTCGTCCCAGGCATCACGGATAGCTTCAATTAAGGAGTCCTTGTCTTCAAATTGTCTACCGCCTTCATAAACTTTTCGAGATAGCCATGCCCATACGTTTTCGATTATGTTCAAGTCCGGTGAATAGGGTGGCCATGGCAAAAGATCTACGTTTTTTGATAAAATCCAGCTTTTGACAACCCTGGAAGTGTGGATGGGGGCATTGTCTTGTTGGAAAATCCAAGGCAGAGGTCCAAAAATATTTTTCATCTTCGGAAATGAGCGTTCCAACAAGTATTTGTAGCTGTTTCGATTTTCCCATAGTAGGTGATAGCTCCCCACACCATAACACCTGATGAACGGCTGTGATGTCTTCCCAAAATTAGTTCCTCTTTTCTTAAATCATGGAAATAAGAGTTGTAACCATCGGGGCCGTCAAGGCTAAACTTTTTTTCATCCGAAAAGACAACGCGTTTCCATTGACTGCTCCAAGAGACATGTTCTGTTGCAAAGTTCATTCGCAGCTCCTTGTGTACTTGCTTTAGAACAGGTTTCTTTTTGAGTTTTCTTCTCTGGATAGTACCATCTTTTCTTATTATCCTTCGGACTGTCGAAATACTGGCTGATACTCCGCTTTTGGACCTTATTTTAGTAGCTGATTGAGTAGAATTTGAAGCAATACGTCAAATTAACCGCATTTCTCGGGATGTTGTTGCTTAGGCTGTGCGTCATTTTTGGTTTTTACCATAGTTTTGAGGATCAGCAAGATAGTTGTTTACAACTGTCTTACTTCTGTTCAGCTTCCTCGCTATTTCTCGGCTTGAGAGTCCCATTTCCTTGAAAGCATCGATTTGTCCTCTTTCTGCTACTGTCAACGTCTTTCCGGAACCCATTTGTAGTTGAAATTTAATAAAAATAGTTATTTGTAAAACGTTCTTAAATATTGTAACCCAAATTTTGAAAAAAATTGCTGATCTGAACTTCTACAACGAAATATTCGCAATGGCCTCATCCTAGTGACTCACTTTTTTATATCCTTTTTAGGTAGCTCATTCATTAATGTAGGGAAATTTCAACGGTCTTTTCTAATTAACCCTATAATTGTATCCCTTTGTTTTAAGAAAATATGTACCTACTCTCATGTAGTAAAATTTTCCGGGTTAAACAAATTCCAACAGGTATCGGACCGAAAATCGGTTGAAAAATATGTGGCCTCATCCTAGTGATTGGCAGTGTATATGCCGCACAGACATATCTCTAACACCCATTGCTAAAGATTATACCTTAAATTAGATCTTGAAACACAAAATTTTAAATTCGGAAGTTAACAATGTCTAACTAATATGTTCTCAAATGGTATACTCAGGCGTATACGCACTTTTTTTTTGCGTAACATTAGTTAAATGGTAAAACTATGTGTTTCTGGTAATCTTTGTCAACATACATAAGTAGATAAACAGACGATTAATTTATTTTCATTCCAAAAGTGTTATTAAAAGTATTTTCGAATATATTTACAGTTGCAAATCAATGTATGAATATCATTTGTGTTTGTTGATTCTATAATCTTTAAAGTCCCTTAACGTCACTTTGCATTCCCTCAAGAAATAATTGTTATTAGCGTAAGAGTGCAATAATACTATTAATTCTAATTAGCTAACCACAATCAATACAAAAATGCACTGCACCCTCTTATGGGGGTGGTTACAACAACTTTAAGATGTAAACAAATTAAAATTATCATTAGAAAATTTAAGTTACATACATCTTAATAAAATAAACATCAACTGATTGTTTTTAGAATAAAATTATCAATAAATAATTATCTTATCAATAACTTCGTTGAAAGTAAAATTGTTGTTATCGATTGTCTCAGGGCATTCTGTATAGTCTCACAAATCCATTAAACAGTCATTCTTCCCTTTAAGTTCTATTTTAATATTTTAATTATTTGTCTCTCAGCTCATAAAATCTGTTATTTTTTTCTGTTTTATAAATCACTTGTGCTTTTATAAAATACAAACGAAAAAAAAAATATATTTCTTTCAAGTAAATTAATAACGATTGAACTTAATTTAACCATATGGCATAGAATTTGAAATAAACAATAATCATCTTGTTGGGGAGAGGTCAGTTTTATTTACAATTTTATTCTCAACTCTCAATGCTGTTGTATATTTTATTGTATAGTAGATATTTTTTGTGACGAATCATTTATAATTGAAAATGTACACAATGGTTGTAGCGTAGCTATTTTCAACTTTTCCGGGTGCCCAGTACAAAAATACTAGGTAAAGTTTTATTGGAGGTTTTCAAGATTGAAGGTGTCAAATATTTAAAACTTATGATCAATTGACTTAAGTCAACAGAATGAAAAATCAAAGCTAAACAGAATAAAACAAAAATAGTGATAACTCTAACGATATCAGGAACTACCTGTAAATTGTTACTGAGCCTTGAAATGAGAAAAGAAGCTGCATTTTTGGTTATGCAAGGTTCATGTTTATCGAATACAAAATAAAAGTCTTACAATTATTCGGTCTTCTAATTAAAACTAAAAATTGAAAAAAATATCTCATCGAATGATCATGCTGAAAAAAAATCATTCCACATTCTCGATGTGCGGTTAAAAAAAGAATGTCTACACTTGACAGTGCGTTCGAAATTGAGTTCGAAGTTAAACTGATGAGCATTCCTAGAAGTTCGAGTATTGTATATAAAAAAAAACGGTAGAACAACGAAAGGCACTAAATATTGCAGCTGTGTTCAAGTGATGTAATTGTTTCGGTTATAGTTCTATCGCCGATCATTTTTAAAGCTCTTTAATAGATCATATCCAAAAGGCGTAGACTTGTTTTAGGGGCAACTGCCTAAATATGCAAGTTACCCATTTAAATAATTTTTGTTTAATAAAGGGGTTTTTGCTACCCTTATTATACCAAACTGCAATGTGGAAATTATGAAAGAAGGTGTTATTGCAAATTGGTTTTGATTGCCTGAATATTGCATTAACTGGAAAAGTCAAATTGTGGTTAAGCATTCCACATTCGTGTAGTACGGCTAAAAAAGGTGGTTAATTCTGTTTTAACAACAAAAACCTTAGAATTCTACAATATTTTTCTAGGTCAGAATTTAATGAGCTTGCTGTTAAAAATCTACATCCGAAGAGAAATGTTAAAGCAATTATCAATATTATCGAAGCATCGTTAATGCGGCAGTACTATAAGTAAACATTGGAAATAAAATAAAATTAACGATTTATTTATTATAAACTAGTTGTCACCCACTTGGTAAAATAAGATCAAGATATCACTTTGAAACATTCCAGCGGTAATTGAAGCTTTCAACAATTAAATGAAACAAAGAGTAACCAAAAGTCATGCAGTCTATCGTTAGAGAGATGAAGCAGGGTCTTTCTAGCTACTTTTAGTTTAGCCCTTACGCCTTATTAACTGTTAAAGTGAAACTAAAGTAAATGAGGAATTGCAGCCTTTGGAATTAGAATAATAATTCTGTAGGAATTTTCTGAATCATAATTACAATTCCAACCTTTTTCAACGCTGCCGGTTAAGTTATTTGCACTTTTAATGTTTCGACAAAAATTGTGCAAACGAAGTCTTTTATCGTTAATAACCGACAGGCATCTAAATTTTACATAAGCCTGATTTCAGTTGGAGCTTATATAAGGGCACATCGTGAGTTAAGAAACTCTACTGGGTATGAAGTGCTCTATTCTGAATCTGTGTCCATTGTCAAAAACTTCCTCATACATCCTGCTACTTGAATTTATTTTTTTTTAAACAGCATCGTTTCTTGATCTTGTCAATAATCTTACTAAAATAGACAGATTATAAAACAGTCTAGTGTTAAGAAAGATTTGTTTTCCACATTCTCTTGATACATTTTTAATTTTAAAAGTTCAATAATTTTATATTTGTTAAAAAAACACAATTTTTTTATCGAAATTACGACTGTTTTGTAAATTTAAGCCATTTGAAGACAACATAAACAAATTAAATGACAGACCTAAAATAATGTTAAAAAATTGGCTCTTAAGTAAATATATGTAATATTGAATTTATAATAATATGTATATGTTTAAAACTAAACAATATTTACCTGATTTCGAATGTCTTTTTCGTTGTGTGGTAACTTTTCCTTATCAGAAAAATTATTTATACGTAATTCCCATCCGTTTTTCCAAATATCTTCTAAGTTTAATTTAAACAATCTAAATGTACCATTTTCACGTATTTTCACAGAAAATATCTCTATGGTTTCAGGTTTTGGCTTGTTATCTGAAATTATACAAACAAAAGTTAATTATTTAATAAAACAAAATTAAATTTTATTACTCATAAATTTGATTTACAATCAACCGATAATAAGAAACAAGATTTTGAGAAAGTTGCCAAATCATCTCCGTGCAATCTAATTTTTATAATAATAATTAAATGTCCGGAAATTCACAAATTACTCTATTGATTTAAATTAATGACTAAACCCAATGGATATCATTTAGTTTGATAAGATTAAGAACTCAATTTAATTATACATATTTAAATTAATTTATTTTGTTTTTAATTTAATTAACTGTGCCATTTCTAATAAATCAAATCCTACGACAACGGCGACGTGTGATCTTGCACGTTCCCTACAAAATACATACATATGCAATAGATACGAGTATACAAATATTATACTGCACTATAAAATTTACTTTTGCAAAAAAAACTCAAGATATAATCAATTTCATAATAATTTGTTTAACAAAGTTATGAATTGTTGAATTATAGAATTGATATGAGATTTTATGATTTGCAATCGTTATACCTATCTATTGTATTAATCTTATCACGCGATGATGTTATGACTTAAAAAACCCGCTCTGTTTTTTTTGCTTTTGTATATTTTAAAATTTGTTGTTTTGTTTTATCAGAATTTCATCAATGAATTTTAAAATCTCTTTGTTTTGGTGGTTTGCAGCTGGTTCCCAAAAAAAAAGAGTTATTAAATGTTCTTGTTTTTTATTCCCAAAAAAAAGAGTTATTAAATGTTCTTGTTTTTGATTGCCAAAATTAAACTCCTTCTAGAAGGCTTAACTTGTTCCAAAAATTCCACAATGAATAATATAATACAAAAAGGAGTCTTATTTAATACGATGATGAAGAAGTCCAGTTTTGAAACACGTTGACTAGATTAGTGAGTCATTGTACCTATAATTTGTATCGCCTCCTTAGTTTCTCCTCGTCTGTATCTTTTCCATTTCAACTATCAAATAAGCAATTCTGTTTAAAAGGAATAGTACTGACTAAGACTATTTTCATTCTAAACGTTTACATTTCTCCAAAAAGCTTAGAGTCTATTTGTAGCTAGCCCTTTGACATTGATATTTTAATTTGAAGTGATTTTAATTTCTCACTGGCATTGGATTTTTATTATTGACTAGAACACAATTGAAGATTTATCCGGTCTTGAAGCATCTCCCTCGTCTTCACAATCAGAACTATATTTTCTCGATAAAATCCTTTTCAATGACTTACAGCAATTAAGATGAATCAAATCTTAACTTAAAAATAGATCGTATGAGATAAAAATTTGAAGTTGTCATTCAGAACATTTTGTTGCTCAATATGGTGTTCCCCAGGGGAGCCACATTGGCCCTTTTCTGTTTATCCATGCCAGATTTTTGTATTAGTATGTTTCGCAGCAAAAACTCTGTCGCGTCTTCTTTTTTAAAGATTTATAGATGTTCAATTTTTGTTCCAACTTAGAATAAACACATCACAATAATTTCATTTTCAATAAAGAAAGTTCTATGCTTGGTTTTATAAAACCTTGAATAACCGAGGCGGAGCTCATGACCTGCGTACATTTGTTTATGTATACTTTGACTGTCATAGAACTAACTATGGGAAGAATACAGTTTTTAGTCGATGAACATTTTATATAACCACGATCGATTTAAATCTAATTAATTAAAACCATTGTTTAAAACAAGTGTTCCACAATCGTTCTCAAATAGTTCAAGTTAAATGTTAAATCTTTGGCGCAGGTAAAAGTTAAAAAAAAGGCAAAACAATAGTTTCCTTAAAGTCAAATCTATTCACTTATCATATCTTATTCACACGATTTTTTCTCGGGAATCATTCGATAACACAAAAACCTAACTTTATACAAATTCTATGTTATTCCCTTTGAATAATCACCATTCATTGGAAAAAATGATGTGCACGAAGGTTCTGAAAAAATTTGCATAGTAATTATTTTGTAACTTGTAAATTTTATTTGCAAATTATGCCCATTTCATACAAAGTTATAATTCTATACAAATACGCCGGGTTTTTGTGGCCCTGTGTACACAAAAACGTTATTATCATAAAATTTTCAATTACTTACTAAAAAATTCAAAACTTAAATAAAAAGGTTTACACAAATTTTTGGAACACAACTCACAATGAGTCAAAGAAAAAAGAAGAAAAGTTTAAAGAATTTAAATAATTTGTGTGTTGGTATTTAAAAGTTTAATAACAAATAGAGAAAGTTTTAAGCCAATGTAATTATTTGTGATTTTGGCAGATGTGAAATGATGAAACTTGAAAAGATGATAGATCAATTTATCGATTTTGTGTTCGATTTTCTATAATTTACTTCAAGCATAAAATTGATGAACCCCTTTGCAATAATATTCTTCATATTTTAAAATCTATACATACAAATCTATGAACCAAGATAGATTCCATGTGGAAGAGCCATTATTGAGCTCACAACTAATTTTAATTTTTAAAGCCACTCCGTTACAAATTTATATGCCAATTTTAATTTATCAATTTTTCTCATGCGTGACTTCGACTGCATCACACGCAACGTGATTATCAATTAGTTTGTAGTTTTTTTTTTAAATATATTTTTTGTGTCTTCCATAAAAAAAAGAAAAGAAATAAAGAGAAGGTATATTATAATATATGCAAATTACTCGTAAACGCTTTCGACATTTGTTCAGATTCATTGCATTCAAAATGTTTTATAAACGACGACTCACGGTGTACATTCCTATGGAATTTAAAAAATTAATGAAATGGAAAAACCTTAAATAGACAAAAGCTACAGTTTCAGCATTAAATAGCAACATTATATCGGTTAATTTGTTGCACATAGATAAGATATTTATTTTTAAAATTCATTATAAGGGCCAATTTATTCACACAGAAATATGTTTGCTTATTTTATTTATAATTAGTTAAATCAAAAAATAAACAGAAATCGATTAAGGCTTTTCTTAAAATGTCATCGCTTTAAGTTGTTTTTAGCTTGCCATAGAAACGGGTCTGATTTGTATGATATTTCTCGTTGTTTTAAGGTCCCTAGAATCTTAAACAGAGACTATAAAAGATATGTCCGCCAAATTACGAACGCATAAAATTAGTAACCTATCCAAACGCACATCAGCCAAATTCATTTTCAACCCCAAAAAGAAGTAAAAATACCAACTGTGACTGTGACGTGTCTTTTGTTATGTTGGCATAAGATTACTTCTTTAAAAATAACCTCATTAGGAGTTTTAACATGGCCTACGTGACCAATTCAACGTATATAGAAAGCAACTTCAATCTGAATGAACTTCACACACATTTTTTGTGTGTGGTCTCGTTTGTGTCGTGACTTATTTTACTTTTGTGTGAACACATTCATAAAGCTTTACAAAAGTTTGTAGAACAAAATCTCAAGGTTGAAAAAAGGTGCATTTGTTCAAATTCTGATAAAATACTTTATATGTAGGTTTGGAACTCATTGATAAAAGGTTTAACTTTGAAAATGTTTTGTATCTTTATTATTTATAATGTATATAATGCAAACGCATTGTACAGTGACTGCAAAATTATTCATACAAATCACACACACTTTCATTTAAAACATCACATTCTGTTTTTTTCTGCATGTAGTATTTTTTGCACAGTTTTTTTTACTTCGACAGCTTCTAGGATAAAAAAGATTCAATATTCATTAAATACAAATGTGTTAGAAATATGACGAACCTCATGACCTTAAACTTAAATTTACAAATAATTTAAATTTGTTCCATTCGTTACAAAATGAATTTTACTAAAATTAAAATCTGAATAAAAAAGTATTAAATTAAACTTTAAATTAAAATAATTATATCAGTTAAAAAATGTGCTCTATTGTGAACTAAAATTTATTGGTATGATTTTCAAACTTCCTGCCCGACCATATTTTATTTAAAATTTTAAAATTAAGAAGAAAAATGGAAATAAAATGAAATAAAATAAAAACCATTCCACACGTTAGTTCCGCACTTTCAAGACGCATTTTTTTAATCTGTATTTTGTCGCTAAAGTTTAACTTCTTTTTTTTTTAATTTTCGGACTTAACTTTAACAGCTCAAATAATTCGAACATTTCTTAATTTTGAGTTCAACTGTATTTTTGTTTTCACGTACAGCTAATAAAATCATAAAAAAAAATTTAATATATTACAGTATAATATGAAATTAATGAATGCAATCTTTAAGTTGAATTCAATAAATAATTTATAAAGATTGTATTTTTTTACAATGAAATAAAAAAATTAAAAATGAAATTCATTTAATTATGAACAAGTACATATTTCCAAATAAAAATCTAATAAAATCTATCAACAAATGAAATTAACTGACATTTTAGTTTTTGTTGTCGATATTTATGTTGTTTTTTTAAAGTTTAAGTATTTCTCTTTTGTTGATCATTCAAAATCTTGATAAGTTTTTAAATATCACACATTTAATTTTAAAGTACATATGAACCAATAATTAAGAATGTTTTTATTATTTTGGCCATAACTGTACATGACTGTATGAATTTAAAAAAAAAAAACATATTATATCTGTGTCAAAAATCTCAACATGCATTAATTTTTATTTCAAAATGAAACAAAATATTTATACTTCCATTTCATACAAATAAACACTTCCTCGAATTATATTATTGTTCTTTTTTTTTTAATTTTTATTATCGCTTATAGTACCTACCTTACCTACCATCAGTACATTGTATTGACCGCTTAAGATTTTTGTTAAACTTTATTTTTTTATACATAATGTATGTACATATATTAATTCGAGATCTACGTTGGGGGAAAAAAAAGTACCACACTCGAAAACGATGTTGTTCCAAAAATAGAAAGCAAAACAACCTCCCGCTGATATCAACAGAGCGTCCCTCGTTAAAGTCATGTACCCCAAGAATACTTTGGCGTTCCGTCATCTCCCAAGTCAGACATTCATGTAGACGGAATCGTATAATTTAAATTTATGCATATGCCAACACATAGATTTGCAAAAGTTTGCTTTTCTGTTTTTTTAATTTTTGTTTTTATTGTAATAATTATTGTTATGGGCATATATTGGATTCCTTGTGAATAAAAGAAACAAACGAACTAATGAAAGACTAATTAAAATTTCAATAGCTTTCCTTAAGTGATCTGATTTCCGTAGATCCTATATTACCCGCGTTTAATAATAACAATAACAATATCCGCAGTATGAATACTATCGATAAAACTTAAAGTAGAATCTTACTACGGATGAGTTTTTGACATTTGTACGAGTCTCGAATGGATTTTATTTGATTTCGTTTTCAAATGTTGGTACGATTGATATTGCATTGGTATCTTGATGGCTGTGTTCGTTGAGTAGTTGCGCATTTGGAATCATGTGTTTTCCATTGGGGAAGAAAATGAATCTGTTACTGTTGATATTATTTTTTTGTTATTGAAAATGAACTAACTGGGCTTTTTTGCAAGAGAAAACAATAAAAAAGATAATTAAGTTTTGCTATGTTTAAACCAAAGGCTTATCTCAGTATAGATTAAATAAATCTTTTTGTTGTTTCCAGCACAGAAGAAGATTTAAACATGATTAAGAGTTTTACAGCACTTTCTAAAATTCAAAAGGTGTTTTGATCTTTCTTATAAGAATATGCTACCTACTCCATGATCAATTT
Organism: Eupeodes corollae; assembly: GCF_945859685.1. Classification (NCBI taxonomy): domain Eukaryota; kingdom Metazoa; phylum Arthropoda; class Insecta; order Diptera; family Syrphidae; genus Eupeodes; species Eupeodes corollae. The sequence goes on from NC_079148.1 coordinate 77,025,899, forward strand.
TTGTTTCTTATTTGATTAAAACAAATCTATATTTTTTGTACGCAAACATGCAAATAAACAGACCGTAATGAATTATCGGTAAAACCAACTCCTCCACCGAGGTTTTCCTTCAGAAATTTTGACTTCACTCCGATCACCGAGCGGAATCGAGTCGAATCAAGCTCATTTCAACTTGATTCAGATATGTAAATAATTGAGGCTTCAAGCTCGCTTCAACACCAAATGATAATGTAGTTGTCTACGAACAAACCCCCTTCCTAAAGTTTTTATTTTATGCCAAAGCTGCAATTGTTAAATGAACTATTTTTTGTACAATCTCAATTTCCAGATGTTTTCTTACCATTTCTTCTTGTAGTTTGTCCATTTTATTAGTTTAAGTTAATTTTTTTTCTAAAGTTATTTTTAACTTTTGATTTTCACAAAACTTTCTTCTATTTGTGTTTTTTTATTATTATACTGACAGATCTTTTACCAGTTGTACCAATTTTTAAATACAAAAATCTGGTTACTACCATTGGGTTTTCTTGGGAATTTTCTACTATACTATTTATAGAATGCCAAAAAACACGTTGTAATACCCGTTGGTATATTCAAGACTTTTTTATATAATAGTATATAATTTCCAACAAGTGTGTGCGACGTATACAGTTCACTTAATAATTTGTTTTTATATTTTGTAGCTGACTTTATGTTTATGAGAATTTCTATATTTATGTATGGTGTTTAAAGAGCTTTTACAAAATAGAATATTGTTTAACGGTCTTAATCGTCAAGACTCGAAGAGTATTTAAATAAATAAATATATAAACCTATACTTATGATTAAAATGCAAAATTTCAAAACTAACTTATATTTAAATAAGTCCAAATAAAACCTTAATATACATTTTAATCTGGTATTAACATAATAGTTGCTAAGGTCAACATCTATACGATTTTGTAAATAATATTAAAAGGTATGTGTATGTTTCTATTTTTGGTTATAAATTTTAATTTATATTTTTGATTATTTCTGTTACTGATTGTATCAAGCTCTTTTGAAGGTTTGTACAAGGCCATAAAAAAGAACGATAAGCTTACATTTTAATAATAACGAAACTAATCAATCACCTAGCCTAAATCTGCATTTAAGCACATTTAATTAGAATGGGCAACTTTTTAAATGTTTACTTTCAAAATCTTATTTTTGAAATTATTTTTCTTTTAAATTGTTCTGTATATCGAAAATTAATTAGAATTTTAAAAACCTAAAGTTGCTACCCAAGGTTTTCAAATATTTACTTAAAACGTATCAATAAAACGAAAACAAAAGATTCTAATTAGCTTCTAAAGACCTTCAAATAATTGTCTAGGTCTTATCTATGGTTGAACAGCTGTCAAATATTTAGTCAGAAATCAAAGAGGAATGATATATCAAAAAAAAATACAAAATGGACAAAAAAGAAACGAGTTACTTATTTATTTTGCATTCTGTTGCTACACGTAAGAACTAAACACAAATAAAAAAGCTTTCAATTTATTTTTGTTCATTAAATGTATTTATATTTTTGTGATCTTCTCATTTTTTTAAAAATTGAAATTAAAATAATTGCACATAATAATATCTTATTTCATTGTTTTTTAGTTAATCCAATGCAAGGAAGAACTCAGAAACATTTATTTTATTAATCTAATTTTATAAATAATATTTTTATGACTCTGAAAGCTGAAAATTAATGTTTATTAATTTCCTAATTTATTTTAATATTCTTAGCTGTAAGAAGTCTAATTTCGGCTATAATAAACCTAAGGTCGTATTTGTTTATAAATGTTGTTATATTTTAAAAAAGGAATTGGACCGCAAGATTATTTTCAATTAAGATTTTGTTTCTTTTTTTTTGTTACGTTTTACTTAAACCATGTTTCAGGAAGAAGAAGGCCCTTAAATTCAACCATAAATAAAACTTTTTGATGTGTGACAAATATAAATCTTTAAACAATTGGAATAAAGGCTTTACAGAAAAAATCTGACAGTTCAAACATATTAAGCGTCAAAACCTGCACAGAACTTTTTTTTAAGAATTCACCAACTTGTAAAACGAGTGCACACTTAAAATCTAGGTCAAATGTAACATCAAATAGTATATTATTGTTTTAGTGTTTTGTTTAACTTATCAGGTAGCAATTGTTTTAAGTACAAGAAAATCACTTAAAATGATAACGTTCAAATGAAATGCTCTCCATTTGAGATGTCATTACAATTTTAATCATTTCTTTATTGCTACCAAATTGTTTGCTATATTTTATTGCGAAAAAAAAGGTAAAATTCCTAAGTCTTCAATTTAATCTCATGCATAATTTAAAAAGCACTTATTTAAGTTGTTTGTTCTGTTTTTTTTGTATCAATATTAACACAAAAATATAAACAAACGTTTAAATTTGTTTAATCGAGATAAAACAATATATTATACCTATTTTCCAACTTGATGAAATAATTATATAAAAACACCTAAGCTTGACACTTTCGAAAATATAATCAACAACAAAAAAAACCCAAATTATACACTTCAGATACTATCCTAAAAGCCATAATTAAATAGTTAACAATTTAATTGGATTATGGAATCAAGAAGGCGCCTTCTATTTCCGATAATAACCCCGTACATGCCTAAATTATGCATGGACCCTACCTACCAACATAGATATATCTGAAACTAACTTGAAATTGCTTAAGTTTGCATCTCATAAATTAGAAGAATAACCAGTTTATCTTTTTAAGAGGCACCACACATCTGGTTAATGTAAGTTTTCTTCTTTTTTTATTAAATTTTTGTAGGGTGATTTGAATGAAATTAAATTTTAACAAAATGAAATTATTGCAAAATTTGTCTAAAATTGTTAAGAATTAAAATCCAAAAACATCAAAAGTTCAGAGGATTTTTTACAAAAACATGTCAATTGAAACTTAAAGAAAAAAAAAACAGAAGCTTCTGTTCGTAAACATTAAATAGAAATTCTCAAGCTTATCAAATTATAAACTCTTGAGTTTAAGCGCTTCAGTTAACCAATGCCACAAAACGCTCTGTATCAAAAGATTCAAGAGATTCATTAGTGAATTAATTTTAAATATTTGCTGAAGTTTTAAAAATAATCGTTTTTAACATTTGTTTTTATATCTTTTGGTATAATTCGAAAACTTGATATAACAGAATTGTTTAGATAACTTTCAAACCGTTTTGTATCTTTCTGTTGAAAACCGTGTTAGCATAAATGCTTTAGCTTTGAATTCTTAAAACTTATGAAGATTATTCGAATATTATATGAAATAATATAAATATTGAAAAAAGGATTATAGATTTCGATAACTATAAGGTATTTTATTGAAAAAAAGCTACTCCATCAATTAAGATAGTCTCAAAAAGCCTTATGGAGATGTTTTTTTCAAGTGTTCAAAAGTAATATTTCAAAAACCTGACGTGATACATTAATTTTGAAGTCGTATTTAAACTATCCATTAGAAAAGTGCCATCCTATGAAAGTAAGAAAACCTTTTCGACCCGGGTTATTATTCCAAATTTTGTTAAACTATCTTTAGTCATTTCACAATTAACCAAATTTCTTTTTTTATTAATTTAACATATCTTAATCACCCTGTAAATCAAAGTTCCGGTAGAAAAAAAATGAATATATTACTTTTGGTTGATTGTAGTCTTGTTTCTCTTGTATCTATAGCTTCCTTTACTCACCTTTGGTAGTTTTACATATCACCACGCCGAACCAGGATTGATCGTTTTCATCGTGATTTTGCGACCTCACCTCAACCAAGAATCCACATTCAACAACAGCACAAAATATTCTTCGTTCATCCACTCGAAACCATTTGGATTCTCGAAGCTTCTGCACTGCCACCGAACTACCAAATGTGAAGTTTTTTTGTGAATTATTGTTATTATTATTATTATTATGATTGTTGCTGTTATTATTACTACTATTGGTATTATTGTTGTTGCTACTTTGTATGGGCCACCATTTAAATGAATTTACAAAACTGTTCGACCGGTTCATCGTCATTTGGACTGGACGATTATATTTAAAGTCCGTTTATGGTATTAAAACACTCGGTGTTGAAAATCCAACAAAAAAAAAAGATGTAAACTACTTTTCCTTGAAGCTTCAACTTTTCGTTGTTCTGTATCTGTATCTTTTTAATGTTGTTGTTTTTTTTTTACCAAATTCTTTCTCTTTCCTCACAAAAATGAGAATTCGGTTATTGTAAAATAACTTTCACAAAAGACCACTTGGTTGTACAAAAATAAATGAATGCGGTATAATTAAGGGAACTATTATCAAAATTATGAGCCTTTGTTTATTTGTACGAACAACAAAAAAAGTTTATTCTTTTTTGTTTTTATTTTCTCTTCCACTAGTACCTATCTTTTTTTTTATTCCTGTATTTATCTAAATTGTGCTGAATAGCAACAGATAAATACTTTGAATCTTTCTTATACGTGTTTCTTGTTTGTTTAAATTATTTTGCACAATAACAATATTTTTTTTAAGCATATGTTAATTAAATGCACTTTGAATATTTTATTTTATTATTTTCTTAATAAATTCTTTAGCGCACTGCTTTTCTTTTCAAGACAAGAGCTAAAACACTTCTGAACTATAGGAGTCTCAAAAGACAAATACCAACCAGCAGCAGCGGTTGGCGATGAATATTTTTATTTAAAGCCGGTTGTTGTATGTTTTCGATTGATACAACCACGACGCGACGACGACTACGACGATGTTGATGACAACGCAATGGCGGGAATGAGATAGAGTCAGAGTGCTGAACGAGGCGAGGGTACTGAATAAAAGTGCGCTGCCAAGTAGTACTGAGCCGCAAAGGCGTTTTTATAGTCTGGCAGATGGTGTTGGAATAAAATTTAAGTCAGTTAAATTATTTTTTTTTTTTTTATAAAAAAGGCATCACAAATTATTTCCTTTTGATTTTTTTACAGTTAGGTAGGGGTCTCAATAGAACAGGCTTTAAATATTAAGGTGAGGAAACACCTTTAAGTCATAGAAACAAATATTTTCTAAAAAAAAGTTTTTCTTTGAATTAATAGAACGGCCCGGGCACAGTGGTGCGAGAGCGGAAAGAAATCTTTTTAAAAAGTCATATGTATGCTTTTAAACTTTATGTTTAAGTACTCTTAAATAACCCGAGCGTATATGATTTCAAAGTGTTATTAACATTAAAAAGTTGCAAAATAATTTTACTCAAAGCGCGAACCATATTTTCAACGAATTTTGAGACGTTTTTTCCGAAGTTAATTTAAATAAAGCAAACGAGAGAGGGGGGAGAGGTGTTTCCACTAAGGAACCTCTCCTTATCCAGGCGGCAGCGGACGAATTCTCGAGATGGAATCAACGGTGGCTTCTACAGTTCCAGTAAGGTTGAACTACTTAGTAAACACCTTATGGGGCTTCTCGACATATTCGGAGCCCAGGCCTGTAAGGAGCGGTTTATCCGGCTCCCCTTCCAGAGTTATACTAAGGATCTGGCCCTCCAGGTTGGGGGTTGTGCCGTCGGGGTGACTTCCTAGCCACGTAAACAATACCTTTAGTTGCGAAGCACCAACAAGCCTCGGATACGGACGGATTTACTCTTGACAACCCACGCAAACGAAATAAGGACAACGAACTTCGGATATGTACGTGGAATGTTAGGTCCCTTAATAGACTACGTGCAGCCGAACAATTAGCGGAAGCTCTAAACTGCTACAAGGCAGATATTACCGCCATCCAAGAATTGCGATGGGATGGACAGGGCAAACGCAAACTAAAAGACTGCGATATATACTACGGCGACTGCTACCGAGAACAAAGACAGCGTCTATTTGGGTGTGGACTTGTTGTTGAAACTAGACTCAGGCAAAAAGTCTTGAGTTTCAACAGTGTGAACGAGCGCATCACGACAATCCGCATCAAGGCTAAAGTCGCCAACATAAGCGTAATATGCGCGCAAGCCCCAACAGAGGAGAAAGATGAAGACACCAAAGACATATTCTTTGAGCTCTTGGACAAGACATATGAGCAGTGCCCTGGCTATGACATTAAAATTGTCTTAGGAGATATAAATGCCAAGTTAGGAAGAGAAGACATCTTTGGTGGCATAATCGGGAGATACAGCCTGCACGAAACCACCTCCGACAACGGATTCAGGCTGGTCGATTTCGCTAAGGGTCGAGACGTTCTGGTAGCTAGTACGCAGTTCACGCATCTTAATATCCACGAGGGACATGGAAACCTCCTGATCAATCAACCGTCAACCAGATTGACCACATTGCGATCGACGCACGACACTTCTCCCGTATCCAGGATATCCGAACATTCCGAGAGGCCATTGACTCGGACCACTACCTCGTTGTAGCCAAGGTACGGCTACGGATATCCCGATCCAAGCCAAAACAAGAAAGTACTGTGAGAAGATTCGACGTTAGACGGCTGCCATGTCCTTTTCCGATCGAGTCTCTAATAACCTCTTAAGGAGTCCTATGCTTCCTAGATGAAGCATTGAAAAGCAGTGGAAACATTGCTTTGAAGCCATCAGAGATGCCGCCTCTGAAGTGCTAGGTTTCATACGGCCACTACAGGGAAACCCCTGGTTTAACGACGAATGCCGGCAAGCGCACGCAACGAAACAAGAGGCATAAAAACGGCGCTGCACAAAAGGACTAGAGCTGCTCGCGAGCTCTACGAGCAGAAGAGGAGAGAGGAACACCGGCTTCTGAGACGAAAAAAAAGAGAGCATGAGTAGCGCGCGATCGAGGAGATAGAGGAATGTCACAACAGGAATGAGGTTCGTAAATTTTACCAAAAGGTAAAAAAAAAACTCCCAAGGGTACCAGCCACGAACCGAAGCCTGTAAAGACGATCAAGGGAACATCGTAGTAGAACCACAGTCGATGCTGAGAACATGGAAAGATCACTTCTCCAAATTATATAACGGCGATGACGAACCGAATTCCGCTGTAAGGGAGATAGAACCACTCAACCTCGGCGACGCAGATCAACAATTCCGCCTACCCGACCTTGACGAAGTGAAGATAGCTATATCTAAACTTAAGTCAAACAAAGCTGCTGGAGCTGACGGCATCGCCGTCATCGTTTGTGCAGAATGATGATGGAGAATGCACGCTGCTCTATCAAGGTCGGAAAAGATCTTACCGATTCATTTGATGTCAAAGAAGGTTTTAGACAAGGCGATGCACTGTCATGCGATTTCTTCAACATCGGTCTGAAAAGAGTTGTACAAAACTCAACCGTCAACACTAGAGGCACAATCTTCCAAAGGTCCATCCAATTACTCGGATACGTAGATGATATTTACAAAATTGGAAGATCAAAGCGTGATGTCAGTGGAGCGTTTTTGAGCATTGCGACGGAAGCGAAGAAGATGGGTTTAGTGATCAATGAGGGCAAGACCAAGTATATGCTGTCATCAAAAAAGGACACTGAACGATGACGTCTTGGACAAAACGTCACCATGGACAGCTATAACTTTGAGGTAGTTAAGGACTTTGTCTACCTAGGCATCGCTATTAATGCAGACAACGACACCAGCGCTGAAATCAAACGAAGAATAACTCTTGCAAATTTCTGCTTCTTTGGACTTAGAAGGCAATTGAGAAGTAAAGTCCTCTCTCGAGCATGTAAAATCACCATCTATAAGACACTCATCATCCCGGTTCTCATCTATGGCACTGAGGCCTGGACCCTGTCAAAGAAGGATGAAATTCTTCGGTTGATTTTTGGTCCCGTACGCATAGGTGGAGAATGGAGGAGAAGATATAACGATGAACAGTACGGGCTGTACAGCGACACTGACCTAGTTGGCAGAATTAAAGTCCAACGGCTTAGATGGCTAGGTCATGTAGAGCGGATGGACATCAACGCTCCAGCCCGGAAGATCTTCGAATCCAATCCCGAGGGACGGCGCAGTAGAGGAAAACCGCGACTCAGGTGGCGCACCCAGGTGGGAGAGGACCTCAACCAACTTGGCGTGCGAAACTGGAGACAGCTAGCTAGGGACCGAGCTGGCTGGAGACGCTTGTTGGTTGAGGCCCAGGTCCGCCCCGGACTGTAGCGCCACCTTAAGTAAGTAATTCCATCAAAGTAAACAAATGAAAAAAAAAGTAATATTCACACAGTATTGTCACCGATTGATTTCTCTAAAATTATTCAAGTTAAAAAATGTTTGTTCAAATTGAAAAAAAGATCACAACTTCACCATTTTGTAAGAGAACATTATTAAAAAAAAAATAATTAAGTTCAATTGAACTTAAATTTATATTAAATTAAATTAATATTGTTTCGCCCTAATAAGTTAAACATTTTGCTCCATATTTTATTTTAATTTTTATCAAAAAGAAACAATTTATTTAAATTAAACACAACCTCCTTGACTATTAGAGATATGCACATAATGTACATCTGAGAGATACGGATTGTTTACTGTGTTATGTACTTTGTGTAAATGTTTTTCGATTTAATTTTTGTTTTGTTATTTCTGTTTACTCTGTTCTTCTTGCGGTACAATAAAAAGGGGGATAGTAATGAATTATTATAATTATAATATAAAATAATATTCTAACCTATCCAAAAGTAAAACAACAAAATTCTCTTTGAATTTCTTTAATTTTCAATACTTTAGTGTTCACACTTTGGTTAAAAACAAAATTGTAAACAAATAAAAAAGGTTTTAGCTTAGAACTAAATATCTAGTGTTTGCAAAACGAGTTGCTCAAATTTTAAAATATGAACCTTATCTTCAAAAAAACAAGCAATATAAGTTGCTTTTACTTCAAATAAAATTTGAAAGCATTTAACACTTAAAAGTAGAAGCATTGTTCTTCTTCTCAGTACTCAATCTTTCAATTCTTTCGATTTCTCAAAAACAAACTTAAATATTTCTCATTTTAAAACGTTTATATCTTAAAGTAAAACTAAATAACATTGATTTAAAAAAACTCTCTTCCAATATGTGGGATCTTAAAAGCTTTTAAAATAATTTTTCTAAAGAGAAGAGATTCAGAGTAACATGCAACCAAAAAGCTCTCCGTAGTCGTCGAAGACGACGTGAGATTTCTCACATTTGCAATAACAATTGAACAACAGAACTATTTTAAAATTCATCAAATAAGAATCAATCAACAACAATGTTTTTCTATTATTGGGACTAGGGTAATATAAATAGAATTCATACAAATGAAACCACCTGTTACACTGCTTGACATCTTATTAATAAACATTATTTATTGATGTTTGTTTAAATCATTAAAATTTGTTTGTTTTTATTTTTTTTAATGTCAAGCAAATTTATTGAAGAAGAATTCAAAAGCAAACTAAGAAGTATACAATACATGTTTTATTATTTGATACAAAATGTAAATTGACAAATATCTCGTCTCATTTTGTTTATACTTTTTAATCTTATATTACTTAAAATTAGAAATGTCTCTTTGAATCAACACGGTTTGAACATTTTATTATAAAGTGTTTTTTTTTTGTATTATTTTATTAACTTCACATAAGATGTTATTGTACTCCGTCTGATTTGTCGAATTGAAAATTTTGACATTCCTCGACGTTTCAGATTCCCTAGAATCTAATCGTCTCGTCGTTTAATCTCAAAAACCAGTAGAAATATCGACTTGAAACAACTTTTGTTTTTCAGATAATAACATCGAAAGATGCGGAAAGTACTCTTTTGAGTTTTTGTTTTTTTTTTACTAATAATATCGAAGGATGCAAAAAAGAATTTCAGACAAATTCAGTGGGTAGTTTTTTTCTATACGAAAAATGAAATGAACAAATATTTGTGGCCTCGAAACGGAAAACTTCTCCTATCTCTGTAAAGCCTCCATCCAAACGAGTTTCTTTTAAACCTTCTCATCCGGGTCTTGGTTTTTGCTCTCCCATGGTTGATGCTCCTGCTAAAACACCCGCTTACACAAATTTCATCCATTCTCACACCATTAACCCTACTTCTTCTTCATCAGTTTCCCAATAACCACAAGGATTCCTCAACCCAATGATTCCTCCAAATGTTAAGTTAACTTAACATTTATCTGAGGCCAATACTAATGATCGGTATGTTATGTCCCGTCTTAGAGACCACACAATCTACAATAATGTTCGTCTTTACTTAGCTTTCCTGCACGACAAACCAGATTCTGTTTGCTTTGAAGGTAAAACAAATACAAAAATTAAGGTTTTAATCTCCCAAGAAGGCCTCCCTACCAAACGTGATGCACTTATGGAAATATTCTTGCAATTTCATGATGACCTTGAAATTTCTCCTCAAACAGTGAGAGAAGACCTAACCTCTTTTGCGTCGTTTATCTCTTCAAAACGACTATCTCATATCCAAAAATCCCGTGCAGATATGAAGAAATACTATCGCTCCTAACCTAAAGACCACTAAACCTAAATGTCTTAGCCTTAACTATCAAAATGTAAGAGGGTTAAGTTCTAAAACGTCTGCCGTCTTTAATAACTCCTAAAACCTTCCTTATGACATCTTTGCCCTTACCGAAACCAACCTTACACCTGATATCCTTAGTACTGAACTCTTCACTAACGACTATTCCATCTATCGAATGGATGTCGTGTAATATGCGAGTAATACACACGGTCGTGGTGTGCTTTTAGCTATTACTAGTAATTTTGAAAGTTCATTACTCCGTATTCCCACTTCAATCGAATTTGAAGGTGTATCAGCTAAGGTTACACTCCCTAAGTTTTGTCTTTTTGTCTTTTGTTGTTATATTCGACCAGCTCAACAAATTAAATCATACCAAGCCGCTGTTACTGCCACTGATTATCTGCTTGAACTAGTGCAACCTAATGATTTGATCATCGTTCTTTGAGACTTTAATCTTCCCCATCTCAATTGGTCCACCTCAGACGATCAGACATCCTTCTTTCCAACTAACATCTCTTCTAAATCTGAATCGCTGTTCATTGATCGTCTGTCTGATTGTGGTCTTTTTCAACTAAATGGAGTAGCAAACTTTATGGGAAACACCTCGATCTCATATTCTCATCTGATTGCGATACCTGTGTTGTCTCCGCGAGCCCTCACCTTCTCTCAACCTTGGATCGCTATCATCCTCCCCTTAATCTCTCCTTCCCCATTGAATTTGAAAACAACTTTTTTGAAATGGTGAATTACTGTTATGATTTTCGTAGGGCTGATTTCTCCAAACTTAACAATCTTCTTAGCTCAGCCGACTTTGAATTAAGTTCCCTCCACTTAACAGTTGAGTCCCTTACAAATTTTTTTTATTTGATTCTTTCGTACTGTATTGAAGAATCAGTACCGTTCTCTCGTAAAAAAGATTTCACCTCTGCTCCCCCTTGTTACAACAGAGAGCTCCGTAGTCTAAGAAATACCCGTAACAAGCTTTGGAAGATCTTTTTACAGTCCAAATCTGATACTGATCACAACAACTATCTTCTCGCCTATAATTCTTTCTCTGAATTAAGGGAATCCCTTTATAACCAATACTTTAACCAAATGGAAAATAACCTTCTTTCTGATGCAAGGAAATGTTTCAAGTTTATAAATGTCAAACGAAAATCTGATGGGCATTCCAAAACTTTTTGAAAGCTTATTTTATGATTCCGTTTATTTCCATTGCAAGCCTTTATTCTCCCCCGCTCAACATGGTTTTCTTAAAGGTAGATCCACTACGACTAACTTAATTGAATTTATATCCAAAGTTTTGTCAGCCCTTGAGAATGGCAAAGAAGTTGATGTCGTATACACTGATTACAGCAAAGCCTTTGATAAAATATCCCATAACATAATTTATCTCAAACTAAGAGCTCTAGGCTTTCCATCTATATTTATAAACTGGATAAGCTCCTATCTTGCGAATAGAACTTATAGAGTCCTTTTCCGTAACTCAGTCTTCAGTCCTATACATGCAACTTCTGGAGTCCCACAAGGTAGTCACCTTGGCCCCCTTCTCTTCGTCTTATCTGTTAACGATGTCTGTCTTAAATTAAAAAACTCAGATATCCTAATGTTTGCGGATGATAAGAAAATTTTTAAGATTATCTCTACTCCATCTGATTCCTTACTTTTACAAAATGATCTTAATATCTTTTTTGTTTGGTGCATGCATAATTTCCTAGAGTTAAATGTAGGTAAATGTAAACAAATGACCTTTTCGCGCAAACAAATTCCATCTCATAGAGTATACTACTTCCTTAATGACGCCGTCAACGTAGTCGATTCTATTAGAGATCTTGGTATTATGTGTGACAAACACCTGAATTTCCATTCCCATTTTGACCAAATTATTAATAAAGCTAATAGATCTCTCGGTTTTATTAAGAGATGGTCAAAAGAATTTTCCAACCCCTATGTTACTAAAGCGCTTTACATTTCCCTAGTCCGTCCTCATCTTGAATATGCATGCCAAGTATGGTCTCCCTTTTATGAAAACCATTCACTCAGAATTGAAAATGTTCAAAGACGTTTCGTTCGATTTGCCTTACGTGGCCTCCCCTGGGATGATACATCCAACTTGCCTCCTTATGCCGATCGACTAAAACTGATAGGTTTGCAGCCTTTATATATTAGACGCAAAAACGCTGATATAATATTTGCTCTGTTAATGGGCAATATAGATTCCCGGCACTCCTGAGTGATATTCATCTAAACACCAACCCTCGAAATCTGCTATCTGTTCCCCTTTTCTATATCCCTCATCACCGCACTAATTACGGGCACTTTGAACCAATGTCCAGAATTCTTCGTCACTGCAACGCTGCTATGGTAGTTTTCGGTTTCAACATTTCCAAATCCCATCTGAAAGATACCCTCTACTTTTTCCCTTTTTGAGTCCGAATTCCTCGTCCCTTGTAATTTTAAGTCAAATAAAATCAAAATTGTTAGTTCTAATACATAAAAGAGCTTTTATGTGGGCCATAGGGCCCACATGAATTAATGTTGAAAACTGATAACAAGAACTGCAAAAAAAAAATGTTGAGCTAGTGTTAAGTTAAATTATGATAGCTTGTATTAAGCTGAATAAATAAATAAATACCATTCGAATATTTTACGAATAAAAAACATTTTTACCTCCAAAATAATTGTATGCAACTAAAATAACGTTTTTGACATCTGGTAAAATTTTGATAAAAATCAAATTGACAGTTTTCTTACAAACAAAAAAAAATACAGAACTGAAACAAAACATTACTAAAAGTTGTTAAAAATTGATTTTTGATTGGACTATCTTAGCAAAAATTGAAGATACTGCCTTCAAACTAACTTAATTTTATAAAAAATGTCGTTTTCAGCATTCAGTAAAATTTAAATAAAATCCAACAGCCAGCTGATCAAAAAATGCTGAGATGTTAAAAAAGGTATCCAAGAATTTCTGGGGTATGTAGGGGTATCTGACACAACAGCTAATTCAACACATGGGTGAAGAAACTTGAAAATTAATTTCAGCTTTTCGTATTTGTTGGTAAATAAAAAGATACATAATTTTAGTTGAAGTTGTATTTAAAGATATTCTGTACATAATAGACGATGGAGAAGCTATTTGCCTCCGAATTTTAGAACTGTTTAAAACCGGAGATTTCGCAAGTAAATTATTAATCGTATAGAATTCCAATTGAGCTAAGAGGAAATTTAACATAGATTTCAGATAAAGGTTATCTCTTATTTATTAAATTGTTACGCATCTATCAATTCATCATCGTCCGACAAATCAGTTGAATTCTCCTTTAAATGTTTTTTCTTACAACAATTTTGACTTTGGAGCTTAAATGTTTCTTTTGTTTTTTGTGAACAGCTGAAAGTTGTTTTTATTTTTTGACAGCTATCTCAATACAGCTATCCAACTCGTTAAACAAGCTATCTAAAAATCCACGTATCCAAGATACCCTATCCAACACGAGATTGAACGCAGGTGTTTTAAGTAACTTAATTAACCACAAAGCCCATTTTTGCCGCCTCTACCTCAATACTTGCAAAAGGCCCATTGACATCAAGTTGAGTTCTTTCGATTATGTCAATGTTATCAGCATATGATAGTAGTTGGACAGACTTTTGAAAGATAGTGCCTCTAGTGTTGAAGCGGGAGCTCTGCAATATTCTTTCAAGCACGATGTTAAAAAAAAATCACATGCCAGGGCATCACTTTGTCTAAAACCTTTTTTGACATCGAAAGGTTCTGTTAAGTTGTTTCCAAACTTTATGGAGCAGCGTGAATTCTCCATGGTCATCCTGCACAAACGGACGAGTTTGGGAGGGATACCAAAACTAGAAATGGCTCTATACAGCTCGCCGTGTAGATTCTGTCATATGCGGCCTTGAAATCGATGAAAAGATGGTGGGTGTCGATTTGGTGTTCTTAAGTTTTTCCAGGATCTGCCGTAATGTGAATATTTGATCAACTGTGGACTTTCCTGGTCTAAAACCACACTGATAAGGACCTATCAAGTTGTTGACGATGGGCTTTAGACGTTCACATATTACGACAGAGAAGATTTTGTAGGCGATGTTAAGTAGACTAATTCCTCTATAGTTGGTGCAGTTTAGAGGGTCTCCTTTTTTCTGGATCGGGCAAACAATACTGAGGTTCCATTCATCGGGCAGGCTTTCTTCCGATCATATCTTACAGATAAGTTGGTGCATGCTCCTAATCAACTTATCTCCACCGATGGCAATCTTTACTTCGTCTAAGTAGGGAGAACGGGATTTTCGGCTTTCTTCGTCTGTGTTGAATTGATCATCCTGCCTGACAGCGGAATTCAGTTCTTCATCGCCGTTATACAGTCTGCAGAAGTGGTCCTTCCATATCCTCAGCATTGACTGCGGTTCCACTATGATGTTTCCACTTTCGTCTTTGCAGCCTTCGGATCTAGGTTTATGTACGTGTGAATTTCGTTTCACCTGTTCATAAAACTTTCGAACTTCATTCCTGCTTTTAAACCTCTCAACATCTTCGACCGCACGCTTCTCATGCCCTCTCTTTTTCCTTCTGAGAAGTCGGCGTTCCTCTCGCATCTTCTGCTCATAGAGCTCATGAGCACCGCTCGTCCTTTTATGCAGCGCCGCTTTTCGTGCCTGTTCCTTGGATGCATTTGCCTGCCGACATTCCTCATCAAACCAGGGGTTCCTTGTTGGTGGCTGTTTGAAACCCAGCACATCAGAGGCGGCTTCTCTGATTGCATCTTGGCAATGTTGCCACTGGTTTTCGATACCTTGTATTGGCGGCAGAGAACTTCGAGAGAGGTTACTTGTAACTCGTCGGAAAAGGATTTGGCGATTGTAGCAGTTCGACGTTGTACCTTCTCCCAGCACCTCCTTGTTTGCCTTGGGTCTGGAAATCCAAAGTGCTACCTTGGCTACAACGAGATAGTGGTCCGAGTCGATGTTAGCTTCTCGGAAAGTTCGGACATCCATGATGCTAGAAGCGTGTCTGGCGTCGATCGCAATATGGTCAATTTGGTTGACGGAAGATTGATCTGGAGAAGTCCATGTTCCTTTGTGGATGTTGAGGTGTGGAAAACTCGTACTGGCTACCATGACGTTTCGCCCCGCAGCAAAATCTATGAGCCTGAATCCGTTGTCGGAAGTGTTGTCGTGCAGGCTGTTTTTCCCGATTATTCCACCAAAGATGTCTTCCCTTCCTAACTTGGCATTAAAATTGCCCAGGACTATTTTAATATCGTAGCTAGGACACTGCTCATATGTTTTGTCTAGAAGCTCGAAGAACATAGTTTTGGTGTTGTCGTCTTTCACTTCGGCTGGGGCGTGCGCCCATATCAGGCTAATGTTGCCGAATTTAGCATTGATGCGTATGATCATGAGGCGCTCATTGATGTACCTATAGCTCAAGACTTTTTGCCTAAGCCTGGCTATAATGGCTAAGTAGTTCAACCTTACTGGAACTGTAGACGCCACCGTTGATTCCATCTTGGGAATTCCTCCGCTGCCGTCTGGATAAGGAGAGGTGCCTTAGTGGAAACACCTCTCCCCCCCTCTCTCGTTTGCTGCCCCCAACAACTTTCCACTGGGGTTGGAACCCAATCTCCATTTGAGGTACTAGGCACCCGATGTTCGCACGGGGAGGTGAGAGTAGGAGTTGACAGACAGAGGTGGGTTTTGAGAAAAACCTGTGGACGCTTGTGTCCTCTTGAATGCACAATGCACATGTCTACCATTTGAAGATCGAAGATAAATTTACAAACATTAATTTTTTGATCCTCCAAGAAAATTACCTCATTCTGTTTGAATTCTATGAGAAATTCCAATAAGAACTACAAATGATCTATAAAACATATACTTGCCTTAATATTTAAGTTTGTCGAAAAAATTTGAAAAATGCTACAAAGCTGTTTATCACATTTAAAAAAATTGTATTTGTTAAATATTTACTTATTTACAATGGTGCAAATTTTAAGAAAAATGTGTGGATGTGTTAAAAAAATGTTTTCTTGGTAAATAAGTTTGTTATTCAAATTTCTTTTCTCTCTTTACTTTTGGCACTAAAATCTGCCCCTACAATTGACAATAAAATTTGGCATGCCTCCTAAACCAATGTCATACATATATTTCTGTTTGATTTATATATTATGTACGAGTACGAGTACTTATATTAAAGTTAGCAAGCATTAGTGATCGTAATTTTTCTTTTCTGATTAACAATAAATATAATAAAAACAAATTGTTGTTGTGGTTGTTATTTAACACAATTTTTTTAAAGCTGTTTGCTTGGGGTCGAAATTTCATTGAAGGTTAAACAACGAATATTTTTCTGTTAGTGGGCTACTAACCTTTTAATGGTAGTTGATGGTTGTTATTTTTTCATTGTAATGAAATTAAAGCGATCAAAACAGAAATTTGTCATGCAGAGGGTGTTTCAAATTTAGAAATATATTATTTTGTTTACTATGTTGAATTAATGGCCAATTAACAATATGTGAGGTGGTACTAATATAACGACTGAGAGAAATTGGAAGAATTCGTATTGCACGATCGAAGGTGAAGTGTATCAACTGTTCTGTTGGTTTGGTACAGAGTTATCCAAGCTTCAACTTTGTGAGTCAGCTAGAATTTTGTTTTCAGGGCAACATGGTACATGGTGTGTATATTTATAAACTCGAATTTTCAAAGTTTAAACAATAATTTTTAGGGTCATACAATAAAGTTAAAAGTATAATTTTAGTAAAATCTTAGAATCCCTTATCCCTGACATACTCTAAAGGAAAATCAGTAGAATCAGCACTTTACTCGCTGGTACGTATTATTGAACAATCCCTCGAATACAAAGAATATAACTTAGTAGCGTTCCTAGATATTAAAGGAGCTTTCAACAACGTCAGTTACCAGGCGATCACAACAGCAATGGATAAGCTGAAATTAGAGAAATCACTCATAGATCTTAAAAGTCTCATGCTCAAAAGCAAGACAATAATTTCTAACATGAGAAGATTTACTACCACCAGATCGGTGAATCGAGGTACTCCCCAAGGTGGAGTCCTTTCGCCTCTTTTATGGAAGATGGTAGTAAACGACCTACTTACAGCATTGGAAGCTGAGGGTTTTAAGGTGATTGCCTATGCTGACGACGTTGCGATATCCGTATCCTACAAAATGCCTTAAATAGGCTAAGCAATGTGGATTGGACGTCAATCCACATAAAACAGAATTAATACTCTTTTCGAGAACATATAAAATTCCTCAGATTAGCCCACCCAAGATTAGAGGAATACCATTAGGCTTTTCCGACCAAGCTAAATATTTGGGCCTCATTTTAGACAAAAAACAAAATTGGAAGGCAAATATTGATGAAAGAGTCAAAAAGGCCATAGGATCAAAATGGGGCTTCTCCCCAAAAATAACCCACTGGCTATACACTTCGGTAATCAGACCGATACTTATTTATGGAGCTGTCGTATGGTGGACCGCACTGGACAAGATGGTAAATCTAAATCAGCTCATCAAAGTCCAACCGATGAGCTCGCCAAAAACGGAACACTTCTGCCTTATGTTAGACAAAAACATAACATAGGAACACCACTTGCTACATGCAAATATTCTCTCAAGCAATATGCTCTAGAAACAACAAATGCTAGATGGTCACAAAGTACCACCTGCCAAGCAACCAAGCAAATATGGCCAAGTATTGACTTAAAACGGTCAAAAGGCTTGATATCACTGAGCAGCCAAAGTATAAGCTCTACAATTGGAGTAATAACGGGACACTGCCTCATAGGAAGACATGCTCTGAGGCTAGGGGTCTACACAAATGACTTCTGTAGAAGTTTCATGGACGAGGAGGAAGAGGAAACAGTCCAACACCTTCTATGTACTGTACATGTCCAGCACTCTACATTAGAAGGAATAACTTTCTGGGTAATCCCTTATTCGATAACACCAGTGAACTGACAACGATTGGCACAAAACGTCTCTCTTACTTTATTAAAAGTACGAAATGGTTTGTTTAAGTTCATTACTCTCCCATGAGTAACCTGATTAGTGGTATCACAATGGACCCTTGAGGTCTACGTGCGTCAATGACATCTGGACAGCCACTCCAACCTAACCTAACCTATCCCTGACACAATTTCTTTTAATTGTTCTTCTGTTATATGTCCAAATTGACATGTATTTATGCAAAAATATACAATTACTAATTTATTACATTTCTCTACGTTTTGTTTGGATGCATTTGAAATACAGTCTCAAGTCGATTGCACAGACGTAAGTAAAGCATTTGACAAATAAGTCATGAAATTCATCTTAATCGATTGAGTTTAGGAGTAACGCATTATCTCATGTTTCGTTGTATTCCCCCGTCTAAAAAGGCACCGTTTGTATACAAAAAGAGTCATATCCGTCATTATTTTCCTTTTGTACAAAGCCTTACCGGCTTTTATCCAACAAAATATTCTTCAAAGTTAAAGAAGTTTATTATTTGTATTTATGATTCAAAAATAGCAGGAGTAAGAAAATATAACACGACAGTATCACTGAGATTAATAAAAACACTTCACTTATAACTAATCTAGGAATCCCCCCTTAAAAAAAATATCAGAAGAAGCGACCAAGGTTGAATATACTTAGTATCGGTGATAAAAACACTTAAAATATTTCCTTAAAGTTACTAACTACTTTTCATATTTATATTACCAATTAAATTTCACAATAAAACATTGACGGAAATTGTAGTGTAATAAAAAAACATACATGCTTTATTTAGATAAAAGAACTTTGTAGGTACATACTTTTTATCAACTAAGTTGTTTGGTTTTTAAACATATTGTATATGGTATGTTCCTTAGGCTAAGAGTATTGAAGACTGCTATCTTCATTTTTTTGTTGTTATGCTATAAGTTAAAAATTATGAGTAATGAAAGACTAGGACAAATTTTTTTAAATGTCCTGATCACTTATCACTAGCGTGTTGCTTCATTTACACGACCTTAAAAGTATCCTAAAATATAAATAAAAAAAGATCCAACAGGGGTCCTGGGCCAACATTTTAAATCATTTTAACTTTATGATGAATTAACACCTGGCCTACAGAGGAGACTTGTCATTCATTTACACCACCTTAAAAGTATCCTAAAAATATCAATAAAAACAGAATCCAACAGGGGTCCTGGGCCAAAATATTAACTTTATGATGAATCACCATGTCGCCTACAGAGAAGAGTTGATCAAAGGCGTAAGATGTGATATGCGCAATTACACTAAAGGTTTGGCTCAAGAACACGCACCATACCACCCAGTAAAGAAGAGATATGTACCGTGATCGAAGCACTCACGCAGAACTGATGCAAGCAGCGCCAAGTTAATTGAGCGAATTGCTGCAACGGCTCACAAAAGCAGCATTGTTCCCCGAACACTTCCTCGAAAAGTGAAAAAAAGGAATAAAATCAAACTTCCAAAAAAAAGAGATTTTTGGCTCCAGTCACCAAAATAGTAGCAAAGATTGTCTAAGACCAAGAAAATAAGAAAGAACACCTCAGGGCTACAAATCATCTGCTATTCTTTGATGTTGGGAAGGCTTTTGACAGTATCAAAAGGGAGTTTATCTGACTTGCTCTGCGGTGGAGGAATATCGCCGATAAATAAATATATATTATAAAGGCAATTTATGAAGGGTCCAAATGTCGGAAGAGTTTGAAGTCCAAACTGGAATCAGACAGGGCTGCATACTGGCACCAACTCTGTTCTTATTGGTGATCAGTGATGTACTGCGGACAGACAGACAGAGGAAGGGGAGGAATTAGATAAAACATCTAGACTACACAAACGGTATATAAATATAATAATAGGATAATTGATCTCCATCAACTGACTATAAGGGTGGAGAGAGAAGCAGAAAATGTGAGGCTGAAAATCAACGTCGATAAATCTAAGATGTTTAGTCTCGAAACCTCCAACTCATCCTCTCAGATAAACGTTTCTCAGCAACCAGTTTTCAATGTCTTGGATGTATTGTTGAAACCGAACAAGATATCGCTAGCAGTGCCGGGAAATATAAGGTTGCGTTTGAGAAATTATCCAATGTTTGGATGAACTACTCACTCGGCTTGAAGACGAAGCTACGACTGTTGCGCTCAAACGTCGAATCAGCAATCTTATACGGATGCAGCACCTAGAAAATAACAGCAACAATTACAGGAAACTGCAGGCTTTTATATTACACAAAACATCTTACAAATTTTGTAGCCCAATTGTATATCTAATGAAGGCATATATAGGATAATGGGTCAGGAACCAATTGACACTATTAAACGAAAGCGTAAGTGGTAGTGGATTGCACAACCGCTTCAAAAAGTCAACGACTACATTTCAGGCCACACAATGCAGTGAAATCCACTCACTTAAGAATCACAAGAGGTCACGTGGAAAAGAACATTCGAGGAGGAATTGTAAATATTAGTAAGAACCTGGAGAAAGCTCAAGCACATCACCGTTAGGTTAGGTTAGGTTATAGTGGCTGTCCAAGGTGGCAACAGACATACTTAGGTCAGTTTAATAGCCCATTGTGATACGACATGAATCTTGAGGCTTCCTCCTAAGCTCAATGAAACCAGCTTAAATCCCTTACGAAACGTGAGAGGCTGATTATACCGATATGATTTAGATCGTTTAGATTGTTAAAGAAAAATTCTCCTAGGTAATTCGTGCGTTTTCGAGACAGAGCAGGGAATTGCAGAGAAGATGAAGAACTGTTTCTTCCTCTTCCTCGTCCATACAGCTTCTGCAAAAGTCATTTGAGAATACGCCTAGTCTCGTGGCGTGCGTTCCTTTTAGACAGTGTCTAGTTCGAAATGATGCTCCCACTCCTAGTGCCTGGGGACTTACGGTCCCCGTCGTTTTACGATACGCCCAAAACAAGCATGTAACTAAAGAAGCCGCAATAGAAACTGAATTTACGAATTCATAGCCAATTTATTGTATTGTATTTAAAAAAAAAGTGAAACAATGTCTTTATTATGTTAAAGGTATAAATTACAGTAGACCCCATTGTACCAAAACTTTAACTTACTTACTACTATGTTTTCATAATGTCAATAATTCCTAATGCTTTAAAAATAATCATATCTATGTATTTCTACTTATTTCCAGTTAATAGAAGATGAACATTTATTGAATGAATTTCTTTTGTCTATTTGGATAATTTTGCTTTTAAGGAAAATTTCCGGTTTCCACAACAAAAGCTTTCAAGTGCAAAAATATCTATAATAATTTACTTATTTCAATCCATGAAATCTTTTTTTTTTTGTTCAATGCTTACTAGGAAAATAGGAACAACTATAGGGGTTAGTAACATAAAGATATGAATTTGTTGAAAAAAATAAATAAAATCGTATCTACTTCATTAGTTCTGTATTACATTGGATTAATATCACAATTATTTAACAACTAGAATATTATCTCATTGAACAAAAAAAACTGATAAAAATATCAATGTCCTTGACTAAAATATTAAAAACAATAAAATATTAGATTTCAATACCCATTAAAAGAAGCGATGAAAAATATACAAAATTTGTTAACAATTAAAGTCACAGAGTTCGATGTGTTGAAAGAATATTTTATTTATCCATAAATATATAAACAAATAACTTACTTACTCACCTTGTAGTACGGCGGCGCGGCGCGCGGGCGCTGAGTTTTTTTCTCTTTATTATTGCGATCCAATGCAAAGTCAATGAATCGCAATCCCGCGCGCATTCCTTTCCATAAAATACTCGATGCAATAGAAATAAAAAATGCAAAAATTGTATTTATATTGCAAAATATCTGTGCCTTGTGTAAACAGAATCCAATGAAAGTTCAGTGTGTAGCTATTTATCTATTTTTAGATTTGGTTTAAGTCTGATAACTTCATTTGCAGTTTGCTGTTACAGGCAACAAGTGCAAGCCCGAAGAAATTTGACGCCTTAAAGCAATTTGAAGTAGAAAATTAAGTAGTAAACCTGATTTCATATAAATTGTATATTGTTTTGCTTACTTAGTGTTCCATTGGTTATTTCTATTCTGAATCTGTCAACACGATGTTATTTTAATTTTTTAAATTTGATTGGAGGTAAATAATTGGTTTACCTGCTTTTGATTTGAAATACTTTTTTCAGGCGTTTATTGTTTTTTGATATGGGATCTTTGTGAATGTTGGTTGTGATTTGTTCAATTTGATCAAACTGTGAAAATTCGATGAATTTTAAAGAAACGAATGTTTTTTTTAGACGTGTGATTTTCAATCTGACTTTTTTCGAAGTTGGTCTTTTCGACAGCTGTCATTTGATTATTTATACTGTTTAATGAACAATCAACGAAATAATTTATTTATTGAATTAAACTCTTGATAAGCGCATTGTCACACGCCGCGTAGTGGGTCTGTGTCTTGGGCAATTTAAAAACTATCGACTATATTTGCCCGAAATTATTTTTAAACATAATCCCCAAAATCAAGTGAAATGAAATCGATTTGCAATTTGAAAATCGAATGAAAATGTTTCAGGGTTCTACTATTCGATCGATTTTATAACTTAGAATAATTTTCAAAATCACTTCAAGTGAAATTAAAGAAGTCAATAAATAATTATGTTGATTGTCATAAAGCTAGGCTCTACATTTCACTCGAAATGAAATTTAAATCGATCCAAACTATAAATTAGAGTTCTGAAATTGGATCGATGTAAATTTAAAACGAAGTGAAAATACATGTTCTAAATTTTGACTTTCAATGTGATTTGAAATTTAATTTTAAGTGATTTAAAGTTAAGTTGGTGTGCTTGGAATTCGACAAGCCGAAATGGTTTAAAAACAGTAATACATATATACATATGTAGTTTCACTTAAATTAAGTAAACATTAAGTTTTTTTATAGAATGCACTTGATTCTTGAGAAATTCTAGTTAACTTCCCATAGGAGAAGTTACTGTAATTGGTCCGATTTGTCGAATTGAAAATTTTGAAATTTCTCGACGTTTCATGGTCCCTAGAGTCAAATTAAAAGATTTTTAGAAAGATGTGTGTGCGTGCGTGTGTACGTACGTTCGCGACGTTTTTTTCGTCGTCCATAGCTCAAAAATCAGAAGAGATATCGACTTCAAATAAATTTTGTTATACAGATGATAATGCAGAAAGATGCAGAAAGGGATCTCAAGAAAATTGAGTTTTTACTATAGCAGTTTAAAAAAAGTTGAAAGTTTTGGTTAACCCTAAATATCTCACGAACCAGTAACGCTCCAACTAACGGTTTTTTTTTATAAATCATAAAACTGAAGAAAAAAAATATATGTCGCTTCGAAAATTTTACGAATACAAAATTATTTTATCTCCAAAACAATTTTGTGCAATAAGAAATAACGTTTTTAACATCTGGTAAAATTTTGAGAAAAATTAAATTGATAGTTTCTTTTATAAAAAAATAAAAACCTAAACAAAAATTGCTCAAAGTTGGTAAAAATAGAATTTCGACTAAAATATCTTTTCAAAAATTTGAAATTATGGCTTCCAACTTATTTTATATTTTAGAAAATATTGTGTTCAACATTCGGTAAAAAATAAACCTAAAAAAATTATTAAAGCTATTAAAAATTGATTTTTGACTGAAGTAACTTTTCAAAACTTTGAGACATTCGCTTTAAACTAATTTTATTAAAAAAAATATTGGTGTCAACATTCATTGAGATTTTGAGAAAAATCGAATTGACAGTTTTTTTACAAAAACATTAAAAACTTAAAAAAAACATTAATAAAAGTTGGTAAAAATTGATTTTCGACTTAAATATATTTTCAAAAATTAAAAATGTTAGCTTCAAACTAATTTTATCTTTCAAGAAATATTGTTCTGAACATTCGATAAAATGTTGAGAAAAATCAAATTGACAGTTTTTTATCAAAAAAATTAAAACCTACAAAAGTACGCAAATTTGGTAAAAATTGATGTTCGGTTCTCGATATCTCGTGAAAAATAGAAGATATTGACTTCAAATTAATTTAATTCATCCAATTCGTATTTGTTTATATAAGAAATAAAAAACTTTTAGGAAATGCTATTAAAATTGGTAAAAATCGATTAACGTCTAAAAATATCGTTTACAAAAATATATTTTGAAATCAAAACTTTTCATCATATCCAAAATATTGTTGGTTATTTTAAAATTTTACAGAATAATTGAACTGATACATTTTTTAACAAAACTCGAAAACTCGACAGACGGGATGGGAAGTTATCAATGGGGGTCGCATCCCAGTCTCTTTTCTATTTTGTATTTGAGGGAAGGGAAAAAGCTCTTAAAATAACTTTTCAAATGTTTTCTCTATACCCAAAATAACGTTTTTTCAAAAACTTTTAAGACGCCTTCTGAAACTATAATTCGATATTTGAAAACTGCTTATCACAAGAAAACCAACAATCTGCAGTAAATGTGCATCAACAGAGTGCAAATCAAAAAACGCTAGTATTTTAAATTTATTTTATTAATTTCTTTTGAAGTGATTTCAAAAAGTATTTGAAATCGGTCGAATAATAGAAAACTTAAAACAATTTCAGTAGACTAAAAATTTAGATTTTGATTTTGGGAACATAACTGATAGTTTGTATTATTTCTTATGCTTTTATTTGTTGTGTGCTTTCCAATAAAAATAAATATAAAATATAAGTGTTTTTTTCAATATTATAGTTCAATTCAAATTTCTTGAAAATTAGTTCTTCTTAAAAATCACACATGTAAAAAAACACCCTATATATTAATTTATCTAAATGTATATAGAGTCAAACAAAAAACATCAAAATTATTTACATAAGGCCCTTTTGAAAATTTAAGTAAGAGCCGGTCCTGCCGAAAATACGGCTAAATATAATTAAAAAACAAAAAAAAGAATGCAAATGAATGTAACAAACAAAAACAAAAAACACTATCAGAACTGTTTTAGTGGTTGAGTCTAGTCATTTATAGATACTCAACTCCTAACCTAGGTACACAGGTGGTCAGGCTACTATAAATATAATCTAAAACTTTTATTATTATTTGTTTACTATGAGAATATGTTTAAGATATAAGCGCACTTGTTCGCCGGCTATGACGAAAGACAAACAACTTTGAGCTATAGATTTTTAAAGTGTTAACACACCTACATACTTGTAAAAACATGGATGCATATTTTACGCATAAAATTGAATAATTAGATGAAATATTAAAAGTTTCAAGAGCTATATGTCTCTATTGCTACTTTTATTGCGTTTTATTTTTCTTAAGTCACATCGAAGTTAAAACTGTAATACATCGTTGAGTACTTCTAGCAAAATGTAAGAATTTGATACACGGAATGCCGAAATTAGGATTAAAATGTTTGGCCAAATAAAGGGATTTGCAATAAGGGCGTCTAGATGTTGAAATTTAATAAAACAAGCTGTGTCTGAGGTATTTACAAGATTATTTTTTATTTGAAAGGCACATATATCCCATTAATAGTGGAACATGACATCATTCAAATGCCCGCCTCGATTTCTTACGTTGACACGGATCCTAGTGGTCCAATTCTCAATGACTCTTCCGCATAGATCCGGCTAAATTTGAGCAATGGACTGCGTTATGTTCACCTTTAGGGCATCGGTCGATTGTGGTTTATTTGCATAGACCTGCGCCTTTAAAAAACCCCACTGGAAAAAGTCCAATCGCATGACCTTGGTTGCCAATTCACATCACCCCTGCGAGAAACTTACCCTAAAATCGTTCATGCAATATATCAATCGTGACGTTTGCTGTGTGGCACGTACGTCGCGCCGTCCTGCTGGAACCACAAGTCATCTAATTCTAATTAACACGGCCATTCATCCAAAAATGCGCCCCGCCACTAAAGATTTTTCGGGCAAAATTGGGGTCCTCTTCCAAACAATTCGAAGCCCAGCCAGGGAACAAACGGCGTTGTCGATGGTCATGAACTTTGAGCTCCTGGGTCTGTTGGATCTTGTTGGGTAGGCCCAAGTCCTGATGCAAAATTAGCAAAGTTGAAGTCTGCGAAAGGCTGAGTTTTTGTGCCCGGCGAGGAATAGACTGCCTCGGGTTCGGCTGTACACTTTTGAATTTGGCCACCAAAAGTTGAAGAGTCGACTGTAAAGGGCTGTGCGAATTGGTCATAGAAATTTTCATGAAGGGCATGTGGTGTGCAATCGTATCGTTACTCCACAAATTTCCTTGTAAAAATACTCGTATTTCTTAAATATCAAAATGAAACCTCTCAAAAAATACTCTACATTTTTTGTCTTCAATAAACTGATATTTGGATATCTTAATCAATTCATGATTAATTTCATTGGTGACACATTTAAAACTCTTGACCATGGCCGACTTAACAATTCTGGACTTTCGTACTGTGATAATGAAATTTAAACTTGGCACGAGTTTGCGATTGCAAACTAAATAAAAAAAAAATAACATGCAAAGTAATTAAGATAAAAATTAGACATCAATTATATTGCTTGATATTTTAATACAATTGTTTCAATTTCAATTCAATAAGTATTTACTTGTATTTATACACAAAGCTGCATATATGTTTTATTAAGTAAAAAAATATCAAGATCTTTGAAACAAACAACATTTGGAACATGGAAACACTGATCAGTTTCTAGCTTTAGGCAAATCTCAAAGAACGAAAGATTTTTAATCACCTTCAGTATATAGCAATAGGTTCACTAGTGATCTCATGATTTACTCAATGATTCTTAACATCGTTTTCGAGGAAGGAAAATTATTGCACTTGATATTTTAAAAGCTTTTGATAATATTTTGCATCAAGATCTCTTATCGAAAATGAGTGAATTTGGTATCGATGAATCTTTTATTTGTTGAGATAAAAACTACCTTTCGGACCGTTAAATTTAAATAATATTGGACGGGTTCAAAAATAAACGCTGGTGTGCCTCAGGGCTCCGTTTTGTCTCCGACACTCTTGCTTATTTATATAAATGACCTTTTAGATGAGACTTCTAATCCACTTAATTGTTTTGCTGATCACAGTACACCCAGCTTTTCATATACACTTTTAGATTCTCAGCTAATCATTGTTGATACAGCTAGGTAAACTAGCCCCGACAGTCATCGAGCTAAGATCTTACTTCGAGGTTTGAAATTAAATGTCTTTCCTCTATAATTTTAGCTCTTAAATGTAAATAAGAAATCTTGGTGCTTTTGATAAAACACCCTATTCACGCTTATCGAATTTATGTGAAAAATGGTTAGCACCAATTTCGAAGCTATGGTTAGGTGTTAATTTTAAACAGATCTTGAATTATTATTGTAGGATTTGTTGAATCTTCTTTTGGATGACATGTTGAAATTATATATGTGTCTTTAGCTCAGCTAAGAATAATCGATTAGAAAATTTTCCAATGCTGACTGAATTTTCAAAAGACTTCCAAAAGCATCTAATTCCGAATTTTCCATCAAGTGCAAGTTGCCCGGTTAGTTTATTTTATAAGAATATTATGAGGTTTTCCAACTTTTTTTAGTCATTGCGTTAATGCAACTTCGTGTATTTGCTTACGGTTCGATAGAACTATCTAATTTCCAGCAAAACATTTGTTTATAAAAACTTACAGTTTGTTGATAAGATAGATGAAAGTGAAATACCAATTGTAAGACTTAAAGAAATTAAAAGTATGTGTTTACATCAACTACCAAATAAAAAATCACCAGGTTACGATCTAATTACTGCTCAGGTTATGAAAGAAATGCCATTGAAAGCCTTCATAAAACTCCAATATATAATAAATGCATGCCTTAAGCACCGGTATGTCCCGCACCATTGGAAAATTGCTGAAGTAATTGTCATACCAAAGCAAGGTAAACCACCTACTGAAGTGACGGCTTACAGACCAATACCGCTTATACCAATTATGGCAAAAGTTTTTGAAAAACTGCTTCTAAAGAGACGTAGCAAAATCATAGAAGAAAGGTTAATCCCAAACCATCAGTTTGGCTTTACAAATAAACATTCCACGATAGACCAAGTTAATAAAATATCGGATGTAATAGAAAAAGCATTAGAAGAAAAACAAATATGTTCAGCTATTTTCTTGCTTGCTCAAGCTTTTGACAAGGTTTGGCATGAGGGACTTGAGTACAAATAGCAAAGGGATCTTCCCAGGCAGTACTTTGAAATATTAAAATAGTACATCTCAGACCGATTGTTTAGAGTAAGGTACGATCAAAAATACTCGGAATTGAAGAAAATAGAAGCCGGTGTACCACAAGAAAGTGTCCTAGGTCCTACCCTGCATTTACTATACACAAGGGATATTTAAGTTGGTAATCGCACCATGGACGAAAAATGCGTATCAAACTCAATGAAACAAAATCTTCACATATAAACTTTACAAATAAAAAGAAAAACAATATTCGAATGATCATTAATAATCAAGCTGTACCTTACGCCAATACGGCCAACTACCTTGGAATGACTTTGGATGCAAAGCTTAGGTGGAAAGAGCACATCAAAAAGAAAAGAGAAGAACTAAACTTGAAATATAGAAAAATGTACTGGTTCCTTGGTAACAATTCCGATTTATCAATCCAAAACAAAATAATGCTGTATAATCAAGTACTTAAGCCTGTTTAGACCTATGGAATCCAATTATGGGGCTGTACAAAGAAAACAAATACCGAAATCATCCAAAAATTCCAAAACAAAGTCCTTCGTGTAATAGTTAATGCACCTTGGTACATTAGAAATACCGATCTACATCGTGACTAACAAATAGAAATGGTTACAGAAGTTGTTAAAAAATACGCTGTATCGCACAACCAGAGGCTACAAAGTCATACTAATTCTGAAATGGAGTCCGTCTTGAATATAAGAAAACATGTTCGGAGATTAAGAAGAACCAAGCCTCATGAGCCTATGGTATAAAAAAACATGGGAAAGTATTAAAAGTTTAAACTTCCCCCAAAATGATTGTACAAAATTAAGAAAGAAAAATCGGAAACCGATATTTCAAGATTGGTCCTGAAGAAGAGGTGGTTTTAGTGATTAAGAGTCCCTCACTACTTGGTGTCGAATACCGCCAAGTGTCTTTTGAAGATTTCCTCCTGTCAAAAAAAAAATGTTTATAATTGTATTAGTATTAGTGCAAACGTGGGTAAATACATCAATTCATTTCGCACTACGGAATGCAAAAAAAAAGAGACATTTCTGTTTTGACAAGTCTATATAGTAAATAAATTGATTAACTCAACCCATGGAAAACCCCTTTAGACAATTTTGTTTGGTAGGTAATCGGCAGACAATTGTTTGCAAATGTTTTTCTCCCAATTAAAAATTGTCTTTGTACATTGTTGGAAGACTTTATAAAGCAATAATTGGTCAATTTGTTTGGTTCTAAAAACAGCATCGGCTTAAAAAGTTTGCAGGAGATCGAGAACTTGTCGCTGTTTTTTTTTTTTAAAGGTTAAAATTTAAGATTTTGCGGGGATTTGACTATTTGGCCTAACATTCATTTATGGCCACCTCATATCGTCCTGCATCAAAGGTTCTCGATCCCCTGGATAAATAGTAAAGTTTGTTCAAGCGTCCAATCATTCAACTTCTTTTTTGCCAGAAAGTGATTTATAATTTTAAATTCTTTCCAAATTCTGTAAACTTTTGATGTTGTTTCCTACTCAAAAACTTTCTACCAAAAAAAATCAGACAATATTGGAAGATCTTTTAACCGTATATACTTAGCCTTAAACTTCCTTTTTGATTTTATATTTCAATATCTAAAGTCAAAGTTTATCTTGTTACCTTTTGCATATCTGTATAAGAAAATTAAACTATTAAATAACGCCAGACGGTATATTGACATGCTTTGTAATAATTTCCTACGCTGTTCTTATTACTGATCCCCGCTGGTTTGAGATTTATAGTTAAAGAACTAAATTAAATTAACGTCCAATTGTCCATTGTCCTTCGTGATCTTCACTTCTGAAAGAAATAGTGCCTTGCTAACAAAAAAAAATATAATGTAAATAAGTATTACGACGGAACTTTGATACTTAGCAAATTAATATTACTTTAAATAACATACGTATAGGAAAAAAACGTAAACAAATTACTAAGATTATAATATTCTCAGTCTGATATAATAATGGCGCCATGCTTTGAAATACTTCACAATGAGTTATGCCTATAAAAAATGATTTCATTGACGCTTTAACTTTATAAAGATTAATAATAATTAATAACAAAAGCCGCATACAGAAAAGCTATATCCAAAGATAATGTGGATTTGTTCAAAGATCAAATTTCATAAACAATGTAGGTACATGCATTCATATTTATATATTATAAATATATAAGTATGTACCTATATGCACATTGAATGTCTAAATTATTCTGAATAAATTTTCCACTGAATCGTCGAACGAAATCCTGATTTTTCTAGATAAATGTTACATTTTTTGAATCACCTATATAATAGGTAATTAATAAAGTGTATTTATAGGTTAGCCTATAAAAATTATCCGGGTTTAATGTAGTTATGCAAATTATGCGCAACATTCCTATGCATAGAATTAAAATATTTATATATTTACTGTTTATAAAGAAAGCTTATTAGAATTCTTCTTTTGCTGCGCACAATACAACTCATAATAATAATAGCAAGTAACTTGTAGCTTTGGACAACATTTTTAACATTGAAGTTTCAAACATGAAAATTGCATACAAGTATAAAAGTAGAAGATTCAAGAACAACGAGTTAAACATAAGTTCAACAACATTGCTCATGTGAATTGCTCTCAACAGTTTAACAGCAAGTAGAATTTCTTTATTTAGAAAGTACTACATTCAAGTAACATGGAAATCTCGCTAACTTGAACACAAACGAAACGAGGCATGTTTCAGTTACTGGATTGTTCAAGTTTCTGAAATTTTTTTTTTAAAAAACTTCGTTTCTTCATGTATTCCATGTTTAATAATAAATGGATGTGATGGATAGTGCGTTGGACTGTCATGACAGAGGTATTGGCTTCGATTTCTGTATATGCCATTTAAAAAATGTTCACGTCATGAAGTGAGAAGTGCTTTCTCAAATTAGCCGTTCGGATTCGACTTATAACAGTAGGTCTCCTCCGTCCCTGACAACAGTACTCGCCCACAGGAATTTCAACAGACTGTTGCGCCACCCAATTTATTTATTTATTTTTGTATGTGAGTGACACAAAACACAATAAACCAAGTTTTGAAAAAAAATCGTTAATTTACTTTGCTTATTTTTCTGCAAAACATTTTTAAGCTCTTTGTCTGAGATTTTTAAGAACTGGGAATTCTGAGAATGCCCTATTTTTTTGACTGGCCCAATCGATCACTTACTTTATCAATTAATTCGATAACATCGAGTAACTTCACCCAAGTCAGATACAATTTCTGAAGCGATGTCTTCATCTTCAATACAATTATGAATCTTGATCACGTAATTATTCGTTAACTTCTTCTTCGGTGTAATGCTATTGAATTGAACATTAAATGTTTGTTTTTTTCATTGTTGTTTTGTACTAAGAGTTGATAAGTGTTTCCTGATTATTCTCTAACTTTTCAAGAAAATGTATCAAGGATGCTTCTTTCCCAGGAATCTTTTTTTTTCAAGAATCAAGGAATCGACATCATTCAAAAATTGGTTACATCATTTTTCAAGAAATTAAGAAGTTACTTGACACAAATAATGATGTCTTCGCAGTGACTTTCGGTGACAAGAACAATTTTTTTTTTAATTCACAAGCACTCAAGGGGTTATTAGTACCCTTTATATGTTTATATTTAAACACAGTGTAAGCGTTAAGAAAATAGGGAAGGATTTAAAAGAAGATACCGGTGCACATTGGTCTTAAAATTCTGAACATAAAAATGGGAGGGAAAAATAGAGTTGGCCAAGCATTCCACATTCTCGATGTGCGATTTAAGAAAGAATCTCTATACTTGACAGTACGCCGAAATTGAACTCAAGGGTAAACTGATGAGCATTCCTAGCAGTAGTGCGATTATTACAGCTGAATTGTTTAAGGGGTGGAATGCAACTGGCTAATTCGACAGAACATTGTTTGTAAAAATATCTGAAAAATAACGAAAGGCATGAAACATTGCGACGGTGTTCTAGCAATGTAAATGTTTCGATTATAGTTCTGTCGCCTTTCATTTTTAAAGCCCTTTTTTGAATTCTATCCAAGAGATTTAAACTTGTTTTAGGGGCACCTGCCCAGATATGCGAATTATATTCAAGCTTTTCACGGATAAAAGCTTTGTAGATTATAGCCAGATCAGAAGGGGTAAAAAATGTCTTGCCTCGTCGGAGAAATCGTAAGCACCTCGCAGCATTTTTGGCGATATCGAATATGTGATCATTCCAAAAGAGGTGATCTGTAATACACATACCGAGTACTAATAGTTGATTAGTTTCCTGGATGCAAGTGCCACTCATAGAGAGTGGCATCGGGTGTGCGTAACGCTTTAACGACAGGAGACAGCATTGAGTTTTTGAAGCAATAAATTCTACACGGTTTTTGATTCCCCATTGGACAATGTTGTCAAGATCAGAATTTACTGAGCTTATCATACGCTGCCGTTGAAATTCCACATCCGAAGGACAAGGATGTGAATCTACAAACGAATATGAATAGCTGAGGGTACTGTCGTCGGCGAAACAGTTTAATAGATTAGAAGTGACAGACAAAAGATCGTTTATGAATAAAAGGAATAGAGTCGGAGACAAAACGGAGCCCTGGGGGACACCAGCATTTATTTTATGAATTTTAGACTTGAAACCATACAACTTGTATCGTTAAAAAGGTAATTTCTAATCCAACGAAAAAGAGATTCATCAATACCAAAAGCACGCATTTTCGATAAGAGAGCTTGGTGCCAAACTCTATCAAATGCTTTTGAAATATCAAGTGCAATAATCTTACTTTCTCCAAAACGGTGTAAAGATTTGTTCCACTGTTCGTTGAGATGAACCATGAGATAACCAGTGGACCTATTGCTACGAAAGCCGTATTGTCGGTCATTAAGAAGCTTCCGTTCTTCAAGATATTTCTAAAGCTGAAAATTAATCAGCGTTTCCATGAGCTTAGAAAAAAATGATGTAAGTGCAATTGGACGATAGTTTGAGGGGGAGGAGGATTCGCCTTTTTTAGGGACAGGCTGCACAAATGCAGTTTTCCATCCACTCGGGAAGATACCTGTAGAATAGGACAGATGGAAAAGCTTACGCAGTGGTTTTGCCAGCGTTGAAGAACACCTCTTCAGAACAATAGGAGGAATACTATCCGGGCCAGCGGATTTGTGTATGTCAAAGTCTTTCAGTACTTTTGCTACTGCACGAGTGCGAAAGAAGATTGGTCCCATAGAATCGTTTTCGCTCTCAAGAACAGGAGGAGTTGTGACACTATCCGGTAGCGTCAAATTAACAGCAAAAGTTCTGCAAGCAAATTGGCTTTATCAATCGAGCTTACTTAGGGATTGTCATTGTGGACGAGCGTTGGAACCGAGGATGACGTGGTGTTTCGTACGTTTTTTACAAATGACCAGAAATGTTTACTACCTTTGGGACATTGTAGTATTTTTTGCCTTAATTTCTGATCATGCAAAAATTTGGTTCGTCGAAAATGAGTATTACAGGTCTTTCTAGCTTGTTTAAACTTATTCCGGTTTTCCTCAGTCGGGTTGGCTTCATAACAACGGAAACTTACATCTCTGAACCTAATAACCTCTTTACAGCTCGAATCAAACCATGAGTTCTCTTTGGGTTTGATAGATTTCACCCTATTCGGGATAAAATTTCTCATTCCACAAAGAAATAAATTTGTTACCATTTCTGCGATGGAATCCAAGTCACTGTCGAGGAAGCATAGTCCCAATTGGTTTTCTCATATTGCCAAATGGTTCTCATAGGAGTTTTTTCTTTAACTGGGTTTTTTCGACATGAGACTTTTGCAGATACAATACAATGGTCTGATGTGGCTAGAGGCGGTAATACACTGATTGTGTATTTATTAGGGCCAGAGGTAATAAATAAGTCTAGGGTGTTGGCGGATTGACCTGCAACGGCAGGGATTCAAGTTGGCTCATCGACTAGCTGAGTTAATTAATTTATGAATGGAGTCAGGCAGAGCATCAAATTCGTGAATTCGCATGGATGATGTGCTTATTTACCGTAAATTTTAACCACATGAAATTGAAGTTTGTATTAGAGCACAAACCATATTTTGGCTGGAGTTGGTACGCAACATCATTTCTTATATACACGGCTAATCCATGATGAGGAAAAAATATTTAGATTAAATTTTGAATGATCGGAATCTTCACCTATTTGAGTTTCACTCAATGCCAAAACAGCTGGCCTGATTGATGCAGTGTGGACATATGTGGCTTAGAAGTTCTTTCTTAAACCACGAATGTTGCTAAAATCCACCCTGAATTCACCCAACATTCTAATGCTCAAAACTAATTAAACACAATTCGGACAATTACCTGCCAATGTTTTCATTAAGATCCTTTAATTCTTCTTTTGAGGATTAGAAGTGTCTTAAGTGAGAGATTTTGTTCTTCAAAATGTTTTATTTTAATTACGAAACTTTTGAAAAAATCAACAACTTCCAAGAAAGATCAGTTTCACCTACGTTGTAAAATCGTTTCGTCGTAAGTTGAAGAGTTAAGATATTTTATTATTTTTTTTAATGACTCAATAGGTCCTGGAAAATAAACTTATTTTTCGCCAAATAGCTAACAATTAAATCTTCTTTTCCATTTCTGAACTAGCATTCAAGGAGCTACTTTCTTGACTCTGATACTTTATGAATAACTGTTTAGCTATCTCTCTTAAAAATGTCAGCCTATCGGATCATTTCTTTTGCATTGATTTAGAAACCATGTGTAAAGGGTGTTTTCCTTGCTTGGGTGTTAAGCTTTTTCAATTGTGCACATTTTCCCTTGTCAACAAAAAGCATTCGCGAACGTTGCTGTGATTTGTTTTCTCATTACACTTTATATTGCATATCGTTCTTTTGAAATACTTTATTGTTTTGAACAAACCGTAAGGCTTTTAACTTTTTTTATTTGTTAAATAATTACTGCCTTTTGTTAAAGTGTCAAAATTACCTATTTAAGCTAAAGAATGGAAAAAAGGGAAAAAGTATGTTCAAGGTATTGTATTGTTTAAGTTATCGTATGTTCAAGTTAGCGAGAGTCCACTGTACTTTCTTATAAGTAAAATTACAATGCTGTGTGAATTAGGGCCTTATCCCACAAACTTCTTCATTCAGCTAAATGTCTATAAATGTGCAATCCAAGTTGAACGAGGTCGGTTTCCACCTGTGTCCACCACCTTACCAGGGACTTCCTGGCCAGCGTTGTCCACAGGAAAGTTCTGGCTATGTCTACGTGCGGTGTTGCACACGTGAAGAAGTTTTCTCTCGGAACAACTATGCCATTGCACCATATAGCAAAACGGGGATGATAAGGGTCTTATTAAGCGACTCTTTTGCCTTCTAAAACAGCAGTGGTTAGCAAGAGTAATCTTATGTTTGCATTCATCACTGGTGTTATTTTCTGCGACCATAGCGAAGGCCAAGTAGACAAATTCCTTAACTACTTCAAAATTATACTTGTCGTCATCGGTGTTGTATTTGATAGACTGTGGACTTTCCTAGTCTAAAGCCACACTAATAATGATAAGGTCCAATGGCTTTTAACGTTCAAATATTATGGCAGAGAGTATTTCGTATGCTATGTTTAGGAAACTGATTCTTTTATAGTTGGCGCAGTTTAGAAGATATCCTTTTTTCAGTATCGGTAAAGTTCAAAATAAACTATGGACATAAAAGTACTTTTCTCTGTTTTCTTTTATTAACAAGGATTATCAGATCACTGATCTTATTACCAAATCAAAAAGCATTTTATTTCCTTTAAAATTATAAAGTTTATACCTCATTATAGGGAGTCAGTGTATTAAAATATACGTATAAGCAATCCAGGTTCAAAACCCTTATAAAATAAATGACCTCGAAAAAGCTATGGATGCAGCTCATAAGGGGATGTCAAAAATAAAAGGTCGCAGAAACATTCGAAGTGACTCGGCCAACTCTACTAAGGAAGATACTTACTAACTAAAGGTGGCGCTATAGGCTGGGCGGATAGGGCCTCACCCAACATCCATCTCCATTAAACATGTCTCCAGTTTCGCATGCCAAATTGGCGTTGATGTCTAATCGCTATAAATAATCCAGTCCTCTAAGTCGTTGAACTTTTATTCTTTTCACTGATAAGTGTCGCTATACAGTCCGGAAGATGCTTGGAATAAATATAAAACATCTTGGATAATCAACCGTTGTAAGCCTGAGGAGCAATTGATTTCTGAAACCCTTGCAGTTGTACCAAATTAGGCATTCTTCTTGTCGAAGGCAAACACTCGAGATGTGATGAAAAAATATGGTTATCCAACTCAGCAATTTTTGAAGTAACGATTTGACGATCCGACACGCAAAATAAGAAAAATTCCTTCAAAACAAATTTTAAGTAATTGATGTTAGGTTAGGTTAAAGTGGCTGGGAATTCATAATCCACACACTTAGGCCAAAAAAAGCCAATTGTGATACCACATGAATCTAGAGATTTACCATTTGGAGCTTTTTATAAAGCGAAGGAGATATTTGATATCCTTTTAAGCTAGTTCACTGAAATTATCAAAGAGTATTCTCCCAGATGAAGTTTGCGTCTTAGTAAAAGAGCAGGGCAAGTGCAGAGGAGATGAGAGATTGTTTCCTCTACTTCCTTGTCCATACTGCTCCTGCAGAAGTCATTTGAGGCTACACTAAGTCGTATTGCGTGTCTGCCTATAAGACATCCATTAGGGAGCTAAATTGAATAATTGATGTTAATAACTGAAAAAAATTAAATAGATTTTCTCAAAAGCAGTTTAGTTTCTATTTCATTTTTTTAAAATAATAATTATACCTTCTTGGTTCAAAAAATTAAGCGTTTCTTAACTTAAACACTCATCATCAAGTTAAATGTGCTTGAATATATATATCAATGGACTAAAGATCAATTATTCATTTGCATTGTTCGCATAATTGTAAATCAATGCAATTGACTTCGAAGGGACCATCAGAGACGAATAATCAAACAAACAGCCTTTTTTTTCGCTATTTAGCCTTTGATCTCATAATAATATGCATACAAAATATCTAGTGTCAATTGACGTTCAAAGAAATTGCCCTTTCCAGAAGTATAGTCAAGTAAGTGGTATTTAAACTGCAATTATTATTTTAAAAACGACAAGCAATTTAAAAGTGCAGTATATGTCCATATCTACTTACAAGTTACCCTACAATCTTTATTTAATATTTAAACAAAAAAAATGTATTAATTTGTAAAGTGCTGTGCAATTTTCTTAACCTATATAATACGCAAACCATCATTTTGTTTTAACCGTTCTAAAACGAGTAAATCATTAAAAGCGATTTGTACATAATCGTATAATTAAATAAACTTCTTTTAGTTGCTTATTTTTAGCAATCAATTTTTGAAGTTTAGGTGGGTTCAATTACACAGCATTCGATTCGGTATAACAACTGTAGGCCCCCTCCATCCCTGACATTACTCGCACACTGGAATGGTTGAGAGTTGTAAGTCAATAGGCCCTAGCTTACTACGGACTGTTGCGCCGCTTAATTTATATTTTTTTAATACCAGATGCCACAAGAGTTTGGCATCTGGTTTTATCAAAGTATAAAGTTTACAAAAGTTATATCCCTCTATTCTCTAAAATGTCCTTTAACCTAAGATAAAATCGTATTTTAAACTGGAAATTCTGGGGAAATATTCTGCCTTCAAAAAAAAATTGAATACGCAATAATGTTTGTCACTCTAAACCTTTTTGAGGAGAAGGATAATCTCCAGAGAACTAGATTTATTAACCTAATACATTTATATGCTGATTATTGGTAAAGGAGCATTTTTGCAAGAGTCTATCGGCTCTCAACAGGTCATTGAAAAAGTTAAAATGAAAATTCACAAAAGCAAACACAACAAAGAAGTGCCTTTTTTTATTGGCTTACGGAAGACAGTAATTTAATTTGTAGGACTCTTTTTTTGAAAACAAAAGAATAGTGCGGCTTGCAAGAATTTTTAAATTCGTAAGACAAAATTTACTTAAAAATATTAATAGCTATTCAGGGAAGGAATCTTTTTTTTTTAAAGAATACTTTCATCACGGTAAGTTGTTAAATTGGCATTTTTTTTGGTTTAATAAATATTTAATTAAAGACAAGCTGTTGAACAATTTAAAGGAGGTGGAAGTTGTTGCGTTTATTGAATTTAAATCAACTTTTGGCCTCAATCGTTGGATTGAAATTTTAAATTTCTTTTAAAAGAAATCTTACTTAAATTGGGTACCTATATTATTCAAGATTAATTACTGACTGAGTTAGTTTAATATTTGATCCGTGATTCGCATATTTCAACAAACTTGGATTGATTGGCCTTCTAACTTTGATTAAGTTTTAAGTAATTATGTGATTTCACAAAATCTTGAATCACAAAAAACAGAATGACAAGATAGTTTTAGTACTAAATAAACAGCATGAAGAACTGGTTATAGTTTACAATTTAAAGGATAGAGC
Source organism: Eupeodes corollae (assembly GCF_945859685.1). Lineage (NCBI taxonomy): Eukaryota > Metazoa > Arthropoda > Insecta > Diptera > Syrphidae > Eupeodes > Eupeodes corollae. The sequence continues at coordinate 77,065,087 of NC_079148.1, forward strand.
TAGAATATAAATATTAACCTGCGAGCAAGAAGGGGCTCTGCTTAGATATTCTCTTAATTTTATATAAAGGGTGTCCCAAAATTAACGCAAGATTTGAATTAAATAGAACACGCCGTTTTTAGTCTTTTGATAGTTATATTTTTATTGACTCGTAAAGTACATAGGATAGGGTTATGTATGGAATAACACATCGGACAAATGGCCTCCACGGCTTTGCATGCACATGCTCACTCTTTTGTTGAAATTTTCCATGACCATTCTGCATAAATGTGGCTGAATTTCATTGATGCAGCGTTGAATCTCCTCCTTTAATGCACGGGTGGTTTTGGGCTTGTTGATATAGACTTGTGATTTCAAATAACCCCATAAAAAGAAGTCTAATGGTGTTAAATCACACAATCTAGGAGGTCAATTTTGATCACCGAAACGAGAGAGTACACGACCTGGAAATTTCTCATGCAGTAATTGAATTGTTTCACGGGCTGTATGACATGTGGCACCGTCTTGTTGAAACCACATATTTGACACATCAATATCATCCAATTTTGGCAGAAAAAACTGTGTAATCATGTCGCGATATCGAGCACCAGCAACAGTCACTGATTGACCAGCATCATTTTCAAAAAAATATGGTCCAATTATGCCTCCAGCCCAAAATCCACACCATACAGTCACGCGTTGTGGATGCATTTGTTTTTCGACAGTCACATGTGGGTTCTCCGAACCCCAAATGCGGCACAGTTGACGAAGTTAAAACACTATTCCGACCATATTTTGTATGAAATTTTCGAACTGCAGCCCAAGCTTTCACTATTTTTGAAATATTCTTTAATATTGAAGACACGTTTTTCTATCGTGTAACGCTTCAGTTTTAATAACCCTATACTGTTAGCTGTCATATTGCTTTTTTCAGGGTTGCCAATACTTCACTGCACAAATGGCGGCAAATTCAAATCTTGCGTTAATTTTGGGCACCCTTTATATATTACTACATTTGAAACTTCATTTTTAATATTAATGAATAGCAGATGGTGTGAGCAGTACCATGCGTCCTAGGAACAGCATTTCATCTAGTGAAATTTATAATAAGCTCAAAGATAATTATGTTTATTTTGTACAATTTGGAGAAACGAGCTTTGACATTGATAAGAATTTGCGAGTGGAGAAAGGGCTCTGCTTAGGTATTTAGTTAAGTTTTAAAGTATATATTTTTTAAATATTATATCTGAGATTAATATTATAAGTTTAATAAGTGTTTAATGATTATCGGTAGCGGATGGTGTGAGGTACCATGCGTCCTTGTCGGTTGTTGTTGGGTATTGGAACAGCATGGATTCTATTTTCCATAGTGACACAAATTAATGAGAATCAACAAGAACAAAGGTTCTTTCTATACCTACTTGAATATTCAATATACAGAAGGCCCCTCTGATTTCTTTTACTTTTAAACAGCGCTGATTAACTAAATTCGCAGTTCAAATTCGCCATTCAAAAAAAGCATTTTTGAAAAAAATAAATCTTGAATTTATTTCACTTCACTAAGAACTCGACTGAGGTAGAATTTCGTAAAGAAATAAAAACTTTTAATTTTCTTAGATGTTGTCGGCTGTGTTGGGTTACTTGCATGTAGTGTTATTTTTGGGGGATATACTTTGTAATTGTAGAGATACATATTAATTTAATTTTAAAATTCAAGTTTTGATAATTCAAATACAATACAAGCAGTTTTTTACATTAAAAATACCGCGGGTCACAGGGATTTAAATTCTTTCTTAAAAAAATCTTGTGAATGAAAAAAGTTTAAGCATATAGAACAATCTTTTTTTTTAAAATAAGTTTTAGTTTATACCAGTAAGTTCAACTTAACAGCTCTTTCTTTTACTCAATTCAATTCTTTTATTGAGGCTTTTGAAAAACAGTTTTTTCTTATGTATATAAATATGTAAACGAATTAATAATTATGAAGTCGGCTTGTAAATATTCCAGACAAAACAAATAAAGAAATATTTTGTATATAATATTTAAACAATTAATTAAATGTTACTTAAGTATAAAACAAGTTCTGAAGTATGCTTGCTTCCGGCGTATGTTATCTAGATTTTACTTTTTTGCATGGATGTGTAGTGAAGAGAATATCGAAATATGGATTAAGCTAGACAATTCTAGCTTAAGTTTCTTATACTGATACTTCATAGACCAACAAAAACAAAGCAAGAGTAATGATTGTTTTCCGATCGTTTTCTTTAAAAATCGTTTGTATTTTGAAATATTTTAAGCAATATGTTTTGCAAAAAGCTTAAAATCCTTTTGATTTTTAAAAGTGTTGAAAATTAAAATCTCAAATACTCGTACGTAACAAACTAACAAAATGCTCATATCATATCATATCATATAATCTTGTGTTTTAATTATAAATTGAAGTAGCTGTATTGCACACAAATTTACAAAAATAATTCAACAGTCATCTTAAAATTTGAATGCGTCGGTTTAACAATAGACATTTATAAACATAATATTTAACATTTTTTCTTGTTTGCAAATTTTTTTTCGCAAATAACGAACAAATTATTTTTAAAAATCGGAAAAAAACATCTATGGCAGGGTGCCAAATGAACATTTTGTCATCTTTCTATGCGTAGACAAGATAAACCTACGTACGTACATATAAAGAACAACTAGACTCTCATATTTCTTTTTAAAATGCCTTAATTAAATTTTAAATTCACGTGATTTTCCTTGCTTTTCTATTAATATCCTTTATAGCTAATGACGCGGATGTCGTAGTTTTAAGTGGGAAATTATTTGTTATTATTATTAATTCCTTAGTAAATTAATTCGGATATAATTTGTTTTTAATGTTGGTACATAATTTAGACATGTTTTTTTTGGATTTTATATTGTTTAATTATGTATGTAATATAAATTCTAACATAATATTTACGTCATATCTTGTACAAATCTTTGAGTATTGTCAAATGAATTTTGCAGAAGCTATATGGACGAGGAAACAGTTCCTCATCTTCTCTGTACATGCCCTGCTCTCCTCATATTTGCAAGATAGACGTTATACTGTTAAATTTCGTAATGAGTGTTCAAGTTCATTTGTTGTGAATTCTGATGTCCCCCAGGGTAGTCATATATTTGACTTGGTTTGGATCATACAAAATATGTTCCTCCTAGTATATTCTGTTGATGACATTAAATTTAAAAAAAAAATAACTCTACATCTTGCTGTCTTCTCTTTCAAGAAGACTTAATATTATTCAGGGAACGGTGCGATAATAATCGTCGTGTTTTGAATGTTGAAAAATGTAAAGCCATGAGTTTTACACGCAAAAAAGTTCCAATCGTTTTTAGTTACATGTTTGATTCTTGTCCTTTAAGTAAAAGTAAATGTCTTAGATTCTAAACTAACATTTAATAAACGTATTTAAATAAAATAAAATAAATTGAGTGGCGCAACAGTCCATGAAGAACCAGGGCCTAGTGACTTACAACTTTCAACCATTCCTGTGTGCGAGTAATGTTGTCAGAGATGGAAGGGACCTACAGTTTATATGCCGAATCCGAACGACTAATTTGAGAAAGCACTTTTCATGACAAGAATTACTCTTGGAGAATTTGTCAATTCCTCGCAAGAGGCAGTACCCGTGAAAAAATAAGGTAGCACATTCAGGGATTGAACCCAAGACCCCTTGCATGACAGTCCAACGCACTTTGTTTTTTTTTTAATTCATTTTTATTAATTCAATCTTAAATCTATCTTAAAGCTAGACAAAAATTCATAAAACTAGCCTAATTATCCATAACTTACAACTAACTTAATGGTCCCATACGGACACTCTAAGTTAAACTATAACAATTAAAACTAATGCCTTTCTGCCCTAAGATCTAATTTACTTCATTAAATTTTATTTATTTTTGTATTTATTAGAAAATTTGAAAAAAAAACTAATATCAATTTCGTTTTTATTTTTATTTTTTTAATGTTTTTTTTTTTATTTTTATTTTTTTTGTTTTTTTTTCGTATTTTTTTTTTTCGTGTCACCATGCCTATTCTACTTAAAACTAAACCCTAATACTATTAAACAAGTATGTAAGCCGGTCAAGGCTTAAAACCCCATCCCGACTACCCACTATCAAGTGCCGATTGAAGCCACCAAAACTGGTTCTCCTGCCTCACCCTATCAGTTCGGTCCCGTTCGAACACAGCCCTACTGAACCGAAGGATCTCTGCTCCGCCTTGTGCCATGACGTCCCGATTGTACAGGAGTCGCCTATCCACGGTTCTTCGTCTGACGTGGTAGATTAACGGAACTGCCAATCTATCCTGCATCAGACCGCATTTGTCTAAAAAGAGGAATGCCTCTGGTGGAATGAAGCCGCTCAAGCGTGCACTCTCAAAATACTCGTCGTTCGGATAGAACGCCCTGAAAATCAAATTGTTGGTCGAAGACATAGCTCTTGTGATGTGACCTCGAACGAGTTTTATCACGAAATTGTTAATTCTGTTGATTCGAGCCCCGTTGTATAGGACCTCGTTGGAAAAGTAATGCACATAAGAAGAATCGGCTGTTCGATATAAACCGGTACAGCGTCGTAAAACACTGCCGCTCGAACACCCGAAACTTCTCCATCTGGGAAGGGGCAACGTTGAACCACACAGGACAACCATAAACAATCATTGGCCGTATGAGGGCCATGTAGCAAATTACCTTCACTCTGGGGTCAAGCCGACTGCTAAAAAAACAGCCGTTTCGTCAAAGCGAAGGCTCCTCTGGCCCTGGTCAGAGCAGCATTTATGTGTCTGTCGAAATATAAATACTGATCTAACCAGATACCGAGGTACTTCACTACACTTTTACTCGCCAATGGCTGCCCCTGAAGATCAACGATGACCATCTTGCGCTAATTCTTCCACGTATCCCTCGTGGCCCTAGCCAACGGAGTCCGGAACAGAATTGTCTCCGACTTCTGGACATTTATTTTCAGTTTCCAGTCGTCGCAATGTCGCTGAATCTTGTCGAAATATTGAAGTTCCAGAACAAGACTGACTTTATTTAATTCAATTATGTATAACAGAAATAAAGTTAAAAGATAAGACGAAAAATTACATAAGTACATGATATGATAAAGAGGATGCTAAAAGTAGATAACAACAACCTGTGTTGCCACTTATAATATTCATATATTTTCAACACTCCTCCTCAACACATTGTTTTTTTTTTCTTTTAAGTACATTATATATTCATTTCTTTTTTCAAATAATTTTAATAATTTAATTTTAATTAATTTAAATTTAGACCCATTAAAAGAGTAAATTTGTTGTGTTTGTCTTTAGGAAGATTCTTGGTCAAAACATCAGCGATCATGTTGTTGGTACAAACATACTGCAAATCAATCTTCTTTTGCTGGAAAATCTCACGGACATAGTGGTACTTGATGTCTATATGCTTACTCCTCGAGTGATAGACTGGATTTCGTACGAGTTGTTGTGCGCTAAGATTATCTCCATTGATGATCATTGGTGTTTCATTATGATGTAGACCGATCTCAGTTAAAAGTTTTTGAAGGTAAACTGCTTCTTTTGTTGCAGTACATAAGGCCATGTACTCTGCTTCGGTGCTACTTAAAGCCACACAATTTTGTTTTTTCGATTCCCATGAAAAAACACTGCCTGCAAAGAGAAAAACATAACCTGTGAATGATTTTCTATCAGAAATATCCGCACCCCAGTCTGCATCAACAAAGCACTCAATTGGCTTTCCAGTTCTTTTATAAGTTAGTTTAAAGTTTATGGTTTTATTTAAATATCTGAGAATATGCTTTATCCCTGCCATGTGTTCAGCGTGTGGATATCTGGACGTGTCGATATGGCCAAATACATTAGTGATCCAATTAAACTTTGGTAGGTTCGTTCATCGATTCTCTTGCACTCCTTAGACGTACAATGCACTTGAAAACCTGAATCCAGAGGTGTAGATGCTTCGCGACAGTCCACCATGTGGTTATTTTTTAGCAATTCTTTAATGTATTGCTTTTGGCATAATGTAATAGAATTTGCTGTCCTGCTAACTTCGACTTCCATTCCCAAGAAATAGTGAAGTTGGCCTTTGTCTACTACCTCGAACTCATTTGCTATACTTGCTTTGATTCTGGCCAGTGTAGTTTCATTAGAGCAAGCAATTAAGATGTCGTCGACATAGACTGCGATTATGTTGAATTCATTCTCAAAATTCAAAACATAAACACAAGGCTCACTTTCGCATTGCGAAAATCCAATTTTCTTTAATGCTTCATCAAGCATCGCATTCCATTCCCGCCCAGATTGTTTCAACCCATAGATTGCCTTGTTCAATCTCAGCACCATATCTGGATACTTTTCATCGACAAACATTTCTGGTTGTTTCATGTAAACTTCGTCATGTAGCTCACTGTTTAAATAGGCGGTGGACACATCCATTTGGTGTATAAACAGCTGGTACTCTGCAGCTAAGGCAATTATCATTCTGATGGTAGCGAATCTTACGACGGGCGAAAAAGTTTAATCGTAATTTACACCGTACTGCTGACCGCACCCCTTGGCAACTAGTCTTGCTTTAAATCGGTCAATCGTTCCATCTTTGTTTTGTTTTAAACTGTAAACCCATTTACAATTTATCGCCTTTTTGTTTGGAGGTAGATCGCATAAAGTCCAAGTGTTGTTTTCAATAAGTGAATCAAATTCTCTGCTCATAGCTTTGACCCACATATTTTTATGTGAATTATCGTTAACAGCCTCAATAACTGTCTGCGGAACCTTAATATTTTGGTTAGAACTCATCAAATTTACCAAATTGTACTGTTTTTTGGGACGTCCTGGATTCCCCGTACGGATTAGTTTTGGTCTGCCCGGGCCTATCCTAGGAACACCCACCTCTCCAACAACTTCCTGTTTAGTACACTCACCGCTATTTGTTTTCTGAACAACGTCACCTTCCTTCTCACTTTACTCGCACACGTCTCCTTCAGCGATTTCCACGGATGAATCAGTAGAGTCATTATTCTTGATTATATAAGGAAAAGATTCACTTATTAAGTCTTTTTCTTCAGTTTTCCCATCTTCTATGAACACAACATCCCTGGTTATTATGATAGATTTCGTCTCAACATCATAAACTCTGTATGCCTTAGAAGTCTGAGAATATCCCATCATTAAAACAGTTTTACCCTTTGATGCGAACTTTTTTCTCTGTGTTTTGTTAAGTGCAATTCCCTTAGATCCAAATACCTTTAAATGTGCTACGATTGGCTTATGACCCGTCCATACCTCAAATGGAGTAACGTCAACTAAAGCCCTAGTAGGTGAGCGATTCCTCAAATACACTGCTGTGCTAATGGCCTCTGCCCAGAAATGTTCCTTTATACCTGCATGACCTAACATACTTCTCGCCATTTCCACAAGTGTTCTATTTACACGTTCTGCTACACCGTTCTGCTGAGGTGTGTACGGCACTGTTAGCTGTCTTTTAATGCCACTCTCACTTAGGAAACTGTTGAAAGCATTATTAACATATTCAGTGCCGTTGTCACTTCTGAGTTCTTTGATCATTTTACCAGTTTGAAGCTCTACTTCAGCTTTGAATTTCTTAAAAATTCCAAGAATTTCATCCTTGGACTTCAGAAAATATACAAAAATGTACCTCGACTTGTCATCAATGAAGGTGACAAAATATCTAGCCCCACCATTTGAAAACGTGTTGATAGGACCGCACACATCCGAGTGGACAAGCTCCAACAAGTGCTTTGAACGATTCTCTGACATTTTGGGAAATGGTTTCACGCACATTTTACCATTTAGACAGCTTGTGCATTTAAAACTCAATACACTTTCAGATATATTAGAAATGTTCATGCCATGTACCATATTTTTCCGAACAATATCACTAAGGCTGCCAAAATTTAAATGTCCAAACCTATTATGCCATATGATAGAATCACTAACATTATTTTGTGCGACTAGACAGGCGTTGGTGTTGCCCTCATCATATAAAAATAAGTTGGTCACCTTTTTTGCCTTTAACACAACACCACCAGTTTTGTTTTTTATCCATGCATAATTATCATCAAATAAAACAGTGTTATGATTCGATACCGCTTTGCTAACTGATATAAAATTGCTTTGTAAATTCGGCACATACAGAACATCTCTAAGAATGACCGTAAAACCGTGAGAACCGTTTGTTTTTAATTCGTCATCTCCTCTACCGTATGCAAGCACCGTTTCTCCACCCGCTACTTGAATTTCTTCTCCGTGTTTTTCGAAGGTAGAAAACAGATTCCTGTTACAGCACATATGTGCCGTTGCCCCACTGTCAACGCACCATGCACCACGTGATAAGTTTTCCGTACTTGTAGCCGCTACAATTGATAAGAAAGATGCATGCTGGTTTGATTTCTCGTCTTTCTTTCGCTCTTTACACTCTGATGCAAAATGACCCTTGCGCCCACATTTAAAGCATCTCACATTGCCTTTCTTCTTAGTTGCTTTCTCCTTTGATATTTGACCTTTGGATTGTACCAAGTATGCTTTGCTATCCGCCAACAAAACACCGCTACCTTTGTCTACCCTACGTTCCCCCTCCTCAATAATCTTAGTTTTCAGAATGCTTAGGCTTGGAAACGTATCTCGAATTTCGATAGCTATAACGAAATTTTCATACGAACCTGGAAGACTCGAGAGCAAAATGATTACCAAAAGTTCTTCTGGAATGATAACACATACTTCGCTAAGTTTCTCAACGATGTTGGTAAAAGAATTAAGATGCCTACATGCATCTCCATCCTCTGCCATTCTGAGCCCCAACAGCTGCTTAAATAGCGATACTTTTCTTGCAGGACCCTCTCGCTGGTATACCTCACGGAACTTATTCCATGCCTCAGATGAGCTCTTACAATGCCTTATATGGTTAATTTGGGATGGCTTAATAGAAAGCATAATAGATGCCAATGCTTTCTCATCCTTAGCCTCCCATGCCGCCGCCGCCACATTTGCAGCCGTAACCACCGCAGCATCAGCCCCAGTATCTACCTCAGGTTTTACCTGCTTCCCGCAAACAAAAGGCCACAGCTCTGAACATATGAGAACGCTTTTCATTTGCACGCTCCACGAGTCGTAGTTCCCTTCATCCAATTTTTCGATTTGAAAATTTGTTGACCCGCTCATATCAATTATTTTTTCTTTAATTTTAATTATGAAAATTTCGCAACTCTTTCACGAGTAGGACCTGGGCCCATAACCTATTGAAGTTCCAGAACAAGACTGACTTTATTTAATTCAATTATGTATAACAGAAATAAAGTTAAAAGATAAGACGAAAAATTACATAAGTACATGATATGATAAAGAGGATGCTAAAAGTAGATAACAACAACCTGTGTTGCCACTTATAATATTCATATATTTTCAACACGAAATCACGCTGCAAGAAAATTCTAATAACCTCAACTTTTCGGGCCGTTCTGTACGCAATTAAGACTTTGTAAGACTACCTATCAGATCGCTGGTGTAAATGCTGAAAAGGATCGGCGAATTCACCGCTCCAGTCAAACGCACTAACTATTACACTACGGGTACTACAATGAACGTATTTACTTCATAGTTAAAAAAGCAAAAAGAATTCTGGGTTTCATTAAGAGATTTGGTCGTGATTTCCGCGATGCATATGTTTTAACATTACTTTTTGTTTCATTTGTGACACCAGTCCTGGAATATGCTTATACAGTATGGTTACATTACTACGTCACGTCACTAGACTCGAAGCCATTTAGAAAAGATTTTCGCGTTTTTGTCTACGATCTCTTCCGTGGTTTGATGATATTCTACCGTTCAAGTTGGTGCTTCGCAAGCAAGTTTGTTGGGTGAGACCCTAGTTCACACAGGACTGTAGCGCCACCTTAAGTAAGTAAGTTTAATCGTTCAAGTATAGGAACCCAGAAACCATTGAATACTAATTTTAGCAGATCAAACTTTAGTAAACATAGCCCCTTAAATCAATTAATTGAAATCTTTAATAAATTTCACTCTTGTATTTATTCACCAAATGATAATATAAAAAGTATAATTAGAAGTTAATATTTTTCAACAGTCTAGTTTAAGTTTTTAGATTTTAAGTATATATTAAAAATTGTTAGCCTTAGTATTTAAAGAGTTATAAATAAATAAAATAGAAAGCCCTGCTCTAGCTTAAAAACGCAAGAATTACCTAGGAGAATTCTTATTTAACGATCTAATCGATCTAAATCATATCAGCATAATCAGCCTCTCATGTTTCGTAAGTGACTAAAACGGTTTCCATTGAGCTTAGGAAGAAGACTCAAGATTCATGTGGTATCACAATGGGCCATTGAATTGGCCTAAGTGTGTCCGATTCCATCATGGACAACCACTTTAGCCTAACCTAACCTAGCAAAAAAGCTGGTTGCCTGCCAAAAACAAATAAAATATTTGTAATAATCTTTAAGATGTTCACAAAATTTAACATTAGAAAAAAAAATTAGTAGTGAATTGTATTATTTTAATAAGACTTTTTTGGGAGAAAGAGGAAACATTCACTTTTTTAAAAAGAAACATTGATTAAAAAACCGTCGTTTTGATATTAAGTTCTGAGAAAACAGAGTTTTTTTATTTTCTAATTTCAAACTAATTTCCGAGACTCAATTTTATCTTATTTTTTTCGCGCAGTGTAAGGTTTTTTTTTCAAAATTGATCATCTTTTTAATACAAAGGCCATTAAGATCTTAATATATTAAAGAATTCTACTTTTTGAAGTGAATATGCTTAAGATGCTCTAGAATTGAGATTTAAATACATATTACTAATATTGACTCCTTTTTGATCAAAATATTTGCAAAAGGTTCCAGCAAAACAGTAATTTTTTAGAATGTGTCTTATACCATCAGCTCAAATCAACGAGCTAGCAGGCTGAAAACGATAGCAGTTATAAACTCCCAGAAATTGCGTCAGAAAAAAAAATAGGAAAAAAAAACAGAGAAATCTTCATATTAAACTCTGTTTTATTTTAGTAGGAAAGTCATGCTTCAACACAATTTCTAACATTTGTGCTTGAATATGTTTTTCACTATTGTATCTTTGCTCAAGGCATAATTATACTGTTGGATATAGGAATGTTTTTAGAATTTTCCAAAATTAAGACAATACATTGCTGGACAAGTGTTCTAAAAAAAATTATGAATGAAATTGCCAATCTACACCTCAAAATATGTAAATGTCAAGTAAAGATACACATTACGTTATTTTTATTTTGCCCCCCCCCCCTGATTAAACGCCTGGATCCACCCTTAAATATTACCTGAAGTTGTTTTTTAAAACTGTCCATATTTTCAAATACAATGGCAATAATGTAAGGAACTCACTTATGGGTTTCGTAAGTGGAGACATTAACACATTTTTTTTAACCCGCTCACAAGACATAAACGTATCTCCTTTTAGGGAATGGGCTCAGGCGGTAGATTAAAACTGAAATGCCACAATTACTCCCATGCATTATTAACTTATTCATTCTTATGGTAACTTGTTTTGCGAAAAAATACAAAAAAAAAACATTAAATGAACCCACAACTTAAGCAATTTAATCTGATATTATTTGTATGTTGTTATTTTATCTTAACTATTAATGTCAGGGTAATATATATTTTGTATGCACAGGTAAAAATTATCGTTTACATCTATTGAAAAGTACTAAGTTGATGTTTAAGTTTTTAAATATTTCGGCAATAAAAAATTGTTTTTTTTTTAACCACTTTTCTGTTTCCTCATTTAAAATAAAATATGCAGGTGCTTTTAGAAAACTATAAATTGACCGACTGGAACGCACGAACTTGCTCCTTCTGTTTAAGTCTGTTTAAAAAAGTACCTATATAAGATTTAAAAATATAACTGTAAAATAAGTTTATCTTCAAAGATATAAATGCCAGTTAATTTGTCAAAAAAATAATTTGTATATATACAAAATTGAAATTTTGTCTTCAAAAAATTTTTATTATGCAGTTGTTTAGTGATTGTAAATATACTTCCTGAGAATTATAAAAACAAAATTACGCTTCTATGAGCGGTACTTTATTTCGTTAGCATGTCTCCCTTTTTCGGCTCTCATGCGGAACTAATTTTAACAATAAGGTGTCAAAACTAAGAGAATTTTCCAAAGACTATGCGAAATGCATTTGGTGAAAAAACTTTTTCTATTATTATAATAAAATATCAAATACTCGGAAAATATTATGTTAAGGGATATGGTTTGTGTATTTGAATAAACTTATCGAATACACACCATTTTTTGTCGGTAAGCTAGTTTCATCCCAAAACACAACTCATCCCGGAAATGAGAAAAAATTGTAACCATACTTAACGAAAACAATTGTTTGTGTTTTCAACTAGTTCGTTCAAAGCTTTTTTCCTTTGAATAGCTTTATTTTAATTTCATATCAGAAGAACCAGGATGGAAAATGAATTATCTGAAGATAAGAAAGAGGCAGGGAACATGTATGTTTAACTTATAAAGCAATCGCCTATTGGTTGTGCAGTTGGGTAGGTGTCTAAAACGGATAAAGAATAGTTCATTGGCGTGCTCAGCTTTATGCAGATAGATAGATATAGACATGTTTATGATGATAATGAAGAAATGTTATTGGTAGGTAGAAGGTACTTAGTACAATACAATCACATTCCTTCTTTCCTACACATTTTTAGCGCAAACATGGAGTTATTACGTTCAACTTATTTTATCCGTAAAGTTTAAAAAAAAAAACACTTATACGAACAGGTACAAGAAATTGCTATTCACGTGTTGTTTACAGTCAGGCTCTTGTGCGTTTTAGATTTTAGTTATGAAGTGACACGTAAGCAGTAGGTAGAGGTTGTACTTTAAAATAGATTGTTGATTAAATATATAATGCTCGTTAATCCGATGCAGTGGTGCTTCAAGGCCCAACTCCGTCCGTACTGTGAAATACAGAGATTCGTTCTTTAGCCGTACTACGCGTATGTGGAATGCCTTACCACACTCTGTCTTTCCTAGTCATCGCAATATTCAGGAATTCAAAACTAATGTGCACGGACATCTTCTTTTAAACCCTCTCTCCTCTTCCTAGTGCTTATACTGTGCCGCTGCATAATAAGAGTAGTAATATCCCCTTGAGTGCGTACTTATTATAAAAAAAAGTTATAGTTATAAAAATACATAAATATGTAGCAAATGCATTAATTTGGATAAAAGATAGGAATGTAATCAAAATTTTATAAATCAAAAAACCCTTGATTTTTTTTTAAACTAATTTTGTATTATGTATACAATTTTTCAATTTTGTTAAAAAAATTATTTTTTGTATGAAATTTCGTAAAAAAAATGTTGAACCGTTTTTGAGATATATGTAGAATTTTGAAAAAAAAAATCAATATTTTTTTTTTAAATCCAAACGAAAAAAAAATTCACGTTTGATAATCAAAAATTGTTAAGGCAATATAAGAGCTCGTTCAAAGTGTGATAGAAATCGGTTCATAAGTTACTGAGACATTTAAAAAGCAAAAAACTGTTCTATGAGAGGTACCTTTCTTGAGCAATACAAAAATATGTTTTTTTTTCATTAAAAGAAGCCAAGTTAAAAAATAAAATTTTAGGGTAAATTTAAAGAAAATATACCTGTTTGTTTTTGATAAAATTCGAAATTTCGTTTTTTGACCAAAAACAGTGTATGGAGGCCACTGTTAGTTTTGATCTTAAACAAAATTAAAAAAAAACCCTAACGCGAATCTGCTGTAAACCTTAACTACCAAGTTTGGACTCAATCGATGGTTTAGGCTGGACAAACAGACAGGACAGACGAACGGAATCGCGGGACCAACTTTTTTCGACTTCTTTACCATCGTAATATCGTGTTTGATTAAAATCTCGAGTTCGAAATTTTGCACGAATGCGAAACTTGCCATAAAGTTCCTATATGTCGCAAGTAAAAAAGGCTGAGGGATTGTGACCCACTTTCATAACTTCCCATTGATACCTGAAAACAAATTTCAAATGGTAATTTTTGTAACAAGTCAATGTTTTTATCAATAGAAAATGAAAGACCAAAATTTAACTTTAAGCTGTTTTCTGTAAGCATTCCAGAAGTTATATATATATTTTTATTATAAAACACTGTCTTTCAATATTAAAAAAAACATTAGCAATAATATCAATCTTTTTGTTCTCAAGATACTTCAGTTGAAATTCATATTTTAACAAATTTAATTAGCATTATTGGATAATCTTAATTAACCATAAAATAACAACTGCTAAAAGTATTTTATTAAAACTTTATGTTAATAACAATATTTTGTATAAAACAAAGTAACTTGGAAGGCAGCTAAATTAATTGTTTCGGAGATATTTGAATAAAAATTCAATGTATGTATATCGATTTTTAGTAGTAATTTGTGTAAGTTTCTATTTTTTGAACAAAAAAAACTCAATTCTGGATAGCATTTTTCTTCGTCCATACCTTAAGAACCAGTAGAGATATTGAAATCAAATAAATTCTGTTTTACAGATAACAACATCGAAAGCTGCCGAAAAAAATGACTTTGTTTGAATAACTGGGAACTATATGGCCAGTTTTGTATTCTTAAAAAATTTCGAACTCGATATTTTAATCAAACATCACATTACCATGGTAGGGAATTTGTTAAAAGTGGGTCTTTCACTATAAACAAAATATTATTGTATTGCTTAAGAAGGATACCACCATAAAAGAGTTATTTTATAATCAAAAATATCATTGTTTTTATTTTTTTTAATTAAAATTGCTTTTTTAAATTGAGTTGAATATAAAACGTATATTAACAAGTTTTAAATAGCATTCCAAAAATATTTGTTAACTAAAAAAAAGGGCTCTATAGAATGTCGAATCAAAATTTGGAAAAATTAAGTTTTTGAAAACAAACTTTTTTGCTGATACATTTTTAAATCTCAAAATACAGGAAATATTTTTTAACAGACTCTTTGAATACATGAAAAAGTTCGTAGCACAGAATAAGTTTTTTACAAAATTTTGAGCAAAATCGAAGTAATCTAAAAAACACTACTAAAAGTTATATATAATCTTCAAACAATACTACGAAAAATTGATAAAATCGGATTTTCGATTCAAATATTTCAAGAATGGATGCAGGTATTGACTTCAAAATTATTTTATTCTATAAAAAATCGTTTCGTTAACGTAAAATAATTTTCCTTAAAAAATCCAGTCGGTATTTTTTGTTTTTTTTTGTTATAAGAAATAAAAACGTTCAAAAAATGCTGTTAAAATTAGGAACAAATTGGGTTTCGTCTAAAAATGTCGAAAACAAAATCAAACTTATTTTATGATATGCAAAATAATTTTATTAACTGTTTTTAGAAAAATTAATATTCATTTAAAACCTGAAAAAGCAACGAAAATTGATAAGAAAAAGTTTTCGACTCAAGTTTTATAAAAAGAAAAAAAGATACTGTCTTAAATTTTGTTTTATGAAAACAAAGAATGATACTGTTTCAAATTTTGTATCTCACACAAAATGTTATTGATAAGTTTTAGAAAAATCAACAGACGTATGGGAAGTCAGAAGTGTGTGTCGCATCCCAACCTCTTTTTAAAGAATATACGTTACCTGAATTTTAGCTAACCGATACATCAATTTTAAAATAAATCTAATCTTTCTTTGGTCCAATATGAATCAAATATGAAATTAAAAAAAAAAAAACTGTTCCATTGTATTCACTAAAAATTGATAACAGAACAAATAATGAATATGCGATTTCCCTTTGAATTTCTATGAAATTATCTTCTAGCCTCATATCAACGGGAGTTCAACCAAATATATGCATATACTCACTGAAATCACATCAGACGTAAATAATAAATAAACACAATTATTTTAATTAAGGCCTACCTTCTCTACCTCTCTCTCTTTCTCTCTGTTGATAATCACAATCAACACATTGTTTTCAATTTTATATTCAAAATATTGAAGATGCGGAGTAAACAGCCTTGCTGTTGTACTCGTATAAATATGCTCTAAATTACTACGCTTACACCTTCTATACGTTACGTGCCGGAACTCATGCCAGCCGCGTGCCCCAAGCCCCGGTAAAATAAGGCACATCTGTTTTATTTGTTCGGTCTACTCAAAGACTATAAGGTCATTTTTTCTTAGTGTAAGTACATTTATTTGTTCATAGATTGTAGATGTAAAAATACACAGACACATCATTTCGTTTTAATCTTTAAGAAGTCCAGCCTGAAAACATTGGATTTAAAAAAGAGAGAAATAAAGAGAAGCACTGTATGCAAATAATTCTCTTTTTAATTAAAAAAATAAAAGCTTTTATTCATTGTCAACCTGTTGATGTGATTTAAGTCTATGAAAATTACAGCCTATTTATTTTGTATATTTTTAGCAATCATTGATAAGTATTATTTTTGTGTTTAGTTGTGACTTCACAGATGTTGTTAAGGTCTTACGTACTTGCTCTAATTTATAGAAAATTCTTTAAGAACAAAACTGAGCCTAGTATGTTATTGTACAGGATCCAAAAAAAAGACAATGATAAATAAATAAACAATTTAACAGACAATATTTATTGAATATTTTAAATTGGAACCAGACTTCTTTGTGGTTTCTAGAAAACTGATTTAAGTTTGGTTGGAGGAAGGTCTCAATCATGTGACAGTAGCGATCTGCATTAACTGTGACATTTTGTCCATTTTCTTCTTTTTATGGTGTGTTACACCATATTCAGCAACAGCACAGCAAACTGTCACATAAAGTTCACGCCATTATGATTACTAAAAACGGCTCGTAGACCTCTACCTATCTATTCCCGGAATACCATTTTATCTATATAAATAGCTTTAAATATAAACGTCTTAAAATACGGGAGGTTTTTCTTCCCGACCCTGTATATATAAAACATTTTTTCTGTTAAGCTATACTTTTTGACATTTCTGTATTGCATTACACTGGCCGACAAGGTTTTCTTACTGGCAATAAAATTGGACTTTTGCAGCTTCAAATTCAAATGTAATGTATCACTTCAGATTTTCGAGATATTACTTTTCAAAATTCGAAAAACATACATACTATCCTTTTTGAGGCTATCTAAATTTATGAACTAGATTTGTTCAATAAAATCCATGATCTATAATCTTTTTTTCAAAATTCATGCAGATGAAATATTTTATTATTTCATGTAATTTTCGAAACACCTTCATATGGTATTAGCTTTTAACTGTTTTACAAAAAAAAATTGAAACAAATTTTAGACCATTTATACTGAAGTGGTTTTCAGCTCAAAAAAATATATATGCTCTTGTAATGAATCTGTTGTCTAAACAATTCTATTGATATCAAGTTTTTAAAATATTTTACAAAAAATAAACACAATCTTAAAATCGCGCATTTTAAAAACTCGTCGAAATAGTTAAAATTAAGGTTTGCCCAAAACTTTATAAAGAGACACTAAAATGATTTTTTTAAAAATGTGATGTGAAAGATAAATTTAAAGGTGAGATTCGAATTTGGGACATCTTAATCCTTTAAAGCAGTGTTTTTCAACGTGTGGGTCGCGACCCTCTAGCCTTTTTAGAGGGATAGCGAAGTTATACAAACCAATAAAGTTAAAAAGGTTTATTAAGAAAACTGATAATTAAAGGAAATATTCATTTGTGTCAAATAAACAAAAAATAAAAAATAACCTATGAGATATAATCCATCTTAAACATTTGTATCAAATTAACAAAAAGTTATTCTTAATGCGAGGGTTGCGCTTGTTTTTCAGAAATCAATTTTTCCCAACATGGATTCTTTCAACTTTTCTAACACCATTTTCATACTAGGTATAAATTCCTTGATATTTATCTCACATCCGACTTCTTCAACAAAAAATTGTGTAGGGGAAAATGAATCTAAGTGGTATTGATTATCCCGCCCTTGAAGACTTTTATTCAAGATATACAAGCAATACTTTTTGCTGACATCCAAGTAAAAGTCCTACTCTATGCTGAAGACAAATCAACAAACTGGATGCCTTTTGCGAAACACGCAGAACAAAAAAGCAGTGATGCTAAACTGGCTTAGAGCTTAATGTGGTCCAAGTTCTTCGCTAACCAAGAAATCGATCTGGTGTTAAAATACCACGTCTTCCAGACAACCATGTATGTGCTACGGTGTGTAGGTGTTTGGATATTTATTCTTCGAGTCTGCAAAGATATAATTTTAAGCGCTTTTTTAGATTTCCACACTCAACCCCAAACTACGCCATCTATGTCGAATATATATATAACTCCTCTATTCACTCAAAATCTTAAAGCCAATTATGAATATCTAATTAGAGTTATGAAAAGAAGTGGAAAAAATCTTCACAAATCTATTTTGATAAGATTATTACAAACCAATGCCTCACCATATTAAGGATTGGAATGAGAAGGCCCTGTCACATGACGTTAATCTATCTATAACGGAGTCAAATGTTGATGAATGGCGAGGATTGTTTGCAGAGCTCACGGCTAAAATAGATGAGAAAAGTTATAGTCAGTACCTAGGCAGATCGGCTACAACAAAATCAAGGAATACATACAGGAATTTCGAGCACCAATTGACATCAGAAACAAACTATTTCAGGACCAAATTTTAGGTCGAAGCTATAAGCCATATATTTAAAGCACGTGTTGAGCTCTTTAACTTAAACTCTAGGCCTCATCGAGCTGACCTGATACAAATTTGTAGTTTATGCAATAGAAGAGAAAATGAAGATGCTACCATTGCATCGCAATTTGTTCAATAAAGTTTTCTTTCTTTTTTTAAACGGAGTTCTAGGATGCCCTAACTTTTCTAACTTAAATTTTGTTCGTTTAACCAGTTTTTACAGTTTAAACGGTCATTATTATTTATTTATTTATTTTAGGTTTTAAGTCACTTGAAAATTGATATTTATTTATTTATGCTTCAAATCATTTTAAAATTGGTATATTTTTGTGTTTCAAATCATTTTAAAATTGACATTCTTTTAATTGTTATGTTACATCTCAACAAATATTGAAATTGTAAAGTTTTGAATTATTATTTTTTTCTATTGATAATTGATAATTCTTTGTTACTTTTGGAAAAAAAAAACTATTGAAATGGATAACAAACAAGATAGTTGATTTAACATGATTCCGAACTGAAAGATAGGGCTTCAATTGTTTTACCCGTTTAAAGCTGATAACACAATTACATTTGGCTAAAATAGTCGATAACCTTTAGCCAATATACATAGCTTAATATGCAAGGTATTTTTTATCCTTTGAATTAAAGGAATCAAAATTAATACAATACACGCACTCTAAAATTGAAATGGTCCATTAAAGGAAAACGTTTATCAATTTCAGTACTAAGAAGGTAAATCGACTTTCAATTTAACACCCTTTAGCCTTCAATATCTGTGGGAATTTTTTTGATTTTTGGTTCTCATAAAATCAAATATTTCTACAAAATCATTCATCGCTCAAAAAACTCAATCTCACGAAATATATTTGTACAGGCTCTTTTAATTCTTAATTTGTACAATATATTTAACATGTATTTCAAGTTTCATTAACTTACCATTATTTAAAATGGGTTTTCAATAGAACTTTACCGAAAAAAACAGACTCGAACTTTTAATAAAATTTTTCTATCTTGCATGTTTATTTCATTAAATTAAAAACTTTTGTTTTGTACAAACATAATATTCCAAAATGATCATACTTGCACCTTTCCTTACTCTCGCCATCTTAAAATCCTCTAAACAAAGAACCAATAGTTAAGTTTCCAATGAATTAATTATTTGGACCTTTCAGTTAAGCTTTTGCTATTATTCCCGAACTGTATTTTGACTGGTAGGGTACACAAAAATAAATCTCTTCGTTTGGCTACTTTAAAAAAAATTGCTTGGCTGCCTTACTGTTGATCTCCTTAGCTTTAAACTGAATCTCTGTTAATTCAGCTAATCCCCTTTTACAGATGAACAATTGTAAAGTTGGCAACCCTATAACTTTGTAAACACCTATTTCAACATTGAACCACATGAGCTAAATGGTAACAACACAAATCCACCAGAAATAAAACCATGCAACCTGAATTAAATTATTATCCCAAAAGGTTTTCATTTTTCTTCGATTTTATTGATTTATACTTTTTTTACTTATGTACTCGTACATCATACAAAACTTTAGTTTCACATTATTAATGATTCTGTAAAATATTTTAGAAAGAATAAACACTTAGGCCTAGTTTGAGGTTCAAGCTAAGTCTGAATTAATTTAAGTTTGTTAAAATAACCTAACCTAGGTTTTTAGGTGTTTTAAAAAACACAATTTTGAGTTAAGTGTCTATTATGTATGGCTAAGGTTGGCTTACACTGGTTAAACTATTAACAATTAAAATTTTGAGTTTCTAAATAAGTAAATAATGAAGTTTTTTCAAATTTTTCAATGTTTTGTCGTTTTGTATTTCAGATTGTTGCTAGAAGACATGACCTCAAACTGATCGTTACTTCGGCCACCATGGACTCGACAAAGTTTGCTACATTCTTCGGCAATGTACCAACTTTCACCATACCCGGACGTACATTCCCAGTTGATACCTTGTTTAGTAAGAACACCTGTGAAGATTATGTCGAATCGGCAGTTAAACAAGCCCTGCAAATTCATTTGACACCGACCGAAGGTGATATGCTGATATTTATGCCAGGTCAAGAAGATATCGAAGTTACATGCGAGGTATTAGCAGAACGTCTAGTTGAAATTGATAACGCCCCAGAATTATCTATTCTTCCGATATATTCACAACTGCCATCCGATTTACAAGCGAAAATTTTTCAAAAATCACCAGAAGGATTAAGAAAATGCGTCGTAGCAACAAATATCGCTGAAACATCACTTACCGTTGACGGTATTATATTTGTTATAGACTCTGGTTATTGTAAGTTAAAAGTTTACAATCCACGAATCGGTATGGACGCTTTACAAATATACCCAATATCGCAAGCAAATGCTAACCAAAGATCAGGTCGTGCTGGGCGTACAGGACCTGGACAAGCATTTCGATTGTACACCCAAAGACAATATAAGGAGGAACTCTTACCTCTGACAGTACCAGAAATACAACGGACCAATTTAGCTAATACTGTACTTCTATTAAAATCACTCGGCGTAGTTGACTTACTACAATTTCATTTTATGGATCCTCCTCCTCAAGACAATATTTTGAATTCGCTGTATCAATTGTGGATTTTGGGAGCCTTAGATCATACCGGTGCTTTGACGTCCTTAGGTCGACAAATGGCTGAGTTTCCACTGGATCCACCGCAGTGTCAGATGCTTATTGTATCCTGCCAGATGGAGTGCAGTGCAGAAGTCTTAATTATTGGTGAGTAACTTCCAAAGCTTCCAAATATTTAATGTTAAAAATATTTAAATGTTTATATAGTGTCCATGTTGTCTGTTCCATCTATATTTTACCGTCCGAAGGGGCGGGAAGAAGAAGCTGACGGTGTAAGAGAAAAATTTCAAGTACCCGAGTCAGATCATTTAACATATCTTAATGTTTATCTACAGTGGAAACAAAATAAGTAAATATAAGACATTAATTCATTCATGATTATTAGTTAAAGAGTTTTACTTAAATAATATTTTGCTAATCCTTTAGTTACAATGCAAATTGGTGCAATGAGCATTTTATCCATGTCAAGGCAATGCGCAAAGTTCGAGAAGTTCGGCAGCAGTTGAAAGACATTCTCGTCCAGCAAAAACTTAATGTTAAGTCCTGTGGTTCCGACTGGGATATCGTAAGAAAATGCATTTGCTCAGGTATACCTTTGTGCCCTTCGCCCAAAAAATAACACAAACTAAATTTGTGTCTGTTTCAGCTTATTTCTATCAAGCAGCACGGTTGAAGGGTATTGGAGAATATGTTAATTTAAGAACTGGAATGCCGTGTCATCTTCATCCAACGTCTGCTCTTTATGGCCTAGGTACAACTCCTGATTATGTGGTGTACCATGAGCTTGTAATGACTGCTAAGGAATACATGCAATGTGCAACTGCCGTCGATGGTTATTGGCTGGCAGAGCTAGGTCCTATGTTTTTCTCTGTGAAAGAAACCGGTCGAAGTGGGCGCGAGAAAAAGAAGCAAGCCGCTGAACATCTAAAAGAAATGGAAACCCAAATGCAAATGGCTCAGGAGCAAATGGAAGAACAAAAAATACAAGCTGCCCAACGTGAGGAAGCTCTTATACCCAAACAGGAGATTGTAACTCCTGGACAGACACCACGGCGCACACCTTCTCGTATTGGTTTATAAAATATTTTGTTTGTTTTTAATTTTCCTCAACACATGATAAAAAAAAAAGTGTTTTTTTTTTGTTGAAAATAAAATAAAATAAATTTTCCAAAATTATGGTTTGTAAGAATATTTTACTCTCGAAAAGATATTTGAAACATTCATAGCTTCCAAAATGTTTATCCAAAACTGAGGAATAATAACTTAATATTTTGAGTTTTTTAACAAGGTATGCAGTTCAATGCATTTAAAAAAATGAAAAATTTCAAACACTATCTAAACCGACTCTTCCAAAAGTTTGTGTTTTATAAAAGAACGAATATTCTTCTTTTCAACCGTGTATCATTTTTTCTTACATCGAGAAGTTATTAAAAAGAATAGGCAAATGTGTTGGTAAGCGCAAAATTCGAGAACGGCTAAACCAATTCATCATGTTTTGCCATGTTTTTAATGAGATATATGACAAAGGAATGAGTTGGCCAACTTAAACCTTATAGAACTATTTTGTCTTGATTGCCTTGGGTTGTTTTTATGTAACTGCTTTTTTTAACACTGTATACAAAAATGTTATCGATATAAAATGCAACATCATTATCATTACAAAACATGATTTTTTAAATCATGTAGCTCAATGTATTGTCATCATAAATAAAGCAGGTACATTTCCCTCCCTAACCAATAAGGATTAACTAAGCAATAAAATAATTACAATTTCACACACTAATTATTTTGTGTTTTATGACCAAAAAAGGATTACCAGGTACCTAATTACATTATGACGGTAAGTACCCCTTTAAGCATCTATAAATATCCAGTTGTGAGTCAATTTTAATACAAGTTGACAAAGATCTGTACAATAGTGAGCATCGTCGATATGATTCTAGCAATTTTTAGTATTTTACTTATTTTCTTTTGTACATTGACAATTGGGTTACCTGATATTGCAATGGATAATCCATATTTCCTTGACGAAAATCTAGAACAATCAGTTGTTATGAAATCTTTGGATAGTTCTGAAGATGAATTTCAATTTGAAATGGCAGACTTGTTGGGCCTTAACGAGCGTCCCAAACGCATAAGAAACCCAATATCACTCGAGTAAGTTTTTAAAATTAAAAACCCTTAGCCCTTTAGTTTTGTTAACATAATTTTTCTTAATTCAATTATTTTAATTTTCCATCTAGGAAGTCTGCGTCTAAATTTCTAATTGAACTCTATAATTCCATAAGAGAAGAGGAGGAGGAAACTCATGTTTCGAATCACCATAAACGAGTTGCCCGGAGTGCATTCGTTAATAAGGAAGACCGTTCTGTTATTGAAAATTGCAACAACATAATAACGTTCTCCAGCAAAAGTATGTTTGTTCAATAATAATTCATCAATATTATCATTACAATAATTTTATTTGACAGAATCCAAATCAAACAGAAAGCTTAATAGATCACAAATGGCGGCTACTTTCAACACCAACAACGTTCCTGAAGACTTACAACTTGTCCGTGCAGAACTAAGAATTTTTCAAAACTCAAAGTTGGCACTTCGCAAATTCCAATATGAACGCAATCTAACAATTTCAGTTTATCATAGAGTTCTTCATAGGAAACTGCAAAAAATCGAGCTACGACTGCTAAACAGTTTTACCACAACCACAAACTACAATGGCTGGTTGGAAGCCAATGTGACAAGAACTGTATCGAAATGGCTCCTAAGAGGATACACTCCAAACGGACATGAACTTATTATTTCCAGCCAACTTACCGGCATAAGCAATAATGTACTTGCAGAAAATGACAACAATCTATCTCCAAAAGATATTGGACTGATCGATCAATCTGGGAGTGAGGAAAATCAACCATTTATCATTGGGTATTTCAACGGACCAGAGCTATTGAACAAAATTCAACATCTTCGAGTTAAACGAGACATCGGCAGAAAAAAGACCTTTTCATCATCAGATTATTCTGATTACACTGAGGGAGAAAGTTATAAAATTCCAAAAAATTGTGAACGCATGAATTTTTCAATTGATTTTAAAGATTTGCAAATGCAAGATTGGGTTATTGCGCCAAAGAAATTCGAAGCATACTTTTGTGGTGGCGATTGCAATTTTCCGTTGGGTTCAAAAATGAATGCCACAAATCATGCGATAGTCCAAACACTTATGCATCTCAAACAACCCAATTTACCGAAACCCTGCTGTGTTCCTACTGTTTTAGGATCGATATCAATTTTACATTATCTCAATGAGGATAGTGTTAATTTAAGTAAATACCCAAACAGTGTTGCGAAAAGTTGTGGATGTCTCTAAAGGATATTATAAGAAGAAATATAAACAATGCATATGTTTGTTGATAATAATGAAATGCACAAATAATTTATTTTAATTTTAATAAAAATACACTTTTAAATTGATATTTTCGTGAAAATAATTTAATTTACAGCAAAATCACTGCAATAATTTGTGATGAGATTTTTTCTTAGAATCGTTGTAAGCTTTATGTTCAATTGTTGTAAAATTCTAGTTTAAAGCGTTTATGTTTTCAAAACTACGAGAACTTTTGTGTTTATGTTGTTGAGAATTTTACTTATTCCACCCTTCTGGCAAACTTCTATTATGTAATGCTCTTTGAAATTATTTCTTTTCATATTCTATTCTATTATTATTATTCCTTTATTTCATTAAAAAAAAAAACAGTTTTTTTACAATTCGAAAATCAAAATAATATATGAACATGGCAAGATTGCCGTCTGCCATAAAATAACATTTGCTTTAATAAAATAATAAGTTGGTAGGTTTTCATTAGATCTCTTGTTATACAAAAAAAATATAATTTGTTGTTTTACATTCGCTCAAACAGAAAAAAGTAAATGATCTTTTGATAACTATGCGCAAAAGAGACCTGAAAACATTTACTTGAACGACTGTCTAACTCATCAGACACGTAAACTGCTAAACACTGCATTGTCGCTGAAGGCTACGAAGGATTTAAATATGTTTGGACCAGAAACGGGACAGTTTTTATGCGGAGGAGTGAGGGTGACAATTCAGTAAGAATTGTTAGTGTTAATGATTTTGATAAAATAATATGAATATTGTTCCTTCTACCGTCCGTCCCAATCCAAACATGTTGTGATTATCCAGTACCTTGTGTTGATACTTGGTTTTGTTTACAACAAAATATCCGTAGTTTGAGAAAAAAATTTTCGGTTCTTCTAGCTCATGTTGAGTCGCTCATACGTTTACCTGTAGTAATAGTTTTGAGTGAAATTTGGATCTATGAGAATGACCTTTGTTTATACAATATACCTGGTTATTCGCTGTTTGGTAATTGTAATGACTAATATCCAGCGGGAGGTGTAGCTGTTTATGTGAGAGATGGTTTTGTATGCGAGTGCTCTAAAATTGTATTTTCTAGTGCAGATGTGTTAAAGTTGTCGTTTTATTATGAAAATGATAACTACACTATGTTGTGTATATATAGACTGCATGATGTTAGTAAAAGTATTTTTATTGAAGAATTAAGCAATATTCTTGGTATAATTAAGGCTAAAAATTTGATTTTAATAGGTGATATTAACATTGATATATTAAATGAAATAGATAAAGACACAGAAAATTACTTATTTCTCTTAGCAACAAATGGTCTTAAAAGTTATATAAATGAGCCAACCCGTGTGACAAAATCTTCGACTACTTGTATCGATAACATATTCGCCAGACTTAATAAAAAACATAGCAAAATTTCTTATGGTAAGGTTTATGATCTTAGGTTAACAGACCATCACATGGTTGGCCTTAATAACGCTTTGGATTCCACTTCCCAAAAGAAATAAAGAATAAATTGATTACTCTTTATTATTGGAACTTTTAAAATATGAATTTTGGGAGCCAGTTTATTTGGAAAGTAACCCATCTAAGGCCTTTGATTTATTTAGTTCAATTTTACAAAATCACATAAATTCTTGTACTTATACTTCTAGTCTAAGCTCACAAAGCCATAAGCATTTAAAGCCTTGGATGACTAAAAATTTACTTAAGCAGATTTCTAAGAAAAATACTTTAAGTGTTAAGTGCAAAAAACATCCCCAAAACAGAAATCTTAAAAATTATTATGTCTCTTTATGTAAAACAATCAAACATAAGATAGAAGAAACGCGTAACAATTATTACACGAGTTTATTCGAAAAAGCAAATGGAAATAAAAGAGAAGAATGGAAGGTAGTAGATATTCGCAGTTAGTCGAAATAGATAACTTGCAAATTAATGATGTTTCCATTAGTGACTTAAACTCTATTTCCAATATATTTAATGAATATTTCACCGGAATTTCAGATAAACTCAAACCTTCAGTTGATCCTTGCTCAAGTTGTGATTGTTCAATATTTTCAAATATAACTTCTGATGGTTTATAATCAAATAGTTTTGTTTTCAATTCTATATCTTCGCGTGAAGTCTACATGGCTATTTTATCTTTGAAAAATAAAAATTCGTGTACTACTGATGGTATTTCTAGTATCTTACTTAAAAAATTTGCCTTGTATGTGGTCGATATATTGAGTTATTTGTTTAACGCAAGTGTTGAAAATGGTTGTTTTCCCAAACGCCTTAAGTGTGCTGAAGTTGTGCCTCTTTTCAAAAAAGGGAATAGAAAGAATGTTTCCGACTACAGACCTATTTCTCTGCTTTCAACTTTCTCAAAGCTTTTTGAAAAACTTATAAAGGCAAGAATAATTTCCTTCTTGGACAAAAATAAATTTTTAAGCGATAATCAATTTGGATTTCGATCAGGAATGTCTACCGAAGACGCTATTTTAAGGCTGTGTACTCAATTATATAGCAGTTTAAATTGCAACAAAACTACCATGGCTCTTTTCGTTGATATGACTAAGGCCTTTGACATTGTTGACCACGACGTTCTGTTAAACAAACTGTATAATGCTGGTTTTCGAGGTGTTATATTTAAATGGCTTCAATCCTACTTAAAGGAAAGAGAACAAAAACTAAATGTGAAGGGAACTTTTAACAATTCACTTCCTTTAAAAAATGGAGTCCCACAAGGCTCCGTTCTCGGTCCATTATTTTTCTTAATTTATATAAATTCTCGTTTCAATCTTAAAATAAATGGTTCCCCAACTGCTTTTGCAGATGATATAGCATACACCTATCAATTTAATATTACTTTTGAATGTGGGGCCAAAATTGAAGAAGATTTACAAATCCTTAGGACATGGTTTGTTGCTCATAAGCTAATTATAAGCGAGAAAACTAAGTTAGTAACTTTTAAACTTTCTGATAACAGTCTTTTTGATTATAACCTTTGCTTTCATGACCATAACTGTAAACAATTTTGCTTACCTATTCATAAATGTGGTGAACTTAATTTTTATTCTCATAGTTTATGTTCCGATAGTTGCTTTAAAATTGAGTCAGTGATGAAATTCAAATACTTGGGTGTTCTAATCGATTTCAAATTAAATTGGAAAGAACATATTCGCTCCTTGAAATCACACATGATGTTGGTTATTCGTAAAATGTACCTCATAAAACCATTTTGCTCGAAAAAAGTGTTAAAAGTGATTTATAACGGTCTTGCGCATTCAAAGCTTCAATACGGAATTTCCAGCTGGGGTGGGTCATACGCAAATACTTTTAAACCCCTTATGTTAGCTCAAAAACATGCAATAAGAATAATTTGTAATAAAAATCGTTTTGCTGAAAGTTGGCCTTTATACCAACAATTGCAAATTTTACCAATGAGACATCTCTATGTTTTCAAAGTTTTAAGAGAGTTTTTCAAACAAAGTGGCAATATTCCAACTAGAAACTCACAGCTTTACAGTCTACGTATAAATAACTCACATCTTGTTACTGTACCACTCGCACGTAGAACACATTTCTCCCTTTTTTCACAGTTACAGCTCCAAAACTTTTTACTAAATTACCGTTATTTATAAGACAAACTACTTCTTTTAGATCTTTTTTGAAAGTTTAAATATTTGCTTGTTGTTTTTATTTTTTGTTTACAGTATATTATTTTTGAATTGTTAAGTTTATTTTTTGAAATAATTTATTTACTTAATTTTTGCTCAAGTTTAATTTTATTATTAACTTCATTTTTTTGAAATAATTAAACTCTGATTGTCACTCCACATCAGATATTACTTGAATTAATTTATTTGGCGTGTCATTCAACACTAACTTTTATAGTTACCGAATGTTCACTAATTTCATTCAATCTAAAAACATTTATATTGTATCTAGCTTTAAGTTTGCTTGAATGAATAAAAATTATCTATCTACATATCTATCTATCTATCTATTGATTTTTGCGTTTTAGTTTACGTTTGTATAAATTCATATTATAAATTGTTTTAGAAACTTGTAAATTAATTTTTTTAGGAAAGAAGAATTAAAAGAAGACGTGTCGCACTCGGCGACTGCCGCGGTAAGGCTATTGCATAGCATTTTGTATCAAGTTATGCAATTATAATTATTAATTTTTATTTATTTTATTTGTGCAGTAGGTATTTAAAAAATTAAAAGGTTGAAAATTAAAAGGTTAGAGCATGGTCGCAGAACATAAAGAGATTTTTCCACCCAACGGATCCGTTCATTACACCAAACATTTGTTCTCTAGAGAGGACACTATGTTGAAAATAGAGCCTTCGAATTTCTTGTAGTATCGGACAAATAGCTATGAAATGGTAAATATCGTCACGCTCATTTCTGTTACAATAATTGCAAAAGAGAGGTAGATCTGACCGATGCGGAATATAATTCAAGTTCAATATTTCAACCCTTGCTCTGAAAATTGTACATATAGCTCTCGCAGATAGTCTATTATTGAAATAATTTGTCGCATTAGTATTTAAAGAGTGGCTTAGATTTCTATATATTTCTTTTGTTGACGACGATGATGCTCTGTTTAAATGTTAAAGATATATATTTTCATCAACTTTTGCGATAAAATTCGAAAAGATATCTTGCCATTATCTATGTTAAACTCAGTCAGTTCAAGAGAAATATTATGCAATCGGGGAAGTTGAGTCCATTCCTTAAATGGCGATGCTTTGGTTCGCAACAGAACCTTCATGACAGATGTGTTTACTCATTACTCTTGTTAGAAAATCTGCGAACATGAATTGCATAGGTTGGAGTCTAATTAGGTAACAGAAATAATCTTTTGAAAAAGAGGTGTTGTATCAACTCAAATTCTTTAAAATAGGTTTGACCAAAAACTTGAATACCGTAAGTCAAGCAAGTGTTAATGGTTGCTTGGAAAACTAGGTATTTAGATCCTAAGTCTATGTTTTTGTTTGTTGAGAGCTACTTTAGCTTCTTTACTCTTACGCTGAACATGTTTATTGAAGCTACCGTTAGCAGACATCAACACTCCTAGATATTTGAATTCCTGTACTATTTCAATAGGTTGGTTGTTAAGGAACCACCTTTCTTCTCTCAACCTTCTACAACTCCGTGCCTCAAATACCATTATCTTTGTTTTCTCTCAGTTTATTTTAAGGTCCCAGATATTGCAGTACGTTTGGACCCTATTGATTTGTAGCTGGAGAAAAAATAGGTTATCCGCTAGCATAACCAAGTCATCCGCGTAAAGAAGCACTTTTATACGAATATCACAAAAACAAACTCCACCGGGTAAATTATCTGAAATATCATCAATGTAGATGGCAAACAAGATTGGGCTAAGGATACATCCTTGGGGAACACCTGCAGTCGTTTGAAACTAATGTGAAACCTCGGCCCATCGGCATAAGTTTTACATAAAAAATTTTCGTAGATATTTAGAAATTTTCTAGATATACCAAGTGAGCCCATTTTGTAAATGAGAGCTTGTCGATTGACGGTATCAAATGCAACTTTTAAATCGATAAAGCAAGCATACATCTTCTTTTTCTTTTGGATAAATTTGTTAGCAATACTCGATACTGGTAAACCGTTGAAAAGCCCTCACGAAAACCAGCATGAAACATATGTAAGCCATTGTTTCTACCCAATTGATAAGTCTTTTATATATATATTTTATATATTTTCTTCTCCCTGCCAAACCTGATACAATTTTTAAGATATGTTGGATGTAATTTTAGTAATTAAAACAAAAAAACTGAAGATTTAAGGCCCAACTATAATAGGCATAAGTAAACATAAGCTTATGTCAAAAACACAACGAAAATTCACTTAAGTTTGCGAAATTACTGCATAGCCATAATGCAAATTTTGCTCACGTATCTACATGTCAGATTTTACTTATGCGGCGAGCGACTGGGATCGCTCTTGCTTAAGGCCCAACTATAATAGGCATAAGCTAGCATATGCGCGCATAAGTAAACGTGCGAATACAAAGAATCTCAATACGAGTGAACATAATGGAGTCTAGCTCCGTTTCGTTCAATTTTTCTCAGTTTCGTTAACTTAAGCAGACTTAAGCAAGAGCGATCCCAGTCGCTCGCCGCATAAGTAAAATCTGACATTTAGAAACGTGAGCAAAATTGCATTCTGGCTATGCAGTAATTTCGCTAACTTAAGTGAATTATCGTTGGGTTTTTGACATAAGCTTATGTTTGCTTATGCCTATTATAGTTGGGCCTTTAAGTGTGCTTAAGTTAACGAAACTGAGAAAAATTTAACGAAACGTAGCTAGACTCCATTATGTTCACTCGTATTGAGATTCTTTGTATTCGCACGTTTACTTATGCGCGCATATGCTAGCTTATGCCTATTATAGTTGGGCCTTAAGAGATTGAATAGTTTCGTTGTAAATGCTTCAAAAATGGCTCAAAAATGAATTTATGTAATTTTTGTATGGGAAAAATAGAGTGCTGCCAGTTTCCAACCATACTCCACGTTCAAAATGCATTCTAACAATTTTTTGTAAAATAGGACAGGTTCTTTAAAAATGAGAAACGTTTTGGTTTGAATGGCAGCGTGAAAAAATAGCGTCAGTGTCTGTTCGTGATCTATGTGGCCTTTAGTTAAGCTCACGAATTTTAGTTCGTATTTTGAATATTAAGGTTATATCTGTAGCCGAAAAGCCCTCTCGAAAATAACTGGTACCACCCAATGTTATGTTATGAAGGCTATAAATAGCTCTAGGAATTAATAACCTAGCCTTTTCAAGATTCGTTTTGTCGATTTACTCCCGAACCATTGAATTGCAATCGTAAAACATTTCTCCATTCTACATGTTGTATTCGTTGGTAAATTATGTGCTTTGGTAAGTGACCAGAGCAAGCTGATAGTTTATTTAGCTACCAATAGTTTTTCTTCTGATGCTTAAATTAAATAAATTAAAACTCTGTGACAATTTCAAAAGTGGTACCATCTAATGTCCAGTTTAAAAATCATCAATTTTGGAATGTCGATTTTAAGGTCCCACGAAACGCAATGTTGTTTAAGATTTTTTATCTGGAGCTGCAATGTCACAGGTTTATCAGAGAAAACTACTAGCTCATCAGCATAGAGTAAGATATTTACAGATAGATCGCCGCAACATATGCCTGTCGGTAAATTATTATCAATATCATTGATAAAAAGAGCGACCATCAACAGACTCAATATTCAGACTTATGGAACAGCTGTTTTAGATTTACCGTTGAAAATTCCTGGAGATATGTTTAATAAAAGCTGCTCATAGACCTAGAATTAGGTTGAAACATCAATAACTTCTAGGTTATAGCTATAGAAGTGATCTTCTGTTGATGGTATTAAATCCACTTTAAAGTCGACGAAAAGTGTGGAAAGACCTTCTTTTTGTCTATTAAATGCCTGCCAAAAATGGACAAATCGTTGAAAGACCTGCCCGATAACAAGTCTGATAAAATTTGTCTGTAATTTTCTGCTGAGCTCGAAA
This sequence comes from Eupeodes corollae, assembly GCF_945859685.1. Taxonomy (NCBI): domain Eukaryota; kingdom Metazoa; phylum Arthropoda; class Insecta; order Diptera; family Syrphidae; genus Eupeodes; species Eupeodes corollae. The sequence continues at coordinate 77,097,331 of NC_079148.1, forward strand.
GCCATCCAACCGCGCACCTTTCTTATTTTGTATATTACTTGAAGATAATTCACAAGTTATAAACTTAACCATTGTATCGGTACTGTATACTTTTTATTAGGTAACAGCCCGAGAATCAAGGCCTAGTGGCTTTCAACTCTCAAGCTCAACCATTCCTGTGTGGAAGTGATGGCAATGTTTATTCTGAAGGGATAATTTTAGAAAGCACTTTTCATGACAAGAATTTCTCTTGTAGGATTTGTCAATTTCTCCAATGAGGCAGTGCCCGTGAAAAAACTTTTGGGTGGCACAGGTGGGTATAGAACCCAAACCCTAATAACTAATAATGACGGAACGGGTACAAATGGAAAAAAGATATTAGATTTACATATATTGTGAATAAATGAAAATTATTCACCCGAGTTTGAAAACTAGTGGATCGTGAATTATGTCGATTGGTGTATATTGGGAACCAGGTTTTTTGGGTATTATAGCTCTCATTTCAATTGGTCAAATTTATGGTCACAATAAAGAGTAGAAAAGTATTATTATATCCAAAATTCTTCAATAAGTTCCATATAGCCTCTAATATCCCATTGGAAACATTTGAATACTCTGCCACGGTAGGTAGGTAGAAATGGCGATCTCAAGACAACCTAGCCTGCGATATAATTAGCGCTGTAGTGCGCCGTTTTGATACCAAAAAATCGTTTGACCTTTGATTGAAAGGGATAGACTTATAGAGAAGCTTCATAGCGATTATGTTAGATCCATTTTGTCGCATTGAGAAAAAAGATTAGGTCTCTAATCTTTGTCTCAGATAGCTCATCAAGTTCTTGAAAGAATACTTTTCCAAAGTATTTCATTTAAGTGTTTGCCAAAGCAGGACATTTGCAGAGGAAATGGATTATCGTTTCACTTTCTCTTTGGTCACTACAGCTACGGCAAAAGGTGCTGTACTCTGCCATAATTTCCAGAAAATTTGTAAATTTTAACGGTGATATTTTATTAAGTCTAAACATTAATGATCCTAACGCTAAGGGCTTCAAAGATATTGCACATCTGCAATTCATATGTAGAACTATATAAAACAATAAAGACATTTTAAATATAAAATACAACTAGCAATTTGTTAGTTTTTTTTTTCTTTTATTTTTGATGTAACTTATAAAATAAAATTCGAAGTTGAGAACTTCTAACAATTAATTGAACAGTAGACTAAATTAAGCATCAATTTTACACTCTTCTCTGTCAAATTCACCGTCGGCGTCGTTTTCATCGATATCGTTGTCTGTCAGCGGTCTGGTGGAATTATAATGTTCGCCCAAACTATACATGAGTCGGTGGTACGTTACCACCAAGTTCGGGCCCTCGTATTCTGACCCTTGAATAGTTGAAGGCCCAGTAGCTTGGAGAACTTCGATGGGAACACGAAGTGCACTGGATAATGCCTTAATCTCGATCTGTCCGCCCCAGGCGGCAGTGTTTCGAATATTTTGGCAATACTTTATGAAGTCTTCGTCAGTCAAGATTTCTCCTGTATTTGAATTGGTCATGTAAAAAATCAGATGATCCTTGTTATCAAGGATGTAGTTGGCAGTTTGATGGCGTAGTTCAGCAACTGTAAATGCACCGCGGCCAGTTAGCTGCAGCTGATGTGCAACAGCTTTGTATAGACAATCTCCATCAGATGCGATCGTATGAAGTCTAAGTTGGCGCTTCTTTAGAATTTCTGCGATTGCACAATGTTCAAGCATTCGAGGCCCATTTTTATTCTCTTCCTCGCTGGCAAGAATCTCAGCGTCTCTTTGTCTTTCTTCAGATGCTTTTTTGTTGCGCCGTTTCTGAGCTTTACTAAGCTTTGGTTGATTATCTAAATCATTGGTGGTGGCTAAAGAAAGAAAGTCATTCGTGACCGACTGCACAGCATCTGCGACTGCATTCTCGTTCGCCTGTTGCGATGGCTTAGAGTTACGTTCGTTTTGGAATTCATTCAATTGATTGGCCTGACGCTTTTCCAAGTCAATTTCCAGTCGAGAGATTTCCTCCTGGATTTCCTTGCGCTTCTTTTTGTCACCTTTCGCAGCGCTTTTCTTCAAGGATTGAATTTGAGACTGGAGTTCTTTCTTTTCTTTGCGATGTTTGCTGTTTAGTTCATCAAGAGTCTCTTCAGGGGCATTGTTATCCATTTCCAAACAGCAAGGTGGGAATGAATTTTACTATCCCACGGAATAAAGATAACAATTTTAAAATTTTAGATTAAATGAATTAAGAATTGCTAATATAAAGTGTGTAAACTAAGTTTTCACTTAAGAAAATTAAATTGAAAATGGAAAAATGGCTGTTGGTAGTATTCGGTAAATTTGACTGTCAAAGTGAAAGACGTAAAACGTATAAACAATATAGCACTGTTCATTTACTTGCACAGAACATCCAATAGCCGCGTTCGAGTAATTCTTAAAAAACGTGAATTGAATTTAAAAACGTACACGAACTTCGAATCGGTCCAATTTCTATAAACATATTAAAATTTGAATTTTTTAAACCTTCGACAATAATTTTAAAAGTAGTTTGGATTGCCTTTTAAAGTTTTAAGTCTTTAAAGATATTTATGCTCAAAAATAGGATGCACACATTAAAATCATTAAGTTTTGAAAGCCATTTTCAACAGAAAAATACAACGGACTAAAATTTTGCTGTCACATTTTTAATAGCTCACCAAGAGCCACTATTTTTTTAAAAGTCTTTGGAAGCCAAAAGAAACGTCATATTGTTCTTTTGTATTTTACTAAATTAAATGGACTTAACTGAAAAAAAGAATTACGTCTGGAGGAAACCCTGTTAAGAAATGGAGCGAAATGGAAATCATAATAATTCTAGAATGCGTTTATGAAACAAATTATTTTCCAGAAATTGTGAGATTTATTCTTATTTAGTCTTTGTAAGCTTAATCTCTGTGCCGTTAATATAGCCAATGCTCAGATATGTTTCTTCTACAGTAACTTTTTTTTCTTCAGTGTTTGGCCAAAAGATATACTTCCATAAGAGTTTTAAGGTAATTTAAAAGATACGATTCATTATTTGACTCAATGTTCCTGCATCTCCAACTCCAAAAGCTGTTACGATTTTTTTTAACTTTCTTTCAATTTCATACACTTTTGCAACTGTCCAACTCAAAAATCATTTGGCCAGTTTATATTTCTAAGATCTCCAAGATTTCCTTACTCTCTGATATATAAACAAAATTCAACATGAGAATTTCTCAGTTTTCTGTCAAAAATCTGAATATATGCCCCGAATCCATAAAAATTCTATGTATATCGCAAAATTCAAAAAGAATGAAAAGAAATGCCAAGCTAATTTGTTTGCTACGTGAGATTTTGAATTTTGTTTATATTTCATTCTCTTGCTCTGTTAATCCAGCAGAAATCTTATAAATTAATATAAACTGACCAATTTTAAAAGTCACTAGATAGAGTTTCTTCTTAAGTGTGGCCTCAGATCAATTTTATACTATTTTTCAAGCTGAACGTACTCATTTAGTACAAAAACTTTGAATGCAATTTTATTTTTCGTACTTAACAAACAAACTGTCATCTGTCATTAAATTGATTGCGATTAGCAAAAGTGGAAAGTGGGCAAAGTCCTAAGTTCGCTCAGTTTTAGTTTCAGTTCGAGTTCATTATTGCGTGTATTTCATTTAGTGGTTTCCTCCACCAAATGTTTTCCATTTTCCTTTCTAATCGTATTTTGTGTAATTTTTTCTGGCTGCTGAACGAGTGAGGCTTAGAACTATAAACTCATACCCAGTTGAATTCTAGACTTGTGTACACTTGTACTGAACTTTGCATTCCTTTTTTTATTCGTTTTGTCCAGCGATCTTATAGTACATTAGTGCTTCCTCTGCTTATTTTAAGTGTTATCTGTGTTATTTTGCTATCAAAATTCAAGAGTACAAAGAAACTCATTCAACAATTAAACAGTTTCCTTTGTTTTAAACAGAACAAAAGTGAATTAATTTTCTTGACAAAAGTAAGACACAAAGATGGCTATTAAACTTATGCGTATCTCATCATTATCGCAGCTGCTGCTGATTACAATTATCTCTCTGGGAATCCTTGGTGCTGCAGTTTATGCCACAGACTCAAGTGCCGTAAACATCGATGAACTTAAAAACCAAATTCCCCCTGAATTGGCCAATGGTAATCTAACTGACAAAGCAAAGAATCTCTTCAAGGACAAATGTCGTAAAATCGCTGGCAACGATACGGGAGACGAGGCTTTTGCTAGCCTAGAACAGGGCATCGCTACTGCCATTGAATGTGTCACAGGTATCGTCAATATGTCTGCGATTCAGATGGAAATCGAAAGTGCCCGTCCAACTGGCGACCTGGACGTCGTCTTTAACAAATACTGCAAGAAACGTCCTGATGCTTTGGGCTGTCTCCAAAACTTAGTTCATAAGTTTGAGCCTTGCCTAGAGCAAGACGAGAGGAATAACACCGATGTCCTAATGCATATTTTTGAGTCACTCCTGAACTTTGTGTGTCATAAGGGTGGTGATCAAATTGCCTTGTTCATTGCCGAACGTGGTCCCGAGTGTCTCGAGTCTAAAAAAGAACAAATTCAACGTTGCATGAACAGCACTTTCGGCGAATACGTTCCCAAGGATAGTGTTGAAAACATAGAAACTCTACCCAAGTTTATTATTGGACCAAAACAATGCGACGATATCCAGAATTTGAGTGACTGTGTCACCAAGGAGTTGGAAAAATGCGAAGAAATAACCCCTGCTAACATTGTGGAGTCTATGTTCCGTTTTATCAAGAACGCGACGATTTGTCGTAACGAGGTGTCAACTGCTCATCAAAAATCGAACGTCTCATCGTCGTCATCGACTTTGTCAGGCGTGCTAACTTTGCTCTTGGCAGCCGTCGCCATCTCCATCGCCACAACCACACAACGACGAACATAGTTAGTCACATCAGGAATGGGAGGGGAGGATGGTACGCCTTCAATTTGCTTAATCTTTAGTACCTAACAATCAATACTATTCTATATTTATATCATTATACAAAACAATGTACTTCGCTGCGGATCGAGATCGATGCTTCTAAAATATGGATAATTTTTTTTTCAACAACAATTGTGGTGGATTCGAACGATAGGTTTGTTACATTTTGTTGTTTTGTTTTTATTTTTATTTTTTTCCTTTACTTGTTTTGTTTTTGCTTTTAATTGCATTTATTCTATAATCTCGAACTTATTTTAGATTCAACAAGCGCACTATGTTTTTATTTTTTCTCTAATCAAAGTGCAAACAAATAGTTCATGACGTTAGGTGAGAAGGGTTGATTTGTACGAAGTTATTTTAAAACGAACATGATTTCATTTTATGAATCAAAGTGATACCGAGTATTTTGTCTTTATAAATTGAAGTAATTTTATTTGAGTTTATGACACTAAAAAACAAGGTTGTAAGGCTATGAGCAATTTTCTTTAAGTAGGCACTAGGTACACCTAGCCTATGTATTGTGTGTCTCGATGTGTCAATTGTTTCAAAAATAATCAAAGCCATTTAATTTTATTTATATTTTACTAAAATTGAAAATATACATAAACAAAACTACGTTCGAAGGAGTCGCAAATAACTGTTGTACATTTACTCATTATAAATATATATGTATAGGGTTTTCCAAAATGAATAAACTAAACTGAATTTAATGAAAAAACATGTCATGTACTGCATCAAAATGGTTTTGGGGTAACAGGTTTTTTAATGATATTTAAAAAAACATTTCCTTTCCAAAAAGTGTTTTTAAGTAAGTAATTCAATTATTTATTTTTTCGTTTTGTTTTTGGTACCTACATACATTGTTTATAATTTTTTTATAGGATAGCCGTCAGCTCGGCTAGCGAATCTAAATAAATAATTTTGTAGGTATAAATTATAAACAAAAATTAAAAATTAAAATTGATGAATTTAAACAAATTCGGTTATAATTAAAATCCTATATGTACAAATGTTTTTCAAAAAGGAATAAAGTGCTTTCCATTCAAAATGCTTTACACTTCTACTGTTTCTTGCAGTGTCAAAGATTTTGTTCCAAAGGTTGCATTTCTGTCGGAACACAAAAAACGTGACATATATTCATGAAGTGGAAGCAATCTTCTTTTGCTTTCAAATCACATAGCGTGCAAAACTGATTAAAACTGTCGTTGTATGGTGATCCGTTTAAGCTAAAAACTTCACATCTTGTTTTAAATATTAAGGATATTTGACTGTAATTCAGTGATTCATGAAAGTAGTTTGATTCCATAAGATTAAGGTTCAGTTGTGAATAAAGAATCCTGCTATTTGATTTTCAAGCTTCGAGCATCGCGTCCCAAATTTTCATAGCTTTGTATGATTTTGTGGAAAACCTTTTTAGAATGATTCAAATTTATTGGCTTCAGCGATATTTTTTCTCCATACATTTCCTAAAGCTTTCCATATCGACATTCACCAATCTTCGTTTCTTAGCTCATAAAGTGTCATTCGTTTTGTCAGTCGGTCATCATGATGGGATAAAACCTTTAAAATGTTGTCTGGTTGTAATTTAAGCGTAAATATTTTTGGAAGTCATGTTTCCAGATACAAGGCATAGTTAGGTGTTCTTAGGGGTAAATTAAAAAGTTTATTCAAGAAACATCTGTAAAACTTTTCTATCTCCTCACATTAGTTGATTCCCCACACCTGGGCAGCATAGCAAAGCGAACTTATTAGAACAGCATCAATTATCTTTTATTTCTCAGATAAAACTATTCGCTGGTTTGTAAAAGTTTTGGCTTTGACATTGACGTGATTTTTAAAATCTATTGTTTTATTAAAAATCACTCCCAGGTACTTGTATTCATTAGTAATCTGTAGAGGATTTCCATTTAAGTGCCAATTGCAGTGTGGTTACGTGCAGATCTCGAGAACACCACTGTTTTTGATTTATCTACATTAATGACGAGTTCCCATTTACTGCAGTAATCAGCTAGACGATTTATCATTAGTTGAAGATTTTCAGGAGACTCATAAAGTAATACCAGAGGTGGAATCGGCTAAGGTGATTTTTGATTGTCACCTTTGTGATCATAAAAAGTGATCAAACTAATTTTTGCGTCTGTGTAAGGTGATCACCAAATTTTCTTTAGAATTTGGTATCACTTTAAAAGAAATTCACTGACGTTTGTTACAATTTCAGTATTAAAAATCCGATCTGAAGCTATCATGTTGATGTTCTGCCTTAACTTTTTAACTTTTCTCGTTGAGCACTCTGTCTCCATACAAAGCTGTCGTGAGCACTCCCGCCATATTTTGCATTTGTTGCCAGAATTTTTCTGTTCTCGTTGCAGATCTAGATTGTAATAAACATTCGATAAGGCAACACAAATAATTAAAGAATCAAAAATGTCTTCTTTTTCTATTGAAATACATATGAATCAAAAATGTCTTCCTTTTCTATTGAAATACATATGCTCATTTTCCGAAGGGCTAAGAATTATAATATGACTCCCATCAATGCAACAAAATCCTACCTCCAGGAATTTGATATTTTTCGTAGAAGAACATTTTTGTTGCTTCTGAAGCCGATTGATTAAATTTGATTGTTAGTGTGCACAATTTCCTCTCCATTTGTTTTAAAGTCAAAGAAATAACCTCACATACAGGGGTGGAATCGGCTAAGGTGATTTTTGATTGTCACCTTTGTGATCACAAAAAGTGATCAAACTAATTTTTGCGTCTGTGTAAGGTGATCACCAAATTTTGTTTAGAATTTGGTATCACTTTAAAAGAAATTCACTGACGTTTGTTACAATTTCAGTGGTTGTATTTAAAAACCGATCTGAAGCTATCCGGATAATTATGTAATTATAAGATTTGATGTACCAAGTAGCCACGATGATGTTCTGCCTGCACAATAGTCAGCATATAACTTTTCTCGTTGAGCACTTTGTCTCCATACAAAGCTGTCGTGAGCACTCCCGCCAAATTTGGCATTTATTGCCAGAATTTTTCTGTTCTCGTTGCAGATCTAGGCAACAAAAATTAGGAAATCAAAAAATTGACTTACGATCATAGCGTTTACCCTATGTCTTCCTTTTCTATTGGAATACATATGCTCATTTTCCGAAGGGCGGAGAATCATAATATAACTCCCACCAATGCAGCCGATATCTAGGAAGCAAATAATAAAATAAAAAACAAGTAATAAAATTAGTTTATTTTTACTAAGAAACAAAGTCCTATACCTCCAGGAATTTGATATTTTTCGTAGAAGAACATTTTTGTTGCTTCTAAAGCCCATTGATTAAATTTGATTGTAGTGGGCACAATTTCATCTCCATTTGTTTTAAGGTCAATGAAATAACCTCACAAACAGTACTTTGACCCATTGGAGCTGACCAGTCAGCGCCAACTTGCCTTTGGTAGCCACCACCTCCAAGAAAATTTAAAGTCACGGGTAATCGAAGAATAGGGGGAATGTGTGTTGACCGCATATATAGCACATATGCGTACTTACTTTGGACTTGGAAGATAAAGAATGTTTATTTTATTGCGGAGGTTAATCCTCACATCTATTATGATTAATATTTTCATTTTCAGAATGTAAAATGAAAAGCACAAACACATTCATATTGTCTTGAAATTTCAGCAACTAAAAATAAATATCAATTTCCAATGAAAGTGACAACTAAAGAGCTGTCACCAGAAAAAGTCACCAAATCGTGATTGTCACCGGTGACTATCACCCTACACAGACCGAATTTGTTGATTGTGACTGTCACCTATCACAAATCACCTTACGCGATTCCACCCCAGTACTTTGGCCCATTGGATCTGACCAGTCAGCGCCATCTTGCCTTTGGTATCCACCACCTCCAAGAAAATTTAAAGTCACGGCTAATAGAAGGATAGGGAGAATGTGTGTTGACCGCATTCCAGCTGACAAATCCAGAAGAAGAAGTAGAATATGTAAAAATGTTTCCTTATTCAATCGAAAGTTTTTTAAGAATCTGTTTAATACAGAATATTATTTATAAATAAAAAAACAAGTTATAATAAATAGGTATTTATATGTGAACAAATATATAGCACATATGCGTACTTACTTTGGACTTGGAAGATCAAGAATGTTTATTTTATTATGATTAATATTTCCATTTTCAGCATTTTCAGAAGGTAAAATCAAAGGCACAAACACATTTATATTGTCTTGAAATTTCAGCAACTAAAAATAAAAATCAATTTCCAATGAAAGTGACAACTAAAGAGCTGTCACCAGAAAAAGTCACCAAATCGTGATTGTCACCGGTGACTATCACCTTACACAGACCGAATTTGTTGATTGTGACTCTCACCTAACACAAATCACCTTACCCGATTCCACCCCAGGTCATCAGCATATAAAAAGTGTTTTTATTTTCAATAATTGTTTTCATTTTAACACCACCCAATAATAAGAAAATTATTTCTTTTTTGAAACAATGTATCTATACTTTTTAACTTTAAAATTTAATTTAGGTAGTATCTTAAATGGTAATTGAATGGTTAAATGCTGCTGCAGAATCTGCTAAAGCGATAGTTTTTGTCTATTTCGTTTATTTGAGCATTGCTCTCTCTAAGTTATCTATAAATATGTTAGAGAAAAGTATCGTCACTTTATGGAACCATCGATTTTTACGCTATACAAGCATTGGTTTTTTATTTGATTAATTTTTACGCTATACAAGCATTGTTTTTTTATTTGATTAATTTTGAATAATTTTTCAAATTATTACGAGAGACATATTGTTTTAAAGATATTTTTATATTTTAACATCTGATTTGGCTGAGCCAACTAATAGGAAACGTGGAAAAATGTAAAACAGAAAGTAAGAAAACAAAAAATTAGGTTGCGTTTTGTGATTTAAAAAGGTTATTATTTTGTCGGAAATCCTCTCTGATTCAAAACTACTGCACGTCTTTGCATTGACTCGATAAGGTCTTGGCATCTTTTAACTGGAATCGCACACCAGGCTTCTTTTACTCTTTCGAATAAAGTATCCAAATTTTGAATGTTTTGAGTGCTTACGGCTTTTTTGTCTTCATCCCATAGATGCTCGATAGGATTTAAATCCGCACTTGACGATGGCCAGTCAAGTACTCGCATAGAATTTTGATCAAAAAAATGTTTTGTGAGTTTTGTAGTATGCTTCGGATCACGGTCTTGTTGAAAAGACCAAATGACCAGCATATTTTCTTCAGCCCACGGTAGCATTATATTCTCCAGTATCTCAACGTATTTCTCTTTGTTAAGAATTCCGTCAATACGATGAATGGGTCCCACGCGCCGTTCTAAGAGAAACATCCCCAAACGCAGATTGAACCACCGCCATGTTTCACTACCGTTGAAATGTACTTTGGGTCAAGTTCCTTACATTTTGGGCGTCGGACCTTCTTTCTAGCGTCGGGACCAATGTGATTTATCTTCGCCTCATCGCTCCACAACACAAATTTCCATCGATTCACCGTCCAATCGACATGTCTCTTGGCAAACTGGATCACCCACTATCTTTGAACATTAGTGACCATTGCTTTCTTACGTGAAATCCGTCCATGAAGTCCAGCTTCAACCAAACGACGGGCAACAGTTCTTTTTGATATGCGGATACCAGAATCGTCCATTATTTCGCGCTGATTGACTGCTGCACTTCTTCTAGGATCTGCTTTCTTTTGATAGGCTGACAATTTTTCTATCTATGTGAACCAATGTGTTCCGTGGTCTCTTTCAGTGTGCAACATTGTCAGTGGTTTTATAATTACGGAAATGGGCAATGGCACCGAACAACATCTTTTTGGAACAGTTAAGCTGGGTTGCAATTTGTTGGTATGATAAGCCAGCTTTATTAAACTCAACAATAGCGCTTCGGATTTTTGGCGTACAACTTCTTCCTTTTTCCATTTTGAAAACCGCCTGCTCAACAGCTTTTTGTTAGAAATGGATATTTTTTATGATAATTAAATAATTTACATTATACCGACAATGATCGCATTCACAAAGCTAGTGGCTACGTAGTCAAGGGATTCTGATTGGCTTAATCTAACTACAAAAGTAGTTGAAATTTTCCCTCCGACGTACTGTAAAAAATTCGGCTACAAAGTTAGTCTAGAATGATTTTGACGTTTCAGAATCAGCTGCTCGGTAAAGTAACACTAATTCAAATTGAAATAAATCGTTCAATAATTAAATACAAATATAAATCATTCAAATTGTGTCTTAAATTTGATATTATTGAATTTAAAACACAAAAGATAAGTTAAAGTTATCAAATCAAAAATGTTTCTTATTTTATATATTTGCATTTGTCAACAATATGACAGCTCCATATTGACTAGCTTTGTAGTGTAGTTTTGCATTTACAAAGCTAGTTGAATTTTGACTACGTAGCCACTAGCTTTGTGAATTCGACCAGTGTGCACTAACGTTGTAGTACAAAATTTTACACTACATCGGAGGGGAAATTTTAACTAGTTTTGTAGTTAGATTTAGCCTTGACTACGTAGCCACTAGTTTTGTGAACGCGACCATTCATCAATAATAGAGCAATACTGCAAAAATAGAATCGTTTCTAATTAGCTGTCAACGGCTGTACATAGATATTTCCAAGAAATAAGAACAAAACTATTTTAAATAGTGTTTTAGTTTGCCACTTAATTTCCTTATACATATAACATTCTTTATAAAATCCAATTCAAATTCATATGCAATTATTTTACTTTTAATTTCCCTTTAAGTTATTTTTATAATCACAAATCTAATTTGTTTGATTTAACCTAAGATAGCGCTTTGAGCAATTCTCGAAGTAATCTTACAGACTAAATGCCAATATCAATTTTCAAAAAGAGTGACAAAATATTATTGCGACTTCAGTTTCTGCATTTTTGTAAAAATTATACCAATTTGTACTATACTACTGGCAATTTTGTGTGTAGATAGTGCTTAGCCACATTATTAAGGAATAATTTCCAAAGACCTATAATTCATCTGTTAAACAACATTGAAAAAATTGTTTTCAAATCACCGCAAGCATTGTAAGGAATGCAATTGTAAGAAGAAAATTTTCAAAGTCAGCATTATTAAACTTATATTGACACAGACAATACCGGAAAATAATTATTAAAAACATGATTGATATGATTTTAACTCATATATACATATGCATATTTCAACAGATTAATTATAGTCTGTTTTCTCACTAAAGCTTAATAATAGTCGTTGTAGTATCAGTACAGCAGTAGTAGTTAATTTATTGCTTAGACGTCTTGAAAATAAATAAAATAAAAAAAAAAAGTTGTTGCAATTTATCTTAGACACAAACATTGCTTACATTGTGTTAAATTTTAACAACGAACTATAAAACACATAAAAGCTAAACTAATCTGTTTGCATCGACAGGAAAAGTGAGATTATTAAACAACAAACTATCGACAAATTTAACTCATCATGCAATCATATTTTTAATATTTAAGTTAAGACTTGTAATCCAAAAAGTTTGTGTGTCAATGAACCTTTAACAAACAAACAATTATACAAGACAGCTTTTTGTTTTACTGACCACACAAATAGTGTTATAAGAAAACAAATATTTTTTGTTATGGTTTCACAAACAGATGGATAACTTATTTCTTAATCAACAGTGCCAACATCTAACCAGTGCCTTGCAATTTAGGTTTAAAGTTTAAATGTATTTAATGGAATGTACGAGGGGCGTTCAATATATTCTCGGTATCGGGGTGAAGCTGTGGTTATATACATATATAAATTGACTTATTTATCAAGTAATACTATTATTTTAGTGCATTCATGTAAAATTTCATATAAATGTGATTATTATTTACCGTAAATCTCTATTTAAACAGAATTATAATGGCAACTGAGACGATAATGGTGCAAATTGAGCATCGCGCTGTAATTAAATTTCTCGCTAAGCAAGGAAAAAGTCAAAAAACTATTCATGAAGAAATGGTGGCAGTTTACCAGGGTTCACCTTCATTATCAACTGTGCAAAAGTGGTCAAGTGAGTTCAAGAAAGGCAGAAAGAGCATTGAAGACGACCCCCGCTCCGGCTCCCCGGCTAGTGCTTGTACGAGAGAAAGCATCAAAGAAGTCGAAAAACTTGTTCTCGAGGATGCCCGAATAAAGGTGAAAATGATGGCAGAGATCACCAAGCTTTCGACTGGTACCATTCACACCATCCTTCATGACCATCTTAACCTTTCAAAGGTCAGTGCAAGGTGGGTGCCACGAATGCTCACAGCGCCTCAGAAAAAAGTGAGAATCGCATGCTGTAGAGAGCTTTTGGAGATGTGTAGTGAGAACGCGGACGGTGTTATGCATCAGATTGTTACTGGGGACGAAACATGGGTTCACCACTATGACCCTGAAAGCAAACAAGAGTCCATGCAGTGGCATAAAAAAGGAACAGACCCCCCAAAGAAGTTCAAAGTCACTCCGTCTGCCGGGAAGCTCATGGCCACAGTTTTTTGGGACTCAAAAGGAATCTTACTCATTGAGTACAAAAAAAAAGGTGAAACCATCAACGCCAAATCCTACGCTTCCACTTTGCATAATTTGCGGGAGGAAATTAAAAAGAAAAGACGGGGTAAACTCGCAGCGGGTGTGTTGCTTCTTCATGACAACGCTCCTGTTCACACGGCGCGAGTTTCCAAAGCTGAAGTGCGAGATTGTGGTTTTGAAGAAATTCAACATCCACCCTATAGTCCAGACCTTGCCCTTAGTGTTTACTTCCTGTTTCCGGATTTGAAAAAATGTCTTCGTGGAAAACGATTTTCGGATGATGAAGAACTCAAGTCGGCAATAAATGGGTATTTTGCAGAGAAAGAGGAAACTTATTTTTTTTGAGGGTTTAAAAAAGCTTATCTCAAGATGTAAAAAATGCATTGATGTTAGGGGAGATTATATTGAAAAATAAAAACAATTTAAATTGAATTCGCATTTTCCTTCATATCGATACCGAGAATATATTGAACGTCCCTCGTATGTTTACACAGTGTCCCTCAATAAAATCATACATTTAAATTTAAAGGAGAATGGGACCTAGTCTTTTTGTCACAATTGGAAATACTAGAAACACAATGTATTTTAATTTCATTCAGTTAATCGAATACAAAATAGTAGAATTTTCATATTGTTGAGACACTTTTTTCGCCAATAATTATGTTATTCGCTACCAATGGCCATTGGTATAAAAATTCATTTATTTTGGGGTCTTAAGTTCTTTGGAAGTGATCAATGCAGTAACCTTTTGTTGTCATGTACTGCCTAAACCCTGTGGTTTACAGTGCGGATCCAGACTTTTAACTACTTAATATAAAGTTGAGGTTTTGAGTACCGCTTGAAAATGTTCTTTAACATCCCTGGATCCGCCATTGTTTACAGCTTTGTATTCATACAAACAAATTGTATACTGACTTAGGATAAGCTATCCAACGACAAAACTCAGTTGCGGCAATAGGTAGACCTAAATATCCGTTCTCCTTTGTCCATATAATTTATGAAAGAAGAGTTTTATTTTTTTCTGTAAGTCGACACTGATAACTTCTCATCCGTGCCCGTCTGTCGATTTTTCTAAAACTTTAACAAAATATTAATAACAATATTTTGTACGAGATAGAAAAATTTGAAGTCTTTCTTTTCATAATACTTGAACCATTTCTTATCATTTTTTTTGTATTTTTTCATGTTTTGTGAAAAAAAAAGATGTTAATTAAAATTTTCTAAAATATTTACGTAATAAGATACATAATGTTTTTAACAATTTTATCTTACGTTAGTAACAAAATTTTGATTGAAGTGAAATAATTTTGAAATCAATACCTTTTTTTAGCAACCTTTAGTAGAATTTTTGTAACGTAACTTCCATATTTCTCAAAATTGTAGCTGTTATCAAAAACGTTGCATACAATTATTTTGAATGTTATATCATTTTTTGTTCGTAAAAAATTCGATGTGATCAAATTTTTTTTTAATTTATAAAAAAATATAAATAATAAAAATTGATTGAAGTCACTTGCGTTATTGATTCGTGGAATATTTTGGATCAATGACTTTTTTGAAAGTCCTTTTTGCATCTTTCTGTGTTATTTTCTGTATAAAAAAATGGTATGCCGAACGTAGAATTGTACGTAGACACGTACACACAAGCATCTCTCTAAAAAATCCTAGATTTAGATTCTAGCGACCTTGAAACGTCCAAAAATGTCAAAATTTGCAATTCGACAAATCGAACCGATTATAATAATTTGGAAAATTAAGCAGATCAAATTGTTGCGCAGTGTGATCGCCTATAAATCATTTGTTAAGTTTTTTTTCTCAGGAATAAAGCAAGTAACTTTTTTTTAAATATCTAGTGTAAATATTAGACGTAAAAGAAAGAAAAAAATAGTGATACAAATTGAAAATAATTTTTTACATTTAAATACGAACAAATTCAGCATTTAAAAATGAACCAAATTAAAATTCCTAACATTCATGAAAAGTTAAATTTTGCCAACAAACCACAATCTAACAAGTTCTATTAATATCATTAAATTATTCATTAAGTAAATTTGTGTTCAAAGTTATACACTGTCAAGCCACTTAAGCAGTTGTTAATACTAAATTACTATTGTTTTGATTGTAACTTAAATCTGTCTGACGACAGTAAGGTTGTGGCGGAAACTTTTAGGTTGGCCTTTCAATACACAAAATATACTTATACATTCAAACAACCTTCAAATGTTTCTAATTAAGAGTCATATTATAATGATTTTTAAAAATATTTATAAAACTTATTAGTAGAATCCTTTGCGAATATCTTGTTAATTTATTTGTACAAATCAGACTCTAACAACAGTTAAAAATGACTATGAAACTTATATGTACCATTCACTCCATATAAAATAACCGCATGAGTCGGTGCTTAATAATGACTTGTTTAAATGCTATGTGTATGTATTCATAAGAGAATCAAGCAGGCAGATAATAATAGAACTATTTTGTGAACCTTAAGCCTAAAGAAAAGTCACATTTCCCAACATTTTCCACGAAAAAGAAATGAGTAAAATATAATATTAATATGAATAATTGCAAAAGTATTGTTGTTGCTGAGTAATAGCATGGTTCTCATTTAAAAGTGGGTAATTTAAAACTTGAGTTCAAGCGCAGTGATTTCGACTCAGCAATTTTTTTCAAGCTATTATGTATATATGTAGTTTTACAGTAAATGTTGACAGGTCAACAACTTATCTTAATAATTTGTTTTACTGAGAACGAATTATTTGTTTCTTTTTTTATACTATTGTTGTTAGGAAAGAATAGAAAGAATATGAACGTTGTTAAACATTTATGACTGTTAACAACTAACCTAAGCGAAATGTCTGGATGCATTTAGCAGAATTTTAAGCAATATCGCGTTCCACACAAAAGTATAAAGTAATAAAAAAAATCTAGGTACACTGCCGCTCATCTGAATAGGTTCACAAATATTTTCACCACACTGATAGCCTAACTTCATATGTATTGCAATGACACATCTTTTTTATACATATAATGAAAGAGCATCATTATGTGCTTGTTTTAGGAGAAATAAATTTCTCTTAAATCTTACCATTATTCTCCCACGGTAGCTAAACTAAATGTTGTCATAAAAACAAGCATTTTTTTGGCTCATCTGAATAGGTTCAACGGATGGAATGGAATAAAACAATACAAATTATTTGAACTCCATGAATTATTTTACCGTTTTCTATTGTATGATTATTTAACAATAGTTAATAATGAGTGTAAATTCGATTCGGAATGAAACTATACAATTTTTCCAGGTATTGAAGCAAAATTTCTGACCAGGCTTTTTTAAGGGCTGCGATTAATGATTTTTGTCTTTGAACTGCCTCTCTGACTCTTATACATTACCTAAGAGAAGTCCCAACACATTCTTTATTATGTTAATGTCAGGGGAGTATGTTGGCCACACCAGCATCTCCACATTTTGGCTCTGTATCCACTGCCTTACTGTCCTCGCTGTACGGGTAGGGCATTATCATGTTGGAATGTCCACGATACTGGTCCAAAGAGATCAGAAATCTGCGGGAAGGTCTTTTCTAACACACCTTTATAAGAATTTGCGTTCATTCTCGATGTAAAAAATTAAAGCTTTAGGGTTCCGTAAAAAAAAATAGCTCCCCCACCATAACACTGCCTTCACAACTATGCAGCCGAATTAAATAATGATCCCCTTTTCGAAGGTTATAAAAGTAATAATTATAGCCGTCAGGGCCCTCTAAATTTAACTTTTTCTCATTTGAAAAAATCACTTTTTCCACTCTGACTTCCACGACATGAATTTCTTAAAGAATTGGAGACGTTCCTAGATTCGTTAAGTGGTGTTTTTTCTGATTTTTTTTCAAATGAGAAGCACTTTTAATAATGCGTTTTACCGTAGCTAAAGTGCAATTGACACCGGTTTTTATTTTCATTTTTGAAGCTTAATCATAAAAATAAGAATCTGTTCTGATCATAACACGTCTATCAGCCATTGATTAGGCCGTATAAGTTCCTCCTTTTATGTTTTTTTCCATAATTTTGGATATATCGCAAGTAACTGCCTACCAAATTTTGTCTTCTTTTGAAATTCTTCGCTATAAGTCGTTGGCTTAGGCCTGATTCCCTAAATAATTTTATTTTGCCTTTTTCTTCCTCGCTTAGAGATTTTTTGCCACCCTTTTTCACCGTTAATAGGAAAAACACACTAACTTTATTGACATAAAATTTCGATTACAATTACCACGCGACTCAACACAAACTGCAATTTTTGCTGTTGAACCTATTCAGATGAGCCAAAAAAATACTTGTTTTTATGACAACATTTAGTTTAGCTACCGTGGGAGATTAACGATAAGCCACATTGTTTTTCTCCCAAAACAAGCACATAATGATGCTCTATCATTACTTACTTACTTACTTAAGGGTGCGCTACAGTCCTGTGTGAAGGGCCTCACCCAAACGTCTCCATCTAGCTCGGTCCCTAGCTAGATGTCTCCAGTTTCGTGAGGGTGAGGGTGATCTCAGCGCTGGTGTTGTTTTCTTCGTTTACAGCGGAGCCTAGGCTTGACTACCTCAAAGTTACGCCTGTCGATTGTGACGTTTTGACCATGACGTCGGTGTTGTATGTCCTTTCTAGACGACAGCATGTATTTTGTTTTGCCCTCATTAACCGTTAAACCCATTTTTGCAGCCTCTGCCTCAATACTCACAAAAGCCCCATTGACATCACGCTGAGTTCTTCCGTTTATGTCAATGTCATCAGCATATGCCAGTAATTGGACAGACTTTTGAAAGATAGTGCCCCTAGTGTTGACGTGTAAGCTTTGCACTATTGTTTCAAGCACGATGTTAAAAAAATCGCATGACAGCGCATCACCTTGTCTAAAACTTTTTTGACATCGAAAGGTTCTGTTAAGTTGTTTCCAACCTTTATGGAGCAGCGTGAATTCTCCATGTTCATCCTGCACAAACGGATGAGTTTGGCAGGGATGCCAAAACTAGATATGACTCTATACAGCTCGTCCTTGTAGATGCTGTCATATGCGGCCTTGAAATCGATGAAAAGATGGTGGGTGTCGATTTGGTGTTCTTGGGTTTTTCCAGGATCTGCCTTAATGTGAATATTTGATCAAATGTGGACTTTCCTGGTCTAAAACCACATTGATAAGGACCTATCAGGTTGTTGACGATGGGCTTTAGACGTTCACATATTACGGCAGAGAAGATTTTATAGGCGATGTTAAGTAGACTGATTCCTCTATAGTTGGTGCAGTTTAGAGGGTCTCCTTTTTTCAGGATCGGGCAAACAATACTGAGGTTCCATTCATCGGGCATGCTTTCTTCCGACCATATCTAACAGATAAGTTGGTGCATGCTCCTAACCAACTTATCTCCAGCTGCTTTAAAGAGCTCGGCATTCAAGCCATCCGCTCCAGCGGCTTTATTAGACTTCAACTTAGATATTGCAATCTTTACTTCGTCTAAGTCGGGAGGACGGGATTGTTGGCTTTCGTCGTCTATATTGAATGAATCATCTTGCCTAACAGCGGAATTCAGTTCTTCGTCGCCGTTATACAGTCTGCAGAAGTGGTGCTTCCATATCCTCAGCATTGACTGCGGTTCCACTATGATGTTTCCACTTTCGTCTTTGCAGCCTTCGGTTATAGGTTTATGTACCTGTGAATTTCGTTTCACCTGTTCATAAAACTTTCGAACCTCATTCCTGCTTTTATACCTCTCAACATCTTCGACCGCACGCTTCTCATGTCGTCTCTTTTTCCTTCTGAGATGTCGGCGTTCCTCTGGCCTCTTCTGGTCATAGAGCTCACGAGCAGCTCTCGTCCCTTTATGCAGCGCCGCTATGCGTGCCTGTTGTTTGGCTGCATTTGCCTGCCGACATTCCTCATCAAACCAGGGGTTCCTTGTTGGTGGCTGTTTGAAACCCAGCACATCAGAGGCGGCTTCTTTGATTGCATCTTGGCACTGTTGCCACTGGTTTTCGATACATTGTGTTGGCGGTAGAGAACTTCGAGAGAGGTTACTTGTAACTCGGTCGGAAAAGGAATTGGCGATCTCTGGCGATTGTAGCCGTTCGACGTTGCTCTTTCATTACATATATATATTAAAAAGATGTCTCAATGCCATACATATGAAAAGAGGCCAACAGTGAGGTGAAAATATCTGTGAACCTGTCCAGATGAGCGGCAGTGTATAAAGGTTCATAATTTTTTCTTTACTATAAGTCTAAAAGCCTATTGTTGTAGTCATATGAATAAGTTTCTCTTATCTGAAATTGCAAACATACGATATAAAGAGTTTATTATTTCATTTAATACGATTATTGTTTACCAAACAACTAAATGAAATTATAATTGCGATTATGTTTATATTATTATCATACATAATGATTATTGTCATTAATGAATACGAAACAACTAAACTATGTAAATTGTATTTTTTTAGGTTGTGAACTTTGAAATTAAATCAAGTTTATTTATTTCCATTGGCATAAAATTTACTTTATTTGGAAAATAATGTTCTGGTATTATAATTTCTTGCATATGATTGCTAATCTGGATGTGAATTGTCGATTACTTTTTTCAACAACTATGTACCGGTGAATGTTTGTTGTTGTGAATCATTGGAGCGAATGTTACTAGCGACTAAACATTACCCAGTGCCGACAGAAAAAAAAATCGAACAGGCCAATTCACGGGTCCGTAACGTTAAACTATGCGGACATCAAACGTTTCGTTCTTACTGAACAATGATTTACTATCAATTGTGGCACGATCTGTGTGACATGTATCGCTTACTTGTTGAAACCACAGCTCCTGTACATCATTGTTGTTCATTTGATGAACAAAAAAGTCAGTATCTAATCACAACTCTATACCGGTTACCGTTCATACTTATTTACTTACCTGGGCCTCAACCAACATGCGTCTCCAGCCAGCTCGGTCCTAGCTAGCTGTCTCCAGTTGAGGTCCTCTCCCATCTGGGTGTGGTCTTCCTTCCGGGCTGGAGCGTTGATGTCCATTCATGACCTAGCCATCTAAGCCGTTGGACTTTAATTCTGCTAACTAGGTCAGTGACGCTGTATAGCCCGTATACAGTTCGTCGTTATATCTTCTCCTCCATTCTCCATCTATGCGTACAGGACCAAAAATCACCCCAAGAATTTTTCTCTCGAAGCATCCTAAGACGTTCTCATCTTTCTTTGACAGGGTCCAGGCTTCAGCGCCATAAACTGGGATGAGTTACCGTTCATGATATAAAAAATTACGGAACAATTATTAATTATTATTCGTTTCGATTTTTGTTAATGTCCGGTTTCCCAAGTAAAAAATCCTTTGTGGTCATAAAATTGGGCATATACTTAGATGTTATATGAAAACAATCTTTTATCGAGCGTATGTTGCATAATGTACAAAGTCACTTGTCAGTTTGTTGTAGAAATAAATCTTTACATCTTACTTTGAATGTCAAAGATATTTCATCATAACATAGCGAGCTATGAAATAAGTTTCATTGGGTAAACTTTTTGTATTGTTGGCTACAAAATATCCTGCTAACTGACTGTCGAGCTTTAGTTATGATGCATCTCAGGTGTTGTTGCCTTTAGCTTAGATGATGTGGTATAGTTGATTTTTTTAAATATCCGAGGTTGTTCATATCTGCGTCTAAAATTCTCCACAAACCTTATTAATGTTTTGCTATTTGGTATTGGTTTGGTATACTACCAGTTTCCATTCTTTAACTCGTACAAAAAATAGTTTGTAAGCAGTTCTTGAGTCCACTAGGACACACATTTTACAACCGCTTTCCGCTTTTACAACTGGTTGAAGTTTTGTACCCAGAAACGTTTACTACTTGTGACCAGCTACATACGTATTTCCTCATTATAAATTCATACAACTAAAGGGCAGATTAAGGGGCCTATTATGTAAGACAACTAAGAGCAAAGTTGAGTTGTAATCCGGCAATCGGTATTACCGATCACAACTAGTTGACTGTCACAAGTCAACCAGTAGTCAACTAAAAAATGGTTGACTTTTTAAATGTGTTCGGGGTATTATGTAAGCCAGTTGAGTTGTCTCTCAGTTGTGATTGTTGTCAAAATTGAGCAACTGATATTTACTAGTTGTGTAGTCATTTTGCACATAAACAAATGCGTCTTTGTTGAGTCTAAAATAACTTATAAATCTGAAACAAAACAAAGACATTAAAATCAACACTCATCAAAGAATTCGTTTATAAATAATACTTTTTGTTTGGAAGTTCCAATGGATTGGAGTGATTTCGAATATTTTTTCTCATCAGCGCAACATTCAGGGGATTTTCTTCTTCCGAATTTCCAAGAAACAAATCAATAGAACTCTCCATTTCCTGTTATTTTGTCTTTTTTATAAAATTTTGCACTGAGTTCAAAATTTTAAAATTTCTACGTATTTTACTTTACACAGCTGATTTTGACACGAAACAAGCACATAAAAGTAGGCAACGTATTTGGTCAACTCAACTGAAAAAAGTTGTCTCCCATAATACGATTTTTTTTTGCAGTTGTCTTCAAATTGAGTTGTCTTGATTACAACTCAACTAAGTTGAGTTGTGATCTATAATAGGCCCTTAAAACCTAACGTTGGAATTTCCCAATATCAAAAGTGCTTCACTTGGATGAGACTATTTCGAATATCTCCGTACAGGAGCTGTAAAGTGCGATCTTTTAAAAACCTTTGTATAGAATATCCAATGGACTGTTGAGAACAACTGTTTTAATTTAATTTGAAACGCACCTCGGCTCCAGAAAGACTTACAAGACGCAAGAATGTTGTAAGCAATCATCTTGTTGGCCCACAAAAATATGAAAAATATCAAAAAGGTTTCAAGGCAGAAACAATAACATCATGGGAAAAGCGGTTAATTCTAAGGCTTGTCTGAAATTTCACTCAACCAGCGACAAAGTAAGAGTCAAAAGCTGAGTATTAGCCAGCATAACTGCGGTTCAAAGATAATACAAAAAAGTGGTACTATCCAGAGAAGAAAACTAAACACTAAACCTACACAAGGAGCCTCACATGAATTTTATGCCTTGGATTTTCTAACAAGACAATGGACCTATCCAAACTTCCAGGGTCGATTGAAGTTGAGTTCAATCAAAAGACGTGGAAACGTTTGCTGGGTAAAAATCTTCCTCCGACTATAAAAAGCGAAAATCAATTCCAAATTTAGGGTGACAGTGTACGAGTATAATCAGCTTCCGTCTAAAGTGTACCTGTTGATAGTTTTGGCAGACCAATTTCTTGGTTTCCAGAGTAGTTGGGTGTATTAAGTTACTTTGGAACGTTTCAATTTCCTCATACTCATAGACCGTTAGCTAAGAGCTAATTTTTGGTGGGAAAGAAAACCAGTTGATTTTAAAGGTGCAGGTAGTCTTAGTAATAGCGATAATAGAAACGTTCATCTACCAAAGGTACAACTTTTCTGAAAATTGAAATGGATAGTAAAACCTTTGCATCCATACGCCTACGACTTGCTTTCAAATGTGCAGAGGTCCGAAAACATGTTTTTTTTTAAAGCCTGGCCTTCCTGAGGCAAAATGTGTACAAGACAGACATGTAGGAAGCTGCATTTTCCTAACAGACGAGATCAAAATCGCGCTGATTTTTTAAACAAATCTTCCGATAACAGATGTAGCCCAATAAAATATATCTAAATCCAAAGCTCTTGGATATTTTTTGATTCCCGGATGGCCACTTCAAAAAGGTGTACAGGTGCGACGGAAGGGGCCTAGTCTTTGAAAGCAAAATTATACCAAGACTAAGCTTTTCAGATAATTTCGAACTTAAAAACTTATTTCAAAAACCTTTAACTCTTAATTCAGTTCGTAGAGAAAATACCAAAACATTAATATCTTCAAAAAAAAACTCCTCATTTTCAAAGTTTGATAGAAACTGAATTGGGCAGGTTTAGCTATTTTTAATGAAAAAAAATTATTTTCTTACAGATGTTTATATTATTATTTGTAAAACTTACATTTTTTTATCCATTTTCTTAAAAAAATTGGTTTTCAATGAACTGTTGATGCCTACCGTTATTTTTTTGTACACACAAATGCACTACACAACTAGTAAATATCAGTTGCTCAATTTTGACAACAATCACAACTGAGAGACAACTCAACTGGCTTACATAATACCCCGAACACATTTAAAAAGTCAACCATTTTTTAGTTGACTACTGGTTGACTTGTGACAGTCAACTAGTTGTGATCGGTAATACCGATTGCCGGATTACAACTCAACTTTGCTCTTAGTTGTCTTACATAATAGGCCCCTTAACTTTATTCTGAACGTACTCACAGACAAGGCTTTAACGCTATCGGGTATCTGATTAGAAATTTGAGTCCTATATAATCATCATTTTATGAAAACCGACGAAAAAGTTAACTGACGATATCTTTGTGTATAACTGTAACCGTTAATTTTATTAAATTATATTTTCACTATAGAATCTAAGATTGAAGCAATTGTGTATCTCTTTTGTATTGCTTGTTTCCGTTTTCACAAAAATAATGTGTTTTTTTTTTTATTTCAGGTACAAATGGTAGAGAAATGGCTGATCTAAAAAAGTATCCTTAAACGATGGCATTAGCAGTAGCATATAAACAAATCGAATAAAGACAACATACACTTAGAATGAATATAAAAGATAAATCAAAATGAAGCAACAACATAACAAACCAATTTAAATTTTTAATTAGCAACATTAATAAAACGATGCAATTTAGAATTAAAGAAAACGAAAACTGAAAATATGATTTTTACATAATGTACGAGTAGCTGTATACTTGTAGTTTTAATTTGGTAATTTGTAAACAAAATATAAATGTGAATGTATAAAAAAATATTAAAGACTATTTAATATAAATAAAAGATAAGTGACACATAATTATTTCAAAGGATTTTATATTTATAATATATTTATAATATATGGCTTCTACTCCGCAATGTTTCTAATGGAATGGTCATAGTTTAGGCACCTCTTGGATTGGAATAGGCACATTTCAATCATTGTATTGCGTCACTTTAGTGACACAAGAACGATACTAAATTGTTCACTATTTTTTACTGGGTTATGCCACCTGTATTAAAATGAAGCATATTGTGACAAAAAATTGTACCAGTAAGTGAAGCAGCTTACTATCCGTATTAGTTTTTTTCAAAATACATCGAAGCAAATCGTCACGTTTTTGTGACCAAAACTCTGGAATTTTGAATCCAGATACATACGTTTTTATGGGAATAATAGCTAAACCACAACCATGGGTTAGATCGGTTAGGCTTTTGACAGGCTTCTTACCGATTTTACGATATCATGTGTCATAAAGTGCGACCTAAGAATTTGCCAGATGTAACTTTAATCCTTGGGCGTTGAGGGGAAAGCTTCCCAATTAGCTTCTTATAAAAAATCATTTTATATTTAAAAGTATTTTTCCCATTTTTAAATGATTTAAAAAATACTTGTCGGTGTTTTTTAATACCCTTCTTCTTTTTCTCCCAATCGAAACGCCTCACATTATTACAATTTTTCTACAATATATTCTTTAATTATCTTCCAATGCATCCCTTTATTTTATTATTGCTATACAATGCAAGTCCCAAACTAATGTTAGTTGCGAGACAATCGTTCTCCGTACAAAAAAACTGCTGTATGTGAGCTTTACGAGCAAAAGAGGAGAGGGGAACATCGACTTCCTAGATGAAAAAAAGGGAGCATGAGAAGCGCGCGATCGAGAAGATAGAGGGATGTCACAACAGGAATAAGATCTGTAAATTTTACAAAAAGGTAAATCCAAACCTCCCAAGGCTACGAAACGAAGTCTGTAAGGACGATCAGGGGAACATTGTAGGAGAACCGCAGTCTATGTTGAGAATATGGAAACACCACTTCTTCAAATTATATAACGATGACGAATCGAATATGCGACTCAGATAAACAATTCCGCCTACCCGACCTCGACGAAGTGAAGATAGCTATATGTTAACTGAAGTAAGGCTTCTGGAGCTGACTCATCTGCAAAATATGGTCGGAAAAAAGCATGATGATAATGAGTGGAATTTCAGCATAGTTTGCGCAATACATCCGGTTACTAGAATACGCCAATGATATTCACATAATTGGATGATCAAAGCGTCGTGTCAGCTATCTTGAGCATTGCGACGAAAGCGGATAAAATGGGTTTAGTGGTCAATGAGTGGTCAATATTCTGTCATCAAAAAAGAACATTGAACGATGACGTCTTGGATAAAACATCATCATGGAAAGCTCTTACAACGACACCAGCCTGGACCCTTTCAAAGAAAGATTAGAGCATCTTAGGATGCTTCGAGAAAACAATTCTTGGGGTGATTGATGTCCCGTCTGCATAGACAGAGAGTGGAGGAGAAAATACATTGTCAACCAAGCTAGGGACCAAGTTGGCTGGATTCGTATGTTGGTTGAGGACCAGGTCTGACCGAGATTGTAGCGCCACCTTAATTAAGCTAAAAAAACTTAAGGACAAGTTTGAAGAATTACAATTTCTCAAATCAGAAATCAGCTTTGTATATAAAACCTGTCTTTGTATATAAAACCTGTAGTACCGCATCATGGGTTTTTATGGGCACCTATGTAGTGGTTACGGCGACATTAACTATTGGTACAGCGAACGTTAATAAAAACAGCTCCATATAGTAATACTATAGATTTTATATACAAAGCCATCACAGAAAAGAAATCGCTTTGAAATTCCGATCTCTAGAGTTAGAACGCAAGTTCACATTTCTTTGTATTGACTAATCTGTTTTTTAGCTTCCTTGTTTAAAATTAAAAGTTGAAATATTTTAGAATTTAAAAATATCCCCATAATATTTTTGAAAAAAAAGTGGAAACTGTCAGTTTCATTGTTAAACTTCTGTTAATATAACGTGATTTTATTGAGATTAATTACTTATGAAGTAGTACCCGTGGCATAGTGCGTTGGACTGTCATGCCAGAGGTCTTGGTTTCGATCCCTGCCTATGCCACCTAGTCTTTTCACAGGTACTGACTCTTGCGAGGAATTGACAAATTCTCCAAGAACAAATCTTGTCATGAAAAGTGCTTTCTCAAATTAGCCGCTCGGATTCGGTATATAAACTGTAGGTCCCCTCCATTACTGACAACATTACTCGTACACAGGAATGGTTGAGAGTAGTAAGTCACTAGGCCCTAGTTCTCAACGGACTATTGCACCACCCAATTTATTTATTTACTTACTTATGAAGTGAAAATATCGTGTCCCAAAAAAAACGGTGTATAATTTTTTGATTATGCATATAGACAATATGCGGGTAAACAACACCAAAGACTGATTAGAGTGAAGTAAAAAGAACCTATATATAAGTCAGTGATCGTAACGTCTTAAAACTTTGTTCGTGAAACTTGTTTGTTTCAACAGTTATGCATCCAAGTGAACATTTTGGGAAACACTAATTTTCCGACTTTTATGTTCAGTTTAAAAACTTGGCAAAACAAAACTTATTTGACTAAAATTTCAATTTTCTAAGTATTACAGAACCTTTGTTTTCCAAAAACGTTGAAGCTTTTTTATCGTTTAAAAAAAAATGAGAGTTTTCGCTTTCAACCATCCTACTTTTATGTATGTACATCAAAATAAACAAAACAAAAATTAACATTTCCATGTAAAAACCCCAAATTTGCTTTTCAACTTCCAATTTTTTACATTACGTCGGAGGGGAAATTTAACTACTTTTTTAGTTAGATTTAGCCAATCAGAATCCCTTGACTATGTACGTAGCCACTAGCTTTGTGAATGCGACCATTGAATTCGTAAAGGCGCTGATAAATTGGAGACGATAAGTCCAAATGATTGTGTGTCTTTTATTCCCCTAGCCATAATTTTAAGGCTGGTCAGTCTTATAGCACCTTCCTCAAGGTGGCTTTACACTCATAGTTCATATTCTTTTTACATCTGTACGTTTATATTTAATTTGTATGCTCCTCATCTTCGTTCGCTAAATTTAATTTTTGTTTCATTTTAAGTGGAACACAGATCAAGGTAACTGATCATAGAAAAATCAGCTAAACTCAGCCATCAGAACTTCCGGTAGACTATATGTGGAGTGGAGAGTTGAGAATGAGCGAGAAATAGAAGAAACAATCTAAGAACGATCTAGAAAAGGAAGAAAGAGGAATATACTTTACAAAAACACTCTATATAAAAGATATAAGTCCTCTGTAGACATCTTAGTTTGCCTACAAGCTAAACCGGAAATCAGCCTCATAAACTCATTTAAGTATGCGTGTGATTTTTCCTCTTACTTACCTGGACCTGGGCCTCAACCAACATGCGTATCCAGCCAGCTCGGTCCCTAACTAGCTGACTCCAGTTTCGCACGCCAAGTTAGTTGAGGTCCTCTCCCACCTGGGCGTGCCACCTGAGTAGCGGTCTTCTTCTACTGCGCCGTCCCTCGGGATTGGATTCGAAGACCTTCCGGGCTGGAGCGTGATGTCCCTTCGCTCTACATGACCTAGCCATCTAAGCTGTTGGATTTTAATTCTGCTAACTAGGTCAGTGTCGCTGTACAGCCCGTACAGTTCGTCGTTATATCTTCTTCTCCATTCTCCATCTATCCTAAGACGCTCTCATCTTTCTTTGTCAGGGTCCAGCCTTCAGAGCCATAAAAGAGAACCTGAATGATGAGTGTCATAGATGGTGATTTTAGATGCTCGAGAGAGGACTTTACACCTCAATTGCCTTCTAAGTCCAAAGAAGCAGCGATTTGCAAGAGTTATTCTTCGTTTGATTTCAGCGCTGGTGTCGTTGTCTGTATTAATAGCGGTGCCCAGATATACAAAGTCCTTAACTACCTCAAAGTTATAGCTGTCCATGGTTTTGTCCAAAACGTCGTCGTTCAGTGTCCTTTTTTGATGACAGCATATACTTGGTCTTGCCCTCATTGACTTAGTGGTCAACACATCTTCTTCGCTTCCGTCGCAACGCTATACTGACATCACGCTTTGATCTTCCAATTATGTCAATATCACCTGCGTATCCGAGTAAGTGGATGGACCTTTGGAAGATTGTGCCTCTAATGTTGGCGGTTGAGTTTTGCACAATTCTTTCCAGAACGATGTTGAAGAAGTCGCATGACAGTGCATCGACTTGTCTAAAACCTTTTTTGACATCAAATGCATCTGTAAGATCTTTTCCGACCTTGATAGAGCAGCGTGCATTCTCCATCGTCATTCTGCACAAACGGATAAGTTTGACAGGGATGCCAAAACTAGACATTGCTCTGTAGAGCTCTTCCCTATGGATACTGTCATACGCGGCGATAGTGGACTTTCCTGGTCTGATGCCACACTGATAAGGACCAATCAGGTTGTTGACGAACGGCTTCAGACGTTCACATAATACGGCAGAGAGGATCTTATATACGCAAAATTTGCGAACCTCATTCCTGTTTTGACATCCCTCTATCTTCTCGATCGCGTGCTTCTCATGCTTTTTTTTTTTTCATCTTTCCTCTTCTGCTCGTAGAGCTCGCGAGCAGCTCTGGTCCTTTTGTGCAGCGCCGTTTTTTATGTCGGCTGTTTCGCTGCGTGCGCTTGCCGGCATTCGTCGTCAAACCAGGGGTTTCGCTGTGGTGGCCGTGTGAAACCTAGCACTTCCGAGGCGGCATGTCGGATGGCTGCAAAGGCAATGTTGCCACTAGTTTTCAATGCTTAGGTAATGCAGGCAGCATAGGGCACCTTAAGAGGTTATTAGGACATGGCAGTCTCTTGCGATTGTAGCCGTCTAACGTCGAATCTTCTCACAGTACGTCCTTGTTTTGGCTTGGATCGTAATATCCGTAGCCGTAAATTGGCTACAACGAGGTAATGGTCCGAGTCAATGTTGGCCCCTCGGAATGTTCGGATATCCTGTATACTGGAGAAGTGTCGTGCTTCGATCGCAATGTGGTCAATCTGGTTGACGGTTGTTTGATCAGGAGATTTCCATGTCCCCTTGTGGATATTGAGATGTGTGAACTGCGTACTAGCTACCAGAACGTCTCAGCCTGAATCCGTTGTCGAAGGTGGTGTCGTGCAGTCTGTATCTCCCGATTATGCCACCAAAGATGTCTTCTCTTCCTAGCTTGGCATTAAAATCTCCTAAGACAATTTTAATGTCATAGCCAGGGCACTGCTCATATGTCAAGAACTCGAAGAATATGTCTTTGGTATATTCATCTTTCTCCTCAGTTGGGGCATGCGCGCATATGAGGCTTATGTTGGCGAATTTGTTTTGATGCGCTCACACTGTTTAAACTCAAGACTTTTTGCCTGAGTCTAGTTCCAACAACAAATCCACACCCAAAGAGGATGTCTTTGTTCACGGTAGTAGTCGTCGTAATATACATCGTAGTCTTTTAGTTTGCGTTTGCCCGGTCCATCCCATCGCACTTCTTGGACGAATATGGTTGTGTATACGCTTGAACAACGCTCGGAAATATTGCCTGCGATCGACTTAGAGAACATGCCGATTTTGCAATAAAAAAATCATCTTTTGAGATGAAGCTCATTTTGATCTTGGCGGGTATGTAAGCAAGCAAAATTGTAGCATCTGTGGCACAGAAAACCCGCACGATACACCCAAAACGAGTCACTGTTTGTTGCGGATTTCGGTCCAGAGGCATAATTTGGCCGTTTCTCTTCGAAAATGAGGAAGGTTTGGCCGATACAGTCAATGGCCATCGTCATCGGGCCATTTTGAACGAAATTTGTTAACAACAATTTAAGGAAATAATAGAAAAAATGTATGCAAACGATGGAGAAAAAGGGTATCATTTATAAATAGGCAAAATATATTCTATTTTAAAGATCTAGCTATTTTGGAATATTTTACATACATACACGCTTTTAAATGTTTGAAATTCCGTACCAAAGTGGGGAATGTTTTCCAATCATAGTTAGAACACTTTTAGCTGTTGAAACACCTTCTCGGCTGCAAAAGTAAAACTGGTGTTCAAATTGGAGCTTTTGGAAAAAGTCAGTAATTTGAATGGTGTTGATTAAACAAGGTTTTCTTGATTGACTGTCGATCTTTGGAATAAGGCATTCCACAAACGACATTACACGCCGTTTTTTGAATAAAAAGACTTGAAATCCATACAAATGATCCTCATTTTGATTGAAAAATCGTCTTCAGGAATGAGATCCATTTCTTGTTTAACATTCAGATTTATTTTTGGCTCTTGTAAAAATCAATCAAATCAAATTCAATAAAATCTCGTCCTAATCCCCTTATACAAGGTATTTAAAATTATTTCCGTTAATAAATGTGCTGATTAAATTCATATAAAAAAAAAATCTAAATAATATTTCTTCTATGCATTGTT
This sequence comes from Eupeodes corollae, assembly GCF_945859685.1. Classification (NCBI taxonomy): domain Eukaryota; kingdom Metazoa; phylum Arthropoda; class Insecta; order Diptera; family Syrphidae; genus Eupeodes; species Eupeodes corollae. The sequence goes on from NC_079148.1 coordinate 77,128,352, forward strand.
TTCAAGAAAAAATCGCATCAACTAACCGCGTGGCATGTGCAATGCACTTAAAACCCCTTCTCTTAGTGAATTCATTGTACATTTGAATATATATTATTTGAAATATATAAAATGACTTTAGGAATTTCACCAAAAGATGTCAATCCGAGCGTTCCTCTTCATGATAGTACTATTCCAATATATATCCAATGGTGAATTCCGTTCTAAACTATATTGTTCACATTAAATTACACAGGTCCATATGAAAATGGGTACATTCATTTCCTTTAAGGTATAAACACAATTTGCCACACAGTCGAAATTAATTCAGGTTGAATTGTGCTTGTTACTCAATAAAAATAAATTTAAATATAAATACGTATACATTTTATGCACCTTGAGGCGTGAGGCAGTATCTAATTCTCATTCAATTCTAACTCTGCAAGACATTTGAAACAGAAAAAATAGTACTGAATACGTTTCTCATTTTTCAGATTAGTTTGTTCGAGTATCGAACTATTTCTTAAGAGACCTGTCAAATCAAGAAACCGTAACAAAATAAACTTTTCAGTCAGTAAAAAAATTGTATTTTTAATGAAACAATTTATAGATACATATATTGTTCTTATAACAAATCTTAATCGATTATATGTTTTTTTGGATGGAAACTGAAAGCAATAAAGAGTGAATTCAAAAGAAAAAAATCAAATATTATGGAAATGTGCTATAAAAGGCAACATTTTATCGTTGGTAAAGGTTCAAAATTATTATTGTTTATTATTTAAGTTTTGCATAGAACTTTCGCCTTTGGCAGGACACCTTTTTGTATGTCTTATTTGCAATACAAGGTTAATTCGTTGCTCCTTTAAGGTCAACTGTCTTTCCAGACGTTTTAAAACTAGGCTATCAACATTAAATACGACACGATTATTCCATAGGCATGGCAGATGTCTGCAGACCAAAATAATATATAAATGTTTTTAAAGTACAGTTGTATTTTAATAAATAACTTACTATATTATTATTATAAAGACAAGCAGGTATGTTTGTAGGTAGGTACGTACATTTTATTTAAAATAAGAAATACAAAAAACTTAAAAAATAACCTTTTATTAGAAACTATTCAGTCCATTTGTTACTAAAACAAAACCTAAAAGGTGTTGTTATACGTAACTCAAATGTTTTTTCATATTGCATTTAGCTGTAAGTTTAACCGGTATGGAAGCACATACAGTCGACCAAAACCTCGAATTGCTTTTGTTTTGCGTGCTTTTATTTGTATCCCTTTTATTAAATGTGCTTAAAATGTTATTTTAATTAAGGCTTTAAAAAAATAACTTTAAATAAATACATACAAAATAAATAATAATAGACCCACACAATTAATTTCGTTATCACATTAAACATTGTAGAAAGCTTTTGAAATTCGAAAAACATTTGGCATGTTTTAAATTGTCATTTTAAAAGTAATAAATTTCAATCCGCTTTCGGAACAGAGGCCGGTCAGCTTTTAACATTCTAATGACTCAGTTCTAAAAATCAAGTCAACTCTTTTTTTCTTTGATTTTGTACTTTACCAACATATTTCATTGTCCTTTTTAAACAGCACAAGTAAGGAATTTTTAAGAAGAATTTAACAATGATGATTTCTATGTACATATAAATAATATATACATATACATAATAGCCGGAAGTAAATGTTATGAAATAAACAGGAAATGGTCATTGGAAGTCAGCTTCCTGACGCTCTTCTGTTTCCCAATGTTAGCTTTGTCAGATTACAATAGAAGGGGACTTCTCTACATCTCCTAAAATGTCGTATTTCTTCTGAAAGACACCAGAATCCCCAAAAGCTATTTAATTTTTTGAACCAAGAGCTTACCAACTTGTAACTCAAATCTTACCATTACATCAAAAATAGTAAAAATAACAAAGAATATTTTATTCAATCTTCTTTATTCATAACCTTCTTTCACAATCATTCATATGAAGAAAAAAATACAAGTTTCAATCAAAAGTACAAAATATTTCTACAGTCCACAACTTAAGGAGACAAAAGCAAATTATTTGCTAATGTTGTAGGTATTATTAGAACGTTACTCATGTTAAGGAGGGAGTTTCTAGTAAGATTTAAGTTTCTCTCAGAGTTAAGTAAATAATTAAAAGAACTCGAATACCTATTAAAAAAAATACAATAGCCTGTTTAGTTAATTAAATTTATTAAATTTTTTAAATGTTAAACTTCTTAACTGCTGTTACTTATACTTTAAAAGTGTTCTTCTTTTATCATATTTTTTTTTAATTTCATCAATTGTATATATCTGCTTTTGTGTGTAGTTGTTGTTTTTAGGGTTTTAAACGTTTTTTTTTTTATGTTTTTATGTATTGGGAATAAACTACGCTTGCGACTGGGCTTTCTTAAAGTTGACCACAATCGGCGACGACAATTTTCTTGCTTGTTTTGCCAGATTGGCTACCATAGCCCTCAATCTTCTTAACAACATCCATACCCTCAACAACTTTGCCAAAAACAACGTGACGGTCATCCAACCACGCTGTTTTAACGGTGGTCACGAAGAATTGCGATCCGTTGGTGTTGGGACCAGCATTGGCCATGGACAAACAACCAGGTTCAGTGTGCTTCAAGGCGAAGTTTTCATCGTTGAACTTGTTGCCATAGATGGACTTGCCTCCGGTACCATTGTGATTGGTGAAATCACCTCCTTGGCACATGAAATTGGGGATGACACGGTGGAATGTTGAGTTCTTGAATCCGAATCCCTTTTCATGTGTACAAAGTGCACGGAAATTCTCAGCGGTCTTTGGTACAACGTCGGAACGCAGCTAGAAAAAAAAAATGTAAAAAATCAATTAGCAAAAGTAAAATGGTTGTTGAAATACTAAATATCAGATCCTAGCTAGAGGTAATCATTAAATGGCTGAATTAGGTTTTAAAGCTTTATTGTTTGGTTGTCACCACATATGATTGGTCTTGATTAACGTGATACAAAAGCAACCATCGTAAATGGCAAACAGGCAAATGCGGCATTATTAGGAACAGATATTACACACGAAACTATCCATAGCGGGTGATTTAATTTGACTGCCCAAGGTCATACCACAGCTATTAAACATTTTCTTTTTACTTTGATTGTTCTATGTATCATATTAATGAAGGCGATATAAAAAAATATCTGTATACCTATCTACCAACCTACACATATAATAGTTGCAAATTGAAATTGAGTCATGCAAGCCTGTTTAACGAAATGACCAAATAATCGATGACCCCATCGTTTAAAACGTATACCTACTATTTGTATTGAATTTGCATACATTTTTAATCATACTCAAATAAAAAAGATATCGACACACACTTAGTTTGAAAACTATAAAATAGATTATGAAGTAGCCGTTAGTGTTTTCTTTGCTGTTGATAAAAAGAGGTATGTACCTACCTAGAAACTTTTATGAAACTTTCAAGGAAAGACAAATATTTCGTCAGGATAAACCGAGGCACTGTAATAGAAAATTTGTTTCTAACTAAAACAAATAGTAGTTGTTTTATGATAGAAATATAATAGAACTACAGTTATAATACGATGTATGGGAGTTAAGATTAATGAAATGACTTATGCCTACATATTAAGTTTTAACATGCTACGAAAAAGTGAACCAACGACTTTTGTTCCAAAAAAAGACCTAGGCACAGTATGTTTAAGTATAGGTAGGTATACAATTTGCACAATTAGCTATTAGAAACGTAAAATCTTACACATAAAGTCGTGTTTAGACGTTTTTCGAGCTGTGTTGATTATACAAACTGTACCTATATCAATTTCCAGGCCAGATGTCAGAACATATATAATACATCTGAACAAAACGACTAAAATACCTGCATTAGCAAATCAAACAATTTTGGGGCAATCCTAGTCCTTTTTTTAAATTAGGTTTAATAAGTATTATTTCATAAAGGAAGTGCAATCATTTAATTTTGATTATTTGGTAGAGCAAAGTAATTGTGTCTGTATTGCAAATTTGAAGAAATAATTAAATTTGTGATGGTAATGAGTTTATTTGCAATCATATCTGTGCAAAGTCTACAATTCTATAGGTATGCTATTTGGAATTCTTCTGTAGTAGGTGAATTCTAAATATAATGAAAATGCTTATACCTATAGAAATGTTTTAATATCCAGCTAAGTATTCAAAATAAGAACTTTTTGCCCCAGTGTAATAGTATATAAAAAAGGGATGTTTTATGCATACACGTGCTACGCTGAGTGCTGCCGTACTGGGCTTATACTTATAGTTAAAACGAGAGAGAAAAGAGAAATAGTTCTCGTTATTATTAACCTCGTCATTTCCTTTCTTATTTAGTTTATTTGCTTGAATTTGTAATGCACTTTTTTTAAATTCAGCATCAGTATTACCTGAGAAAGGTAGGAGGATTATGCTGGTAAATGTTATTGTAAGGTATATAACCTACTATTGTTAAACTTGATTAAGCATTGATATACAAAATTATCCAATTTTGGTTAAGTTAAGATGTCATAGTAGGTATAGAATTCAACATAGATTTTCATATTTATGTATTTGTTCCCCAAACCAACACGAACCATTCAATGCGAACAACAAACTGTCTTTGAGATGATATAGAACGAACCAAATTATCAAAAAACAACTTGTCAGGTCACCGAATAATCAAAAATCTGGTCGAATATCGTTTAGCGAGGGAAAAAATCGATTTTTCTTACAAAAGGATGGAATGTGTTAAAAGGAATTTGAAAGAAACTATCAAAGAGGGCATTTTATTTTATAACAAGGATTTTTCAATTTTTTGAATGCAATTAAGAAATAGAGAGAGAGTTAAAATCCAAAATATTAAATATTTTAAATTCAACGAATTTAAAGTGCAATTTCTTCCTTATTTTCCGCATCACTTCTTTAAAATTGGAAGAAACTACTCGTTTGTATTAGTTTTGGTAGGCATAGGGAGTGGTGAATCCACCTGGAGAACTTAGATACAAGAATTGATTTTTTCAAATCAGTTCTTTGGTCTAATGGAATTTTAAAATAGTAGTCAATTTTTTGACAGATACACTACAAACCAGGCATTGATTTTTACTTTTGTACTTAAGTAGATAAGTACCTACCAATGAAAACAACTGAATACAAATTTTCACTTGCTAAAGATGAACATTTCCTTCTTAAATAAATATTCAAAATAAAAACTGAATAGATAAGTACACCAATTTCAAATCCAATCCACGTCACCTAAAGTTTGGCAGTCCACTCCCCCAAGCCCCAATATACATGCCATTGCGATTGAGTCATTTTACATTTACACAGTGCAAATTATAATTATTTTGAACAAAAAAAATAATCTGTCACGCAGGTTTAAAATAAAGCGATTAATGCAAAAATTATATCTCAAAAGCTAGATTAGAAATCAAGCAATAGGTATACAGCGCGCTATCCTTTCCAGTTTTTCATCTTAAAAAAAAAAAAACATGAGGAAAGAGGGTAATGGAAATCTATCGAATTTACTTAAGAAAAATAGTCACAAGATTTTCTAAAGACAATGGTTGATAATTAACTTTATTTCTTTACAAACAAAAAGCTAAAATGACGTCTCAGTATAGGTTTAGAACTTTTTTTATCAAGTCAAGGTCAAAGCTTCAAATAGAAGAATCCTGAGAAAAAATTCCATGATCTATGAATGAAGAATAAGCATTTAAGGAACCTTCCAGACTCTAGGGCGTGCTCCAAGTGTTTCTGGTTCCTTTTGTAAAGAATTTGCTATAGCACACAGAAAAAGAAAAACTCACACAAAGGCCTTTTAATGCCATGAAGAAAAAAAAACCGGTCGGTCATTGTGTGAAAATGGAAGGCATCCAAGAATTCCGCTTGCTCCCAAGCTATTTTTTTTCTTCTCATTCATTTTAGAAACATGAAGAAAAAATTGAAGATTAATTTCAGCAAAGTCAATTAAAAAACTTGGAACCAAAAAACTAGATGCAAAAAATATTTGTCACCTAAAAATTTTCGACAGAGCTACATAGGTATACCACCGTTCGATAGCAAATCTTTATATGTGTAGTATATACATATTATATGTATATACATATTCAATACATTCATATGCATATACATGCCCCCTCAAGTCAAGAAAAGATTAGAAGGAAAATTTGTAATGGAGTTCTAGAACTTTTTAAACTTCAGCTTTACGTAATTGTAAATGAAAGAAATTGCTTTTAAATTTTTACATTAAAAATATTACTTACTTCCATTACGATGCGACCAACGGGCTGATTATCAGCAGTCATATCGAAAAACACACGAGGTAAACCCATTTTTTTACTTGAGAATTGGCGAAGACACAACAAACCGAACGCTGACTGAATCGAAACTAGATTCGGATTTTGAGTTAAAATGGCGAACGAGCGCGATTGTGACTGCGGTTGTACAAATGACCGGCAAAAAGCTGCACGTCCCAAGAAGGCCATGTTTGTGCACATGGAAAATTTTGATGGCGTAGTGTGACTGGTTCTGGTTCTCACGTGTTCCAGATTCCAGTAGAATGTTTAGAATTTTGGAGAGTTGAATTGAAATGAAATGGGATAATTTATACGAATTGGCGCATGACAGCCCTGGAATAGCTTCAAAGTTTAAACAAATCCGGATGTGCAGACATTTTGTAGAATAGTTTTGTTGAAATGTTTGTATTGGGGTATTAGCAAAATATTAGCCCTGTTTAATAACAGGGTAAAAATTCAAAATTTCGACCAAAAAGTATACTTCATAAATCTATTAAGATTGTGAAACGTGTTGAAAATTGACGGAATTGGGACAAGTTTTTGAAAAGTCGTTCGGGAGAAAATGATGGGCGGTTTTCTTTTTTAATTCAGAATAGAGCTCTGGACAGAGTCCGAGCATATGGAGCATGCTCTGAACATACGCTGAACAAAGCGTGTTCTGAGCGTTCAGAATTATTTTTGAAACTCACATGACACTTAAGCTGTCACTATTTGACATTTCAATTTATTTGTCATTTTCTTCAGAAACAGGAATATAATTCAATGCTTTAATTAAAATGGAAAAACTAATTATAATCAAACAAGCATTCGATTTGTTTTACTAATGAAATTAAGAGAACAGTAATATTTCTGATATTTCAAGCCTCCTGAAATAAAAAAATATATTTATTTGTTGTTTTATATTTAAACTTACCTTCTGCACCAGCCCGATTATTTATTTGAGCCATTTCAATTGTTTTTTTTTTTAATTTCATCTGCCAATGCTTGTGTTTAAGCTCATTTGAAGCTCTGAACGCTTAGAGGTAAAAAACACAATTTTTTGTTTGACAGTTCAGGCTCTGCTCTGAACTAAAAAAGAAAATGCCTCAAAGCTTTGTTTTCATTATTAAAACCAATTATTGGATTGTTTTGGCATCATTGAACAAAATTCCATGACTAAGGCGCCAGTTATAGCTATCAAAGAAATCAATCCTGAAAAATGTTTGAATCAATATTCGACAGTGTTGCCCTTTAATTAGCAATAAAAATTATATACTTGTTGATTGGAAATCACACAAAAAATTTTTTTTGAGAAAAAAAGTGTAGCTGAGCATTTATTCGTCTCTTAAAATGTATTTTTCTTTTTTCCGGATAGAAATTCATTTTCCTGAACAGCTCATACTTTTATGCTCAAAGTGAAACGAATCGTTCCACTGATTTGGGTTCCGATTTCACAAATTCCAATGACAGATTTCTGTCAGTAAAAATTTGTCAGTGGATTTTAATCAGGACATTTTTTTCAATGACAGACGTTTTTAAGGATAGCTATAAAAGACCTGTGAAAAAAATTCCAATTTTCCAATGATAGCTATAACTGGCGTCTAAAATCCACCATTAATTTTTTTTGTCAGAAATCTGTCATTGGAATTGTGTAAAATTGGAACACAAATCAGTGAAACTTTTGAACATAAAAGCTGTCAGCTGTTCAGGAAAATGAATTTCAATCAATCTTTTTTTCTCTTTGTGTGTTTTACGATCTCTCAGTAAATAATTTTAATCTAATTAAAAGGTAACGCAGTAAATATCAATTCAAAAAATGTTCCGGACTTCACAGATAGCAATATCTGCCTCCTTAATACCAACTATTGAGGAGAATGTATCCGATCGAAATAAATTTAATGAACGAATTAAATAACAGATAAAACATAAATAAATGAAATTAGTTAATTTTTTGGTTCCAAAAGTACTTTAAAAATTATAGTTGCTTTCTCTACGGGATTCAGATACATTCTGGCGGCCAAAGTCTCGTTCTACGTTCTAGAGGATTCACGGCGGGTGTGTTCGTTGATTGTTGTCAGGTGGAGTTGGTGGTGCCATGAGAAAATGTGATGCCAACCTATTGTATCGTCGGTCAGTGTCGCTAACACCAACCGCTATAGAACTTGCGTGTAAATAAATTAAACAACTATTTCGAAACATATGCAATGCATTAAACTTCTTTTAAGGATTCTTGCTTCACCTTTGATTGCCAACACTATTGTGAAAGTGATTGGTTCAATTTTCATACCGCTCCTGCGAATTTTTAAATTCAAAATAATAATTAAATCACGTAATTCTTAAATTTCAGTTCTTTTATAAGTTCATCTAAGAAAAGTGTCAAATATTCAGGTAAAATAAATAGTTTAAGCTTTAAAACAAATCCTTAACGCTGTTAGCTAAATCACATGACTGACCAAAAAAGAAAATTAAGCCAAACGTCAACAGAACAAAACATTCAAACAAAAAAATATCAACCAACAAGGAATCATGTCCATTTCCGAAGTTGATCTACAAAAGATTAACAGTCTTATTTAATAGAATTCACTTAACAGATGAATAGTTATACAGTGAATAAGGATTTATGTAGGCTCTATGTAACGTTGCGAAAATTCCTATTTATAAAAAAATTTACTATGATGCTTATATCAAAAAAAGTACCAAAATGTCTATAAAATCAGCTTGTTGTCATAACTAAAATATAACAAAATAATTCCAATTATTTTTATGATATTCTCTTTCGAAAATCCTAATTCCTTATGTAGGCTCTATTCAACCTCAAAACGCGTTTAGCTTATTATGGGACTATGCAACCTTGTATAAGTTTTATAAATAGCATTTTTGAGTTTAGAGGCAATATAGAGATTAAATAACTTTATGTAGGCTCTATACAGCGTTTTTAAATAAGACTGTAAAATGATAGTCCATCTTTCACTGAACACCGAATTACCAAAAGCAACCGCCAACTTGGCCACCAAAGACACTAAATGCTGAGATCGACTGTTTAAAAAAACAAAATGAAGAACTGAGCCTAAAAGTCCAACGTTTTGAATCTAGATACAATATTTTAGAGGAGGAACTTGAACTTCAAAGTCGCGAAATTAAAGGGAAGAATATCATCCTTACAATCCCCAACGAAAATGTTGATCCACAAGAAAAGGTTCAATGTATCACGTCATTAAATTAAGCGAAAATAACTCAGTTATAAAGCTAAAAATTGACACTGGGTCTAACAAGAATGCTTCTCATATGCTACGGAACTCTGCTAAACTCAAAGGCACAGGTGTCTTCGTACAGTGCGATCTTTCAAAACGGTCACAACACAAACGTAGAATCCTACTTCGCTACAGGAAGGTTATAAAGTCAAAACTACCAACTGAAGCTATTCAAATAAAAAACAACTCATTAATAATATCAACAAAAAAATTTTATTTAAATAAGAACAATACCCTTAAATACGAATATGAGGACGGCGAAAATAAACTTCGAAAAATGTTTGGTGAATTAAACTTTGGAGCTGTCAATCAAATAGTGCTGTCAAATGGACGACATAACGAATGGTATAGACCAGTTAATACCACACCAGGGATGCCACTTCTAACAAATTCTGAAAGTACTATGATACGAAATTGAAATTGTGATGCCGACAGCTCACTAACTCTTAATAATTGTAGTATTTTGTCGTATATGTGTCGGGTTTAAATAATAAACTCTTTTTCGTAGATTTTTTAATTACGTTAAAAACTTTGATTTATTTTTTCTATTTGGGTAGCTGCAATAAAAGTAAGTGTTAAAGGACGAGCAAGTGGAGGCAGTGTCTTTGGGATCAAAACTACCTTATTAAGAAACTACAGCTTTGAGGAACATGAAGGAGTTACGATTGTGAAACTTTTAAATGAAAATAGTATGTACATTATCGCGTTCTATATAAACTGCAATCATTGGAATGAAGATCACGATCGTTCGAACGCCATTATGCAGCACCTTGCAGGAAAAAGCGTTCTATTAATTGGATATTTTAATGCGAGAATCAGCAATCTACAAATCAACACGTCTCTATGTATTAACAACTCCTTACTAAATCTTGATAACAGATCATCAAAAGACAATATTCGCAATCAAAATGGAACTCACTTCCTGGAAATGCTTCAGTTGTATGATTGCCTGGTGCTAAATGGATGCACGAAAGGTGATAACGATGGTAACTTTACTTCTTATGGTGGACAGGGCAAATCTGTCATTGACTACTGCGCGGCAAATAACAATTGGGTCAACTTAATTACTAAATTCGAGGTACAGCACCAAAACTTTTCTGACCACATACCCATTACCGTCGTTTGGACCGGACAAAAATCCAATCAGGAAAAAATTCTGAAACTTATTCCTAGATTGAAATGGAAGCAGGAGGATGTGGAAGAATACAAACAAAACTTAGAACACCTACTATCAACGGTAGATGTTAACTATGATTCAACTGAATTACTATCAAACCAACTTGTGCGTTACACTAGAAACTCCGCATCATCTATGACACCAAATGGAATCTTAAAGTTCTAACAAAAGTGTTTTGACTATGTATTAGGGTGGTAACAATGAATGCATGAAAAGTCGTAAAAAATCCTTTTCTCTTTTTAATGCTATGCGGAATTCCAACTCCCAAACCTTAAGAAAATTGTGAGTTGAAGCAAACTAACGATGCAAAGAAATGTGTTTAAAAAAGAAAAGTGAATATAAATATAATCAAGTATGTAAACTTGGTCAAACTAACACTTCTAAAGAATTCTGGAAAATTACAAAAGAGAAATATATGCTGTTATTCACATAGCAAAAAATGGAAAAGCCCCGGGCGAACATGGAATTCCATACGAATTTTTCAAGAACGCTCCTCCGAGCTTCATCAACCAACTGAGGATCCTTTTCAATAAAGCGTTTCAAAATGAGGACATCCCAAGTTCATTTAAAAAGTCAGTGATCTTCCCGATTCACAAAAAAGGAGCTCTGGACCTGGTTGAAAATTATCTCTTTTATGAATGTCCTGGCGAAATTGTTTTGTGGAGTTCTTGCAGGCAGATTGGAATCATGGGTTGATGTCAACAATGTCCTTTCCGAATTTCAAGCTGGTTTTAGGAAAAACTATTCAACCACCGACCACATTTTCTCAATTACTTCGATTGTCAAAGCTTTCCAAGCCAGGAACAAAAAGGTCTACGCATTCTTTGTAGATTTTAAACCAGCTTTTGACTTGGTGAATCGTAATGCTCTCTTCTATAAGCTCTCGCAAATAGGTATTTCAACTAAATTTATCCATGTCATAAAAGAAATGTATTTTGATTCTCAAGCATCTGTCTGGGATGGGTCAGTTTATTCAAAATGGTTTCCAACAGACAATGGATCTTCTAGGAGCCAGATTCGTTCTAATTGGTACTTCAATGGTAACCTCCTGGATGTGTTAAAGAATATAAATACTTAGGAGTGAAACTTAATACGAAGATGGACTTTAACGAACATTTAGTTGAAAAAACTAATAGTTGTCAAACTATGCTAAATATATCATGGAAGTATGTGGTATGGAAGAATACGAAGCAATTGAAAAATTCCACCGAAATTTTTTTAAAAAAAACTTTTTAACCTGACTCTGAAAACTCCAAGCTATGCTACATTAAAGACTCAGGCGGATTATATGGTAAAAAATTTTAATCAACCAGATGAGTGCCTATCCAAAAAAAATACTGCGTTACGAAATAAGAAATGAGGATTGATGGATGAGGAAATGAAAAAATTTGGCAATCAGTTTTGATGGAAGAAAGAAACTTGGTTGATTTGAAGAAGTAGCCCTATCGCATAATTAGAAAGCACGAAAACTTTGTTCGGGATGGTTTTAAAGCTACTGCTAGCGAGTCCCTCAGTAGAGTGTTGTACTCCCAACTCAATATGAGCAAATTACTTCCAAGACTCACTGAGCTTCAACGAAATCTCTTTAATTTTTAAAGCAAGATGCGAACTCTTAGGACTTAACGGAGGACCCTACTATGGAAGTTTCAACCAATTTTGTTCCTTATGTAATCTTAAATCCAAAGAAGACTGCTTTCATTTTATCATTATATGTCCCATTTTTGCATCTCAACGGATATCGTATTGCGGACAAAGAACATTAACAATGCAAGAAAAAATAAAACTTTTGAACGAAACGAAGTGGAAACCCCTCGCATCATTCTTGAAAGATATTTCCAAGTACAGGATATTGCTAATATCTGAATTTGAATAGTTATACTTATTTATTATTTTGTAATGAAAAGAACTTTTTCTATACATTTATATTAAATTGCTAACCGAGCTGACGGCAATGCCATAGCTTTAAATTCATTCAATTGTTAACAAATGTATCAAAACAACGAATCAATAAATAAAATGAAAAAAAAAATCTTTTATTTAAATCAGAAATCTACACTTTCACGCACAATTGAGCAATTATTTTCAAAGAGGCATAAAACATCCAAATAAATTCGGTAATTTCGTGGTTCATAACATAAGCATGCTAAAGGAACCAATTTAAAAATGAATGTTTTTGAATATCAACGCAGAAAAAAAATAAGTTATATCTTTTCTAGAAGAGACACCTTATCAATAACCTTTTTTATTGAACTTAAACAAATATTAAACCCTCCTAATAAAAGCATAGTACGGTTGAACCGTTTTTGAGTTCAACAAAATGAAACCTACAACTTATTATAAATGCAGAACTACAACTATATTCACGCACTGGGAGAAAAACGTATGTGGATTTGACATTATTTTATCACCATCTTGGGTTTTCTGTGATGCCACATGATGCAACTTTGCACCGCATACATGACCGGCCGTGGTCACTTTAACAGTTTGATTACATTTAATTTTTTTATTTCAAACAAATGTATATTTGTCCTGTATAAAAAAAGAAGATTTTTATTAAAAAAAAAAACTAAAAATGTCCATTCATTTCAGAAAATACTTCAAAATTACCAAACTTGTAAGCAGGAAAACGTGGCAGAAATTAGTAACCCACTATGAAAAAAGTTTTTAGCTGACCCAACAAAAAAGGGAAAGATACATTAAGGATTTTTTTCCTTGAATTTTTGTATGAGATAAACTGACATAGTTAGATAGTTGTAAGGTGGCGAGATAAGATTGTGTAAAAACACAATAATACGATGATTTCCCGCACCCGGCAAAGGCAAGTGCCGAGACTGGGAGCGTTGGCTCGGGCTCGTTGATTTTTGACTTGCTTAAAATGGCAAAACGAGCCATCTTAGTTTCCCCAAACACGGTTGATTTTGGGTCAGCTTTGGTCCATTTGGATCTTTAGCTCTGTCCTATATAACCAGCTTTAAAGTATCAAATTGTATCTTTTATTTTTGGTAGAGATTCTTCTCCCTTGAGCATATCATACATTTTTTTCCCACTTTACCTTCGATCAAAATTGCAGATGCATCGGTACTCAAACAAACTTAAAATTATTATCAAAACGAATGTGTCAAAATGGACTATTTTCGTTTCCCGTAAATGGCTCCGATATGCACCACATATTCTACTACTTTCTTAAAACTAGAAAAATGATATCACGGCAGCCCTAAAATCTAAAGAGCTTAACTACAAGCGAAACACAACTATTATTTATCTATTATTTTTGTCTCTGTTGCACAGAAAACCCACAAATAAATGGCAGTCGAGAGTCGACAAATAAAGTGCACTTTTTGACGGCAGACCCTGACGCAGAGATTTATGTGTTTAAAATTTAAAACAAGTTTAAGAATGTTGATGAACTATTTCGTTAATTATTGTTGAAAGATTATAAACAAAAGTGAATTGGTTGGTCTCTTATTAACAACAAAGTATACGTTAAAGTACAACAGAAGTAGAACAGAAACAAAAGAGGTAAACATATTTTTCGTGAATATTTTTTTATTTTTTTTTTGTAAGAAGGTCCGGGCGTAAAATTCCTGTTTTCCAATTTGGTATCTTTTGTTTTATTTACATATGTGAGTTTCTACAATATTAACACTATAATATGTATAAAGCTCATAGTTTAACCTTCATGGTAAATCAATTTAATCACAGTTATTAGCATAGAGTTTGTAATGGCGCATAGAACAAGAGCTGAACTTGTAGAACTGGTTGTTTTGGTTTGGGTGGAAAATCGATTACTTCAATATGAATTCAAAACAATGGACCTTTTCACTTTGAAAAATATAATGTAAATGTTATAAGCAACGTATTGGTGGCAAACAAAAAATTGTGCAACAAATAATGCTCTAATTATAGCCAATACTGAACCGTGGGTCAAGTTCAAATGCCTGTGCCTTTTTGAATGAAATAAACTAATTTAATTTAATACAAATTAATTGCAGGGGTATACTAGGTGAGTTGTTATCGGCCAGTACCAGTACTAAGAACAATCGCGTCATGTTGCTGGACGTAGTTTCTAAGAACTTCACAAAATATTCGGAGGACGTAGATACAAAATTGCATTGACGCAAACTTATAGTTAGGTATTTACATTAGTCTAAGAAATAATGGAATATGTGAGTGAAAGATGTTACTAAAAGACTGGGTATTCCCTTAGCTCTCATAATCCCAGTTATTGGGGTGAGTATGTAAAGAGGTCATCATAGCTAAATGTATACCCACAATGTACCTACATATGCGATGTAGGCCTCAGGGAATGATAGTTTCGAGTCTTATGTCACTTCAAAATCTTAATTTAAAAACGAAATACCTTCTAGTTTTATAATTTGTAAAGAACTAAACAATTGTTAATTAAAATATGACTTAAAAAACTCAAAGTAAAACAAATTCAAACCAATAAGTAGGTACACAAGATAGGCGCTCTGTTTCGCAGTTTAACAGTGTTAGAGTAATCGCTTTCCAACGGAAGCGCGTGACGCAGATGATAAATTTATACAAATTATTTCTTTACATAAAAGGCATGTAAGGCAACTAAGTAGCTATAAGAGATTGACTAGATTCGGAATTTTTCTTATGATTGTAGTTATTTCAATTTCTGATTTTAACAGATATCTACACTTTTTTGTTTAAGAATGCCGTCCGGTGGGCCAGTGTATCAGCCTACAACGGTTTCGTATGAAAGCCGGCCTGGAGGACTATTGGGACAAACATCTGCAGTTTCACCCATGAAAGTACTTAAAAAACCAATGCCTCAAGTAGCATTGTTGCTCTTTGCATTGATATCGATTGCTGCTGGAGTGGCAATGATAGCTAGTGGTGCTGCGGATTTTGCTGACAGCGAAGAACACAAAGAAGAGTTAGGAATTGAAACTGTTGAGACATCTGAAGGCATTGATATTGGTGTCGTTACGGGTGGAGTTTTTATGACAATAATTGGGTTTTGTTTAATTGGTGAGTAATTTTACTTTTATCTTATCAATAACAAAGACGTTAATATTTATGTTTTGTAAAGGTCTATACATCAAAGTTGCTGACTGGAGACGCAACTGCGTATGTCCATGTTATTTTAGCAAGAAGCAAAGCCTAGCTCGTCAATTGCAAGGTAATACAGGTGGTCAAATTTTGGCATTGAATCCATCAACAGATCCCTTAGTGTCGCATACACAATATGCCCCTGTGTCGGAAATACCGCCAAGACTAGAAGATGAGGAGCGGCGTAATTTAATGCCCGATAATAAAGAATGGTAAGAAAATTTAAATGTTACTTTTAAGATTTTTATAATGCATTAAATTATATTCTGTGCTTTGAATACAAAATTTTCGATCTTCTAAGTATTTCAAAGCTAAAAAGTACAAGTTTTTATCTGGGTTTTTTTTTTTTTTAATTTTATACCTATTATCTATATATTTTTTTCGATATCTGTATTCTACCATGAGAAGTCCTCAAATAAAATGTACGAATTTTACAAAACTACGCTTGGTTTTGTTATAACAAGTTCTTCAGTTTATTGGAATAGTTAAAAAATCCAATAAAGAGAACCATTTGGTTGGCAGACATTACGAGAAGTGAACTAGCATGGTTTCAATGAATGTTTCATGTCTAGCCATGATGAAACATTTTGTTTGCGCAAAATGAAATGTTGAAAAGAACAACAAAACGGTGGCACATGCAACACAGCAGACGTAACAATGGACCAATTGTTATAAAAGATTAATTGCATGCAACCTCTATTAAGAAAACCACTATTTAAAAAAAATCTAAATATTAATAATTTTCATTGAAGAAATTGACTTATAACTTTAAAATTCACAGCTTTTTAGAATCACACAGAAATCACGTTTATTCAAGAACATTAATATTTACATGTTTTTGTCTTAAAATGTTTGCAAAGGAATGTAAATAAAAATCTCAAAAAGTATTGATAATCATTACGATTTCTCTTTTTCAGACTATTTTCAACATTTTGAAATACAGAATTTTGACAAGTCATAACCCTGAATTACAGAACTTTGTCGTAAAGTGTTGTGACCATACAGACATTTGTAATACATAATTTAAAAAAAATTATTTAAATACGGTATTTCGAGCACAACCCGTAAATTCTTTCGCAGCTCTATTTTTCCTTTTAATTGTAATCTTCAGAAATTCAAAACCAATACACATCGAAATCTTCTAATTATTTCTTACCCAATCTCTTTACCCCTCCCATTCTATTAATCAGAAGCTAATTCTTTCAATACAAAAAAACATTGTTATTAACAATTAAATAAATACAGGTTATTTTTTTTGTTTAATTAATTTACATTTAATTTTTAGCCTCAGCAGTGCCGAAGAATCTGACCGAATGCTTGACCCAGATCCGAGGATAGTGCTGCGTCCAATTGGCCGTGTGGAAGAAGCCTAAGCAGAATATGTGAATTTTATTTACTTAATGAACAAATTTATTGTTATTTTTTTGAGACTAAAAATGCCAAGAGCAAAAAATCAATTTATCTCGAATTTACAAAAAAAAAAAAAACAGATTTGAATATCGTAATAGTAGTCCAGACTTGCAGACAGTTTGAAAGCAACAGAATATATTAATCAAATTTAATTTTATTCTAATTTTCTCAAATATACTTAAAACGTTTCCAAACGTTACATTTTTACTTTGCTTTAACGCACCTTTTAGTTTTGATATGCAAACCAAACATTCAGAATTTAAATTAATAGGGTGTAACTTTAAAGTGGTATCAATGTTACCAACTCACAATACTTAATATTAGTTCAATAAGAGCATTTATCATTGAAAAAATCCAAAATTATAAAACATTAAACATGTATTTATGAAATAACATTAAATCATATATTATATTTTAACGTTGACGTCCATTTTACTTAGCGAAGAAAAAAAAAACTCAAATCAGTGAAAAAATTACGAAAAAGAAATCGGTCAAACTCGATTTTATATCCACAAGTATCTGATTATACAATAAAACATGAAATTTAGAACAATCTGTCCAAACAAAAATGTATCTTTAAACTACAGAATACATAGTAAATTATAAAATAAAATCACACAGACAAATTATAATTTAATTTAACAAAGACTGTTTTTTTTATATACATATGTATGTATGTATACATATAAATTATTATATGTTAATTTATTTGTTTTTATGTCCTTTTATAACCTTTAGTTTTTGATCATGTTTTAAAAACCCATTACAAATTGTCACGTATTTATTTTTAGTTTTATAATTTATTTTTCTTTTCATATAAGCTAACAAGTTAGTCCGGGATAATAAATAAACAAACAGAGCGAGAAAGCGCCAAATTAAAGTTGAAAACAAAGCCAATCAGTAACAAAAACAAACAGATATATATTATGTATATTTAAGTATTTGGAAAGAGGATAAAATCTTGACCATTTATCTACCGAAAATCAAACTAGTGAAGGACATATTTTTGTATGAAACCAGAGAAAACCCAACTTATATTTATGAAGAAAAATGAAATGAAACAAAACCATGCAATTATTTTAAATTCATTACATTAACCTAAATTTGTTCCATTTATATGCGACTGCGACTTGGTTTATTAGACAATTAATTTATATGTAATCGATTTTCACTAATTTATGTATACTACACAAATCTAGAATGAGAATTAGAGATGATTGAAAACTTAAATAATTACTAGTTTTGATTTTATCTATAATGATTTTAAGTTGAACCAAAGCTTTGTTTGTTTACTCTTGTTTCAAAATATAAAATTACCTACATAGTTATAATAATCTTGACTTATATTGAAGTTCATTCCTATGTTATTAAAACTTATTACTTGTTTTGCTAAAAATTATAATAAAACAAGAAAAAGAAATGTGACGTAATTGTAATGTGTTACACAATTTAAATAAAGTAACTCCTTTGAAAGGCATTTAAAATTGTTTTTGTATTAACTAAAAATTTTTATTTTTTGGATTTAAAAAAATACCATTTATACACTCCACTATAAGCTCAATAAGTCCAAGGGGCCACTTAGATTCAGCTGGACGTCATTAGAGTACTGTGAAAGGTACAGTTATCAACCAAGGATCGAAGTGCATTGACGTAAATAGGGAGCAGATTCGGACCTTATGTAAACCCCTAAGGGACACCCTTTTTTTGTTATGATAAGCGCATACTACACATACACAGACACAGTGTGAGCAGTAAAAAGAGGAGAGGGTTTGAAAGGAGATGTCGGTGCACATTGGTTTTGAATTCCTGAATATTGCAATGACTTGGAAAAACAGAGTGTGGTAAGGCATTCCACATTCGCGTAGTACGACTAAAGAACGAATCTCTGTATTTGACAGTACGGCCGAAGTTGGACTTGAAGGTATACTGATGATGATGAGCATTCTTAGATGCGCGAGTATTACGGTTGAACTGTTTAAGGGGAAGAATACAGCTGGCTATTTCACTAAAGCATAAACCGTTAAAATAACGGTAAAAAAGGGCCAAACAAGAAACCTTACGACGATGTTCAAGCGAAGTAAATGAACTTATGATAATATTATTACCTATCAATTTAAATGCTCTGCGTTCAATACTATCCAAGAGGCTTAAGTAAGTTGCAGGAGTACCAGCCTAGATATGGGAGTTATACTCAAGCTTTGGACGTATATAGGCATTTCCACAGAATCTTTCATTTTCAGCAATTGAAATTTTTTTTTTATTTTGAGGCACATCTATAAACAAACATTTTCTTGGTTGTTTATCATCTAAATAACAAGAAAATACTTGCGTGATTCATTTTGAAACATCGTTAATAAATATCTTCAGTTCTGTGCAGTGCAGTGGAGATGTGTGCATTCAATGAAAAACCCTCAATTCATACAAAAATTTGATTTTGTACAAACTTTGAAATTTAAAAAATTCGATCAACGGCTTTTTTTTTACTATTCATTATTCGTAAAATTATCATTCACAATCATTTATTTTTCTGTAAGATGTTATCGATAGGTGTGCCGCTAAAAAAAACCACATATTCTATACCAATCACGTTTTCAATTTTAAACTTTAAAATGACATTATTTATTTTTAAATAGAGGCACATGATCCAATTAAATTTTAATTGATTTATTGATTGATAGAGAATAATTTAAGCCTATAAAATACTACCAGAATCGATAGTTGAGAAAGTTATATAGAGAAAAAGATCAGATTTTAATATTTGTAAAAACGGAGGTACTCTAATTTAATTGCTTTGTACTATTTTTTAAATGGTAGCACACCTTTCCTTCGAGGGTTTTCTATCAGTGTATATCATAAATAATTATAAATTAATGATGTTAAGTTGTTTCAAAGGTCGTTGAAATGTTTTTTGTTTATAAAACTTAATAAATTTGCATCTGGTAAGCTTGAAATTTGCAATATTTAAGCCTATTTTTTATTAATTTTAATTAAAAATTTTAATCCAATCAAGTCAAAAGTAGGTTATATAATTGAAATAAGTCATGATACGAAAATCTATCCACTTAGAAAGTGCCAATTTCATTTCTAAGGCTTAATATACTGTGGTAACATGAAAGTTAAAAATACTGTGGAAATGCCCATATAAGACTTGTAGATAATAGCCAGATCGGAAGGGGTGAAATATATCTCTCATCGCCTAAGGAAAAACACCTTGCGGAATTTTTGGCGACATCGCGTACTTGATCGCTCCACAAGAGGTGGTTGGTGACACACATACCGAGAATATCGCGATTATCAGTCTCATTGTACAAGTGCAATCCATGGATAATGGCAAAGGGGGTATATCTCGCTTTAACGATACAAGACAGCATTGGGTTTCCGAAGTATTAAATCCACGCTGTTTTTTATTCCCCATTGTACAATGGTGTTAAGGTCGGAATTTAATGAGCTTGTCATATTTTGTCGTTGCAGTTCCACATCTGAAGAAGAGGGATATGAGTCTGAAAACGAATATGAAAAGCTAAGAGTACTATTGTCAGCGAAACAATGTATTGGATTAGTAATTGGCAAACATTTTGACAATCTATCCCAGCTAGAACAGCTTTTATTCTATTGGTGAAGTAGGAATATATCAGCTTCGTAGCATAAGGTACAAAATTAAACTCCTGGATGAACTTATTAGCATGCATGTAAAACATCTATGATTTTATGAAAACAAAACTGTTTATATATAACTTACTTACAAAATTTTTGGCCCAAGTGTTATAACTTTCTATTTTTAATATGTATACATCAAACACGCACAATCCAGGTGTTATGGATGCCCTTATAGTATTAAATCTGTTATATTACAATGGTCGGGAAAAGTATTTTGACAAACAAAATATCGTACATTATTATTCAAATATCTTATTTGATCAGTTGAAACAAAATTAAATAATTAAATAAAATGCATGTTAAGGCCATGAGCTTTCAAAATAACTTTATTTAATTTAATTCAATGTTATAGTTCTGTAACTGAAAATTATTTTTCAGAAATATGTGGTGGAAAAAGTATTTTGACAAAATATATTTTGAGGAAAAAATGAGTTTGAAAAGAAAATTAAACAAAAATTAAAACATAATTTAATAGAAAATGAAATTTCCGTTGCTATTAATGAATTTCTGCAATCGGCCTGGTATAGATTTTACCAAATTTTGAAGAGTTTGCGGAGAAATTTCCTTCCAAAGGCTTTCGACCTCAGCGATTGTCTCTTCGTGCGTTCTTGTCAAGCATGGACTCCTTTTTCGCTTTATATAGGCCCACACATTTTCTATTATATTTAAGTCGGGGCTTTGAGGTGGCCAATCTAGAGTATTTACACCCACTTCCTTTAGAAAATTAGTTATCATCTTGGCTTTGTGACAAGGTGCGTTGTCTTGCTGCAAAATGAACGACTGTCCAATCAATTTATCGCGAGAACTAAAAGCGTGGTTATTTAAAATATCCAAATATTGTTGTTTGTTCATCATTCCATCGATTGCTACCAAATCTCCGGTGCCATTAAAGCAAACACATCCCCAAAACATGACGGTGCCACCACCATGAGGTATTCGTTTACACACAGGTGCTACTTTGCTTCGCATTTTCTTAGGGATTCTGCAAAAAGTTTTCTTTTTTGATCCGTGGTATTCAAAACAGCTTTCATCAGTCCACAATACTTTTTCCCAAAATTATGAAGGCTTGTGTAAAAATTCTTTGGCAAACTGCAGGCGTTTAAGCTTATTTTTTGATATATTTGGGGTATTGTTCTGGCTATGTAAGTAGCAAAGTCAGCCTCCTTCAAACGATTTCTTACCGTTTTTTCTGAAATTTCAATTTCATACTCTTTTTTGGGGTGTTCAGCACATTTTCTTTAAACTTTTTGACTATTAAACGGTCCTCTTTCTTGGAAGTCTTGCGTGGTCGCTCTGAACGTGGAACATTTCGCGTGGATTTGTTTTTTTCTGCTTATTTATTTGGTAATAGACGGTTTAACGAGGAATATATAGTTAGCTTAACTTTTCCACCGAAATACCCGCATAATATTTGGTCACCATCTTAATTCTTAAATCTTGACTAACTTCCGGTGTTTTACCCATTATTATCAACTAATTGTTTGTAAATGTCGTCGAAGTTAATAAATTTTATTAAAAGACAATATACATAAATAGGAAATATCAACTCTGATAGCACGCGACACGAAAGAAACTGCAAAGATTACTATGTTAAAATACTTTTTCCAGTTAGTTAATGGCTCAGTGTATTCATTAAAAGGGTCCCAAAAAGAATGTATGAGCAAAATAAACTATTTCTGGATTTTACCGTTGTCTAGGTACTTTGTTTTTGGTTTTGAGTAGCAAAGGATTCTCGTTACATTTCTCAGTTTACCATATCAAGTGGTCTAGCATTACAAATAGTATTGTCAAAATACTTTTTTCCGACTATTGTATATATTGTGTGCTTTAAGACATGCATTTACAATAACTTGAATCTTGCAATTTCCAGTACATTTCCTTCGCATTTGTAGCTTTGAATTCCTTTGGTACTTACAAATTTAAATGCCACTACCGGGTTTTGAAGTTGGATATTTATATCCTTTCGTACTTGAATTATTTTTAATTGCCTAGAAAGTAATTAAACAGCATGTCTGAAAAAAACACTCAAATGTAAACGAGTTCGTCTTTTGAAACAGTTGGATGGTGAAAACAAAAATACGCTCGAATTCCATCATAATCGTTAATTTTAACAAATCCCAAAAAAAAAACTATCACCAAATTCGTTCGTAATGCAAAATTTTTTCTACTCTTTGTTTCATGCGTTTATGAATCATAAAAATTACCATAAGAATTAAGAAATAAATATAGTCATCAACTTACATTTTTCGACTGATCTATTTACAAACAAACAATTATAATTATCCATAATCATTGAAGACCCCAAATAAACTTGTATGACTTTGATTAACCGAGGTATTGTTTTACCAGTTGTATATGTTTAAAAATAATGTGATGATTCAAATGAATGAATGTATTGTATATGTCTCCTTCCGCTTAAAGGAGGTCAGATGAGCCCCATTACTAATAATAATAAATGTATTATGTAATATCGTAATACAAATTCTTATAATTGAATTCAAATGTTTTTACAGCACACTCTTTTAGATTTTTTCCCTTTCTTTTGTAGAAATTAATTGGATTACAGTAACATGAATAAAATATGATTTATCGGAAAAACATTTGGGATCGGTATTTTGTCTTGTCTTTGTCTTTTTCTTCAAAAAAAAGTAACGTTATTTTCCAATAAATTTATATAGTTTATTAATTCAGTTTATTTATATGCCATCTAATATTGATAAGTTACCCAAGAAAAAAATCTTAATTCATTAGTCTAAGCAAATCTATAAAATACTCTTTTATTTTGTTCATTCTACCTCCTTTTTAACTTCGGGTTTCGAGGAGTCTTTTTCAACGTCAATCTTTTCAATCGATTGATTTTCTTTTTCAACTTTATCGTCCGGTTTTTCTTTTTCGTCTTTCTTATCCTTTTCCTTATCTTCTTTCTTATCCTTTTCTTCTTTCTTTTCCTTGTCGTCCTTCTTCTCTTTAGTACCTTCTCGATCACGTGACCTTGTATTTAAAATTGAATTGTAAATAGAAAATATAATTTAAAGTAAAATATTTTATTTACCCCTCAATTGATTTATGGTTCTTCTCGGATCTAGGGACAAATGGTGCTATTTTATCATAACAGTACATTAATGCAGAGTGCTGGTCACTGTACTTTCTCTTTAAAATAAAACAAAAACAATATTATTACAGTATTTAAAAAAAAAATATTGTTAAACTTACATTCAAAGTGAATAAATCTTGATCCGCATCGCTCAGTTTTCTAAGAAGACTTTTAACTTCGCTCTGGAGGTCCTTGGTCTTATTGTTAGTCTTGGTGTTGCTTGCTTGTAGTTCTGCATGGTTCTTCTTTAATTCAATATACATTTGTTCTAATTCCGAATATGATTTCTCGTAACGTTTATTTTGTTCAAATAATTTTCCAACATGTACCAACACTCCATTATGAGTAACCATGCCTATAAGATTTCATGTTAGTTAACAGTTATTATAACTGCTATTTAGAAATTTATTTTACTTACCATCATTCGTAGAAACACAATCAACTGCTTTTGAGCTTTCCACTTCACTATCATCAGAACCCTTAAATACCGGTAATAAGCAGTTATTACCAGAAGCAATTCTTTTTAATTCTTCTATTGGGAATTCATCTTCTGCGTCTATGTCTTTAACAGTATTTTCGGGTTTCTCTTCCGCATCGGTTAGCTTTCTAGTAGGAGTTAACATGATTTTTCTTCTCATTTATAAATAATAAAAAAAAAATGCATTACCTGTAGTAAAATGCATGCCTTGACACCGACTTTGAAAGTGATTTTCTAATCTCTGCGCGGGATAGATTCAGACCAAGGATTAAAAATAATTCCTCCAAGTCTTTTTCAAAAATATACCCACAGTGGCAAGTATCGAAATAGATTAGTGAAAGTAAAAGATGTGGTTTAACAACACACATTTTCCTATCTGATTTCCTTTTTCGGTCACTTGAGTGCACTGAATAACTCTCGTCTTCAGTATCCTCGTCAGTAGGTTTTTTACGCCGGTCGCGACTATTTTTGTCTTTTTTCTCACTTTCGCCTATTGATTTCTTCTCGGAAGTTTGATCTTGACTGTCCTTAGACTTTTCATCGTCATCATTTGTCTTATTTTCATCTTTTTTAGTTTCGTCCTTTTCGACAACTGGCTCTTTGTGAAAGTACAATTCTTTGAAAATATTGAATCCGAAATCTCTCATCAACATTTCGTTAAATAGTTCAGCAAACAGAGAAACCTATTTATTTTAAAAATATTTTCCTTAGTTTATAATAGATCAATTAAAATGAACCTCGAACCTCAAAAAATCTTTCTTTAGTGTCTTCGGGACGGTAATCCAATAGGACAGACAACGACATGACGGTGCAATCAAACTTTCCTTCCTTCGCAGTCTTAGAAGGGTGAACAATAACGTGCGGTTCCTCTGGAAGAACGTATCGACGTTGTAATTGCTTGCGTTCTTTATCATCTAACTCATTGTTTGGTTCCTGTATAAAATAATATAAATGTTAAGATGAACTAAGCAATACAAATTTCTTAATTTTAAAGTAGAAAAATATAGAACAACTTAAAGTCTAAGAAAATGTAAGAAGTCAATCGCGTCAAGATTATGATACTATTGTGCCAGCAGCGACATTAAGTAAGAAAAATTGGAATTGTATAGAAAATTAACTAACCCAATGGAATGCAATTACAGAACATTTCTGAACAGACCTCAACACTTTTGTGAATACATCGAGTTTTTATTTAAAATTGTTTACTTGGGCTTCATTCCCCTTTTGAAATGCGTGTGAGTAAATATTTCTAAAACTAAAACACACTAAAAAAAACAAAGAAAATTTAAACCTTCCAAGACCTAACTACATTTAACCATAAAACATTGAAAACTTTGTTATAACCCTAGGCAACGGCCTAATCACTGATAAAGCGTGGTTAGTAGACAGATGGGGGACCGTCTCGAAACCTACTGCGTGCTGTTGTCTTGTGTTCTTTCTGTCTTTTGTTCTTTCTCTTCTGTCCTTCTGTCTTGTGTTGTTATCACCTTACATAGTCTAGTCGCTCAAGGTGGAGTGTTCTCTACTCTGTTCATTTATGTGCTGAGTAGTGTGTAATTTAATGTAATGTATTATAACCCTAGAGGAGTTCCTGAACAAAAAATAATCACCTACAACGAAATATACAGACAAAAATTAATCAGCTTGTAGGACAGTCAAACACGAATAACGACTTTCAAAGTAAATATGACAATCTAGAAAATATTATAAGGACCACATCAAATATTTCATTAATGAACAAAAATATCTCCAAAGAAGAAATATCAGACGAATGCAAAGCTCTTATTAGTAGAAGTGATAACCTAAGAACAAAACCGCAACTACTCGGCCATGAAAAAATAGATCTAAGCGAATCCAGAATAACTATAAAATCTAAAATAAGAAAAGATATTCGTGAGTATAATGAAAACATTATAAAGAACACAATAAGCAAACAAAATGACTAAAATACAGTGGATATAACAAACCGAAAATACATTAATACATAGGTAGGTAGGTAGAAATGGCGGTCTCAAGGCAACCTAGCCTGAGATCCAATTAGCGCTGTAGTGCGCCGTTTTCATACCAAAAACTCGTTTGACCTTTGATTGAAAGGGATAGATTGATAGAGAAGCTTCATAGCGATTATGTTAGAGCCATTTAGTCGCATTGGGAAAAAAGATTAGGTCTCTAATCTTTGTCTCAGATAGCTCATCAAGTTCTTGAAAGAATGCTTTTCCAAAGTATTTCATTCTAGTGTTTGCCAAAGCAGGACATTTGCAGAGGAAATGGATTATCGTTTCACTTTCTCTTTGGTCACTACAGCTACGGCAAAGCTGTTTTAAGAGATAGCCAACTTCTTTGCATGAACTCCTATAGGCCAATGGCCGGTACAAACCGCAACAATCTTGGCTGTCTTGCCTTGGCCTGCATAGAAGATCGTTTGTACGGGTTTTGTTATAGGTGGGCCATATCTTCCTAGATATAATGCAGTTGGGTAAATTGCTCCACCTTCGGTTTGACTCAGTTTGGTAGATAGAAAAGATTTTACCCTTCATAGTACCAAGAGGAATGTTAACCATTTCCGCAAGTGAGCTATGAAGGGCCGATCCTTGCCTGGCTAGCTCGTCAGCCCGTTCATTTCCCACGATACCACTATGGCCCGGAACCCAGATCAGGGTGACACCGAGGTTAATATTCAGGTTCGCAAGCTCATCGCGACATTGCTGGACCAATTTAGATGAGGATATGGCCGAGTTAATAGCTTTGACAGCTGCCTGACTGTCTGTAAAGATAGCCACATTTCGGTTTTGGTTTGGGTTTTGTTTAAGTATCTTACATGCCTCCCTTATTGCCAGCAGTTCAGCCTGAAAAACGCTAGCAAAGTCAGGAAGCCTAAAGGATTTGGCTACATTTAGGGACTCAGAAAAGATCCCAGAACCAACTTAATACATAGGCTACTATATTTTTTCCACCCGAACGTCATTCCACATTTTAGAGGTGGTTAAGACCTGCACACGAATGGACACCTTGCTTAAAAACGGTGAGGAAAATTTTGTATATCGGCTAGGTTAGGTAAGATTGGAGTGGCTGTCCAGATGTCATTGACGCGCGTAGACCTTAAGGGTCCATTGTGATACCACTAATGAGGTTACTCATGGGAGAATAATGAATTTAAACAAACCATTTTGTACTTTTAATAAAGTTAGAGAGACGTTTTGTGTCAATCGTTGCCAGTTCACTGGTGTTATCGAAGAAGGGAATACCGAGAAAGTAATCCCTTCTAATGGAGAGTGCTGGATATGTACATAGAAGGTGTTGGACCGTTTCCTCTTCCTCCTCGTCAATGCGGCTTCTACAGAAGTCATTCGTGTAGACCCCTAGCCTCAGAGCATGTCTTCCTATGAGGCAGTGTCCCGTTATTACTCCAATTGTAGAGCTTATACTTTGTCTGCTCAGTGATATCAAGCCTTTTGACCGTTTTAAGTCAATACTTGGCCATATTTGCTTGGTTGCTAGGCAGGTGGTACTTTGTGACCATCTAGCATTTGTTGTTTCTAGAGCATATTGCTTGAGAAGATATTTGCATGTAGCAAGTGGTGTTCCTATGTTATGTTTTTGTCTAACATGAGGCAGAAGTGTTCCGTTTTTGGCGAGCTCATCGGCTTTGCAATTTCCCGGAATGTCTCTGTGGCCCGGCACCCAAATGAGGTGAATGTTAAACTGTTCCGTCATCTCATTCAGAGATGATCGACAATCGTAAACTGTTTGAGAGTTTGTGGAGACAGACGCGAGAGATTTAAGAGCGACTTGGCTGTCTGAGAATATTCGTATATCCTTACAAGATATAACGTTTTCTTTGAGCCAGGATAGTGCTTCTTTAATCGCCATTACTTCTGCCTGGAATACACTACATTGATTGGGAAGTCTATAGGATAGACTGAGATTCAGTTGTTCTGAAAAGATACCACTTCCAACTCCGTGATCGGTCTTTGAAGCGTCAGTACAGTATAGAAGTGTACCGCATCGTCTTCCAGGGGTCTCTCTTCTTCCCAGGAGGATCTTGAAGGGATGAACACATGGAATCTTTTACCAAATACCATTTTTGGGGTGGTATAGTCTAAGCGATCTGGGATAGATCTGAAATTGTCTAGAATAGTAGTATGTCCAGTATTGTTACTGGTCCATTGAGAGGTGGCTCTAAGCCTTACACATGAGTTGGCAGCCACCTTTTTAGAGAAGATGTCAAGTGGTGTTAGGTTTAAAAGTACTTCCAGTGCTGCGGTTAGTGTTGAGCGAAGTGCTCATGTGATGCACATACCTGCTGACCGCTGGACTTTGATGAGCTTATTTAGATTTACCATCTTGTCCAGTGCGGTCTACCATACTACGGCTCCATAAATGAGTATCGGCCTGATTACCGAAGTGTATAGCCAGTGGGTTATTTTTGGGGAGAAGCCCCATTTTGATCCTATGGCCTTTTTACAAGTAAAAAGCGCTACAGTAGCTTTTTTGACTCTTTCAGCAAAATTTGCCTTCCAATTTAGTTTTTTGTCTAAAATGAGGCCCAAATATTTAGCTTGATCGGAAAAGCTTAATGGTATTCCTCTAATCTTGGGTGGGCTAATCTGAGGAATTTTATATCTTCTCGAAAAGAGTATTAATTCTGTTTTGTGTGGGTTGACGTCCAATCCACATTGCTTAGACTTTTTAGGGCGTTTTGTAGGAGTTCCGAGAGAACTTGGGGGTGCTTCCCAGATACGGATAAGTAAGTAGGTCGTTTACTACCATGTTCCATAAAAGAGGCGAAAGGACTCCACCTTGGGGAGTGGTATATCGGCTAATTTTAAGTTTTTTTTTTTTCAAATAAATCGATTGTATAAAAAAAACGAAAGTTCAGATTACACTGTCTGTTTCACAGAGATGGAATATTTAGTGAGAGCTATTTTCTGAACACACCTATTTTTCGAACTGTCAGGTCTAAATTCGAAGTGAAGAAGAAACAAATTACGGATGAATGATTTTCCAGCCGAAACTTCTGATAGGGGTGATAATATGTAATCAACAAAAATTCGTTTAGATGGTCTATCTGAAAATATATTTAATATTCACTTACCTTTTCTTGATTTTCACCATCTGGATTTTTACTAGAGTCATATTCGTCTAATATAACAATGTCTGTCATATCAACTTCAATTCCAGCATCAGGATCTTCCTCCTTCATTTCCGCATCATCTGGTCTATCATCAGCTTTCTTGGTGTCTTCATCATCTTTTTCAGTATCGCTTTTATCTTTATCTTTTTCAGCTGATAAAACTTTTGCCAAACGAGCCGACACCTGGGGCTTAAGACCTTTAGTTTGATTTGAAACAAAATGTTTTTAAATACTTTTCATACATTATCATAATAAAACAAAACAAAATTGCAATATATTTTGAATTTTACCTTTAGAGGATAAATTACGTGCTATTAACTCATCACGTATTTCCTGTATTTTCATTGTTTTTAGATCTAATTTTGAATAATGCGTTGGTTCTTTCTTATTATCTTCCTGTAATGAATAAAGCGTACATAAAAAACAGTTCTCTTTGTGCCAATCATCGACTTTTAAAAAGGCAGTTTAAAAGAATTTTAAACAACCAATTCGTTTTTCATATCTGCACTTAAACATCAAGCCTCAAAAATCTGAGATTATACAGATCATAAAAACCGAATTAGTCAATAATTTTTGTATGATCTTGTTAGTTATAAAGAAAAAAAAATATTCTTCACGCAGCGTTCAGTAAGGGATTTAAATTTAGTCTGCTTATATAAGTACACTTATAACCCGAGTTAGAAAACAAAACCGAGATATTTTAAAGGCGTTTAAAAAAGAAGAAAATCTAAATCTATGCAATTGCAACATGATTTTTTGTTTTTATAAAAAATTAAAGGTAGAATGCCTTCTCTGTTCCATTTTCATCGTGTTGATTGCCTCCAGTGTCTCCACCTAAATTTGCCAACGATGTTGCAGAATCAGGACCAGTAGCTGCTTCATCTGCTTCTTTAGTTGATTTTCCTTCCTCCGATGAGGCAGCAGACGTTGATTGTTGACCAGCACTTTTAAGTCGATTAAGGTGATTTGTAGCAGCAACCTTATAGTCAGCAGCAAGATTTTCCCATTCAGATCGGGTCGGCATACAAGAATGTATATCTGGTAGATAGATAACAACAGTTTCCACCCGCGACGGTATGACTTTTCCTTTGCTTGTGTAATCTGCACGGTGGTAGTATAGCTCCACGAAGCGGTACCTAAACATATGATCAACCAAGCAACCCATTTTTTGATTTTGTTTTAGAATTTTTTTTCCAGCAATTAACAAATAAAAAAAAAAACATTATAATTATATTCTAAATATTTAAGGGGTGTCTTAATGACATAAGATATTTGCCTTAAAAAATATTGTATGAATCTACAATAAGTTTTGTTAAATAAAATGTAAATAATGTAGGTATAAGCTTTCCCATTAGTTTTTTTTTTTCTTTTGTGATTGCAAAACAAAAACTAAAAGGACAATTTTTCATATGAAATTTTTTGAGATTTTGCATTATGCCTCTTATATGTTCTCTTAGTAAATTATTTTGTATAGTCTTATAGCTTAATGTTTAACAATTAAAAAAGTAATACTTCTTCTGAAGATACAAAACTTCATGATGACATTGAAGAGTACATTAATTTTTTTTAACCATCTTTAAAAGCGTAAAATAAAGAATAATTTATAAGAAGTTTTGCCTTTGTTAGAAAAGTTTACAGGTGAAAATTGTTTTACTTTAGCTCAAACTAATCATGGAGAAGTAGAAAAAACAAAAAACATTTCTTTTCTTTCATGATATGATATTTTTTTTAATAAAATGATTATTAAAAAAATATGCTTGGTTTTCGAATCGTTTCATGTGGAAAAGGTTGTCCGGTGTTTTCTCTTGACCTTAATGTGCTGATCTGTGAAATTCGAGCTTGGCTTTACGGGTAATTGAACTTTGAAACATCACCGCCCATTGAATTTTCAAGAGTTATCTATTTTTTAAGAGTTCAGTGAATAGTTTTGTGGATTTGATATTGGATACGATTACTTCGTTTAATAACTTTATATACAATTAAGAAGTTCAGATCAGTATAAATAAATGGTTTACTCTACTTATGCACCACGACCTTAAGAAAAATCGTTAACCAACTTAAGAAGCTAGATTTCTATCTATTTTTTTATGTTAAAATAGAAAAACTATCAAACGTGAACTTTGGCCACAATATTCACATATTACTAAATAAATTGATAATTTAATGAAATGCTTAAGAAATTACTTCAAACTGAAAAAATTGTCATTTATATGATTTTTGTTGTACAATTGGACCATTACTTTAGTTCCCAAAACTGCTAGTTTCTTCTCTATTAGTATGTTTTCTGTAAAATGTGTCTACAAAAAAATTTAATTTGCAGAAACTAGCATTTTTGATAAGGTAAAGGAACAGCTTTGAATTAAAAAAAAAAAGGTTTTAATTGGGATTTGAAGTTGCACAGCATAATTAACAAATAAATACATTATTATATTGTAAGTCATTTGATTTTGAAACTCTGTGGTAAACATAACGGCAATTACAAGTGTGTAAGTAAAAATAATTGCATTAACATACCATTGAGTGCAATTGGACAAATCAATTCCAGTCAAAGCTTTGCAATTTCTTATAGCCGTTCGAATCAAAACCGCAGGGTCCTTATCAGGATTTTCTCCATCCAAAGATGGGCTCCATGGTCCACCAATCGCCATTGGCTCATTACGTGCTCTTGTTCCGACCAAAAAATTTATCAAACGCGACGGATGAACGCAATTGTGTGTATCTTCGTGTTCATCTAGGTTAAAACATCTCTGATACAATTCAGATAATGGAGGACAACCCATTAGCATTACTTTTGCCGAAAAAATATAATCGGCATCATCGGGTTCAATTTCAGGTCTTTGATCATTCAATGGTTCCACTAGCTTGTGAGCAATATGAAATGTGCATGGACGCCGCATGGAGAATGGATTGTCAGGAGTGAATGTTTCTGACCACCGAACCTTGGTGTGAAAGAAATCCGAAGGAATATATAAATTCGAATAACGACGCTTGATTTCTTGAACTCCACCACTTTTACTGAAAAGAAAAATGTAAATTTATCAATAAAATACCATTAAGAAATTTAAAAGTTTTAATTTACAATGTTAATAATGTTTTTGGAATTTGAACAGCGTAACGTGGAATTGGTCGAGTTTTCCGTCTTTTTGGAGACAGTCGTCGAACTGGACTACGATCACGATCTTTTTTATCAAGGCTTACATCACGTCTGTCCTGGTCACGTCTATCGCGATCACGAGGCCTTGGACTTTCATCGCGACGTCGCTTGCGATCACTTTCAATCTGCAGAAAATACAAATACATTTTAATTATAACTTAAGTTATGTGAATATAAAAATTTAATTTTTTAACCTAATAAATTTCTGGGAATAGAAAAAATAGTATAGTTACATTCTATTCGTGTTCTTATAAAAAAATAGTGTCGTTTAGTGTTGAAAGATTTTAAAATAAAAATCATTTGTAACGTTATCTATTCCTTCGCTAGGTACTAATGATGTTAAAACGGGCACTCTTAATTTTGACATAGATGGTATGCAAGGTTCCGTCAGTCTTTCTTTCTTCATATCAACATTTGTTCTTCGGTTCAGTCATGAATTAGCAGACATAGAGAGTAATTCTTATACCCTTGTTCTATATTGCGTATCTCGAAGTACTAGAAGAAATTTCAAAAGAAATCACGTTAATCGGCAACAAGGTAGACCATTCCAGCATCATAGATATCCGAAATTTCCCAAGAGCTAACATCTAACACCTCAGGAAAAACAGAGAGATGCTGGAAGAAGGTACAACGTCTAAGGGCTACAGTCGGAAGAGATCGCAAATCTTTCTCCGACCGAGTCAAAAGTAACATTTTTAAAAGTACTCTGTCGGCAACACAATGTTACGAGAGCTATTTTCACATTGCCAAGAAGTAATCAGAGATGAAAAAGTTTCAAACACAACCAACAAGGAAACCCTCGTTTGATGAGGTATGTCGGCAGGATAGTAGAGCTGGTCATGAGCCCTACCAGCAGAAGAAGAGAATTATCAAAAGAAAAAAGAGAGCATGATCAGCATACTATCCTATCAGGCACCATGGTCCATTCAATGCAGACAACAAAAACCAACAATGCCGTCTTCCCGACTAAGACGAAGTAAGCAATAACAAAGACGGGTGCTTAAATGCTTTTCAAAGCAACTGGATAAGATTTTGCATGGGAGTATGCACCAACGTATCTATAATATTGTCGGACGAATGCATGCCCGATGAATTGTACCTTTGCCAATACTTAAAAAGCACCGTCTAAACTGTACCAAATATTCTAAGCCGTAATATAATATGAAAATCCTTATCAGTGTGGTTTAGACAAAGAAAGTCTACAGTCTATCAAATATTCACATTACGGCATATCCTGGAAACAAACCTAAGGGCATCAAACCTACAACCACTATCTTTACATCGATTTCTGTATAGAGCCATATCTAGTTTTGCGCAATAACCATTGAGAACTCGCGCTGTCCTATAAACGTTGGAAATAACTTTACCGAACTTTTTGATGTCATAAAAGGACCAGGCCATGCGCTGTCATGTGGTTTCCTTAACAACGTCCTTGAAAAAATAGTGCAGAGCTCACACGTCAACACCCGAGGCACTGTCAATTCTGTCCTCTGTACTCGACGATATTGAGATAATTCAGCGCAAAAATGGGTTAAGCGGTTAATGAGGGTAAAACAAAGTACACGCTATTATCAGAATTACTCTTGCTAACCGCTGTTTTGTCGCTTTATAAGACATTTATCATCCTTGCCCTGCTATGTTCATGGTGCAGATTCATGCACTGCGGCAAAAGAGGATGAAAGTTCTTCGCTTATACACGGCAGCGAGTGGATGATAAGATGGAACGACAAACTGTACAACGACGTAGACTTAGCCAGAAGCATACAAGTCCGAGAATTCCGTGATGACTGGCTCGGAAAGTCTTCGAAAAGACCTCAAAGGATAACCTAGTAGAGGAAGGTCAGGATCAGATGCCGCACACAAGTGGAAAAGACCTCACCAAATTGGATTGCGCAACTATAGACATTCAGCTAGGGACCAATTTAGATGGAGAGGTGTGAAGCCCTAGTAGTTGTTCACACATGACTGTAACTCTACTTTGTAGTAAGCCGTTATTAACATTATGATACATTTTCTAATAAATTGATTAATCGGTATAATTGACATGACATTGCTTGTTATTATTAGCAAATATATCCACAATGAAAAACGTAAACACCTCCTATTTTAAAAAGATATGCAATCGTGGAAAATTCGCGTAACTTACTAAAACGCTTCCGGGAAGTAAGCGTTCGTTCTTGTCTTAACTGTTTTTCGTATTTTTTTAAAATTATTTAGGCACACATTAAGTTGAACTAAAGGACTTAGGAGACTCTAAGGGAATCCTAGGTAAATGTAGATAAATAGTATGGGCAATACCTAGACATAATTTTGTAACTAATTATACCTAGTTTAGGATACCTATGTGAATTAAATAGAAAACTGTTTATTATAAGTTTTTAGCTTACATCGTTACGTTCGTTTCGATCTCTTCCTTTGTTGGAATCCTTTCGATCGCGATTAGAGTGCCGATCGTTATTAGGAGAACCACGTCTAGCTGCTCCTGGCGACCCCCTTCTCTGACTGGCAGCGAGTGCTCTATACTCAACTGGCGGCGGTACAGCATTATACCCAGAAGATGATTTATTAACACGTTGTCCCATCAACGGTGGCGGAGGAGCCTGGTTAGGCTGCGATGTAGCTTGCGAAACTAATTGAACCCTTGTGGCATTCCATTTAAATTGAGATGTTGTGCTATAGCTCGACTCAAACAGAACTCGATCTCCAACTTTAGGGACGACGCCCTTGCATATATTTTTATAGAAGAGCACTTCATCGTTTACCAATCCGCAATCACTGCTTATTTTGGTGACCGTACCCATCGAATTGTACGTTTGCCTGTTCTGGCCGCCATGTACATTCATGTTATTTTGTTGAGTTGGGGTCGAGCCTGAATTGTTATTCGAAAAAGCAACCGGATTTAGGCCCGTGCGAGATGGGTACGCAACCCCTTGCTGTTGAAACACTTGATTATTAGACATTTGGTTAACATTACCGGAACCAATTTGATTATATTGCATATTTTGATTCTGCTGGCCGCCTTGCTGGTTCATAAACATTTGCGAGTTTTGATGAAAACCCATACCTAAGATAATTTTGTGTAATTTATAATCGACTAAGGATTACCATTTTTTAAGTTTTGAAAGATTCTACCTTGCATTGAATTATTCATTGAATTGCGTTGCCATGGTGGGTTAGATTGACCACTGAAAGACATTTTCACAAAGCGAAATGTGAGTTTTTACAAATTTTAAGTCGTAGTCAGACCAAGAAAATTCAATTCCAAAATTAATGGTAGGAAAAACGCCGCAGAAATTTTTACACAGTTTGACAGCATGAATATGGCCGCTGCTCGAAAACCCAAATGTGTGCGTTCAAAATAAATTGTTGTTTTCAGTATTACCAACCCAACAAATCATGATCTTAAGGCCCCTTTCCTACTTTTTCCATTCTGTGTCAACTTAAAGCAAATATATAAAATCAAGAATACTTTGTACTGATGGTGGCGCTGGTGTTTCGCCAAATTTTAACTCTACCAGTAAAGTTATGTGATAGCTGCTAAGGTCTCTCTTTTGTCATACCTGTCCATGAAAGTGTAATGAATATTATATATAATGAGACTAGTACGATTTTCTTTAAAATCTGTAGTACTTTTGTAGAGGGGGACGCACAAATTCAGGTCTGAGTAGCCGTTAGAGACCTTATATTATTCTGGAAGATTTTTGAATGCCTTGAGCTGATGCTGTACTAAATAAGTTTATATGTGGACAGTTGTATTTGGTATCAATGCACAACATTTCGAAGATATTTTACCCAGTTTACCCCTTGAACAGAATGATATGCAGCTGTAGCTAAAAAAATCGCTGTAGTATAAGCTGTCAATAAAAACGCTCACTAATGTAGCAAAGGTCGCCCACAATGGTGTAGCGCAAATGCATTGAACGTTCCCAAAAAAAAGTGAAAAGTCAAAGAATGAAATGGGTTTCTCCCATCTGTCATCTCAAATGTAGCTTGTAGCGCTGCCAAAAGTTCAAGTTGAGTCAACTTGCGCTGCAGCTACAGCTACAGCTTCTCATTATGTCGATGTATGGTATTTTCGTGTCTTTTAATTTTGACAGTGCTACAGGCAACAGCTACACAATTTTGTTCCGCAGTTAGATTGAATCACTGAACTGTAGTAATCTTGGTTTTACAACTATTTTTAGCCCTTTTGGTGGTAATGATATTATAAATATGCGATATTCGTAGTCTAATTCTTTGAAAGAAATATTGAAGTGTTTTTCGGCACATTTACTATAATCTTGACTTTTGCATTTCTTAAATTTCCTATAACACAGAAATTTAATTCTTCTGCATTTTTATCTCTACCTAACAACTGTGAATTTATTGTTTAACATTTCTTTTTTCCTGAAAAATCAAATTTAAGTAGGTACATGTAACTCCAATATAAAGGTCGAAAGCATTAAAAAATGTTCATAAGCTGAACATGCTCATTGTATATGACGTAACGGCTTTAATTTTGAGGTTATCTTGTTTCTTGTCAAAATTCTCAAAAAAATTAATTACCAACCAAAGATTTAGCTGTGCTTGAATTTTCTTCTAAATTTTAAATAAATTTACACATAATGTCTGATTTTGATTCCATAAATACTACCGCCGGAAATCAAGAGCTCAAAGATATGATTATGGCTGAAAATCAAAAGGCTCAAGCAACAGCACATGTAATAAAAAACAAAATTACAAGTACAAATTATGAAATCTATATTACCCTTTAATTTCACATAGGTGCACGAATTCAATGAAATCTGTTGGGACAAGTGTGTATCAAAGCCGGGATCAAAACTAGATAGCAGTACGGAAACATGCCTCACAAACTGCGTTGAGCGATTCATTGACACATCGATATTTGTTGCAAAAAGATTTGCCGACCGATTACAGAAAACTGCCAATGGAATGTGAAATCTTCAATAACCTTGTTAAATTCCTCAATCGAAAAAAAACATACATTCGATTTTATGCCATGTGTTCTCGTTACAAATAAACAAAAAAAAATAACAAAATCAGTATTTCTTATGGTGTATGTACCCTACAGTGATTGTTTATTCTTTTTAAGCTGCCTATACATATCAATAACTTTGTTCTGCTCTTTTTCTATCATTGCTCTGGTAACAGGAGGCAGGTCCTTAAGCTTTCCCTTCAACTTTCCCTTGAATTTCCGAGGAGCTTTCTGAGCTTGCTGTGCCTCTGTTGCGACCTTGGGGATGGACTCTTTAGTTGTACTTTTTAGCATGGACTTCAATAGCAGGTTATCTTTTTTTCCAGGCTGATAAAAGGTGATAAAAGAAAAAAATAATAAATACAAATAATTATGAATAAATATAGGAATCTCACCCGTGGGACAGTTTCACTACGAACTGCCTTGCGGGGAAGAGTAGATAACGTTGGAGGTGCGTGCACCACTTCTCCAAATTTAAAAACATCCCTCTTGAATTCTTGCAATCCTTCTTTTTTAGACTGAAAAAAGATAATTTTCATTAAATCATGGTTTTGCTTTACTAATCTATAAAACCTCTTCATTATCCTCTCGAATTGCTTGTTTGATGAGTGCCTTGGCCTCTTTTGGATCCATTTTAATCACTCCAGATTTTTCTAGAGGTTTTCCTGATTTTTTTCTTTTAATCATTTCATCTATTTCATTAGTAGGCTTCTTTTTTATCGAAATTGCACCTGTTTTTGCGTCTCTAACAACGGTTACTCCATACTTTGCTTCGTATTCGGCTTCTTTGAGAGACTCGGTTGTCATTCTGTTCACTCGACGAATATAATCCTCATCGGTTTCGTTAGCCAACTGCTTAATAGGTCTTATTTTACTCCCGGTATTTGCGTTTGTTGTCTTCGATTTGCCCTTGCCTTGGGTCGTTTCCTTTGGTTTGTCTTCTATGCCCCGGTGTATCCTTTTCATTTTCTTACCGCTTTGTGCAGCGTTGGCTAACTTAACAAATTCTGCAAACTTTTTTGAAAGTTTTTCTTTGCCTCCTTTTACTGGTGGATTATTCGTCACATTTTTTAGTCTATTTTGTGTAAGAATTCAAAAGTATTGTGAATAAGTTTAAACAAAAAATAATATGGTAGAAGGTACTTTGCCAATTGAACGGATTTCTGCTTAATAGGGTCACGAATTCCGTGGTGTTTTCTTGCTGGAATTTTTCTTTTTCTGACCATTTTTCGAGTTTTAATTAGTAAAAATGCAAAATTTTACAAAACTAAACACACATGTGTATTTCAAATATTAAAAATTGACAGCTGTAACCGAAACAAAACATAAAATTAGTTTTTGACACATCGTGATGTGAATAACTTTTGTAAATAGACTATACGGAGCTCTAAACTTCCAGTTCCAGTATTGTAACATTTTAGTAATGTAAACTGGAAAGGCTTTGGGTAGTGTTCACATTTTAGGTGTGTTTGGCAAGTGGTGTTTTTAACATATCATGTTTAAAAAACATTAATGAGTTATAATTAATTTATTCAGACTAAATTGTATTCGAAACTTTGTAAAAAACTACGAAATTGGAACAAATAAAATATAAAAGTGGTGACGAGGACTAAAATGAGATTGATTGTGGTTTTCATTTGAAAAGTTTTGGAGAACTTGAAACTTACGAGCGTTGTATATGCATGATAAAATTTAGTGTCAGCTTTGTTCTGGAAATGAGAAAAAGTTTCATTCATTACAAAAACACCACAACTTTTTTTTTAATAAAGATTGCTGTTTGTTTATTACAAATTGCTATAAATTAACTTTAAAAAGACAAATATTTCTATAATCAGATAAACAGTGTTTTTCCAGTCTTAAAATTATGGATAAAATGTCATTTTAATTCTTGGTATAGTAAAAACTCGCAAAAATTTGGAAAAGTATCTCTTTGATGTAAGAAATATGTATAGTGCAATAAGTTTCACACTTGCTGTTTGTTTATTACAAATTGTTATAAATTAACTTTAAAAAGACAAATATTTCTATAATCAGATAAACAGTGTTTTTCCAGTCTTAAAATTATGGATAAAATGTCATTTTAATTCTTAGTATAGTAAAAACTCGCAAAAATTTGGAAAAGTATCTCTTTGATGTAAGAAATATGTATAGTGCAATAAGTTTCACATATACTTCCCAAATACAAGCAAATTTATATGAAATTCTTGAAAAAAGTGTAATAAAAGGTAGAAAATGTGACATAGTAATAAAATTTAAACCTTTTGTTACACTTCATCTTCACTATAATCTTGACTTCTGCATTCCTTGAATTTTCCATAATGTAGAAATATGTATCTTCTGCATTTTGGTCTATTCTCTCTGTTTCAAAAACATTCATTTTATGTTTAGGCTATGCGCGCTTATGCAACTTTTAGTTTCGAAACTGTTTGGTTTCTAAACTGAGCACTATAGACTTGAGTCAGCGCACATGCAGCAACCATTGTGTCACCCATTCGAACAGCTTTTTAGTTTGTGCTCTAACTGCCCGGACATTCAACTAAATCTCTAAGTGCAAGAGAGAGAAAAATGTAGTCAATGTTTTCCTTTCACCAAAAATTCTGAGGGATTAGAACCATCAATCTCAATTTCACCAATTTTCTCTATCATACATTGATTAGGAAAATTTATTAGTTGCTTAAACCCATACAAAATGTCTGTATCCTACTATGATACACGTAACTGCCTTAGGCTAGGCGCGTACGTGCAACTGTTTCGAAAGCAAATAGTTCGATAGTTAGTTGCCCAAACATCGCGCACATAAGCGACTTCGAAAGTAATCAACGAAATAAACCAATACACACAGGAAACATTTATTCACCTTGACTAAATTTTTCTCACTTGCACTTACAGAAAATTATACAACGATTTAGTTGAATATCCGCGCAGTTACCTATAATTCCTTGTGAAACTAAGGAATTGGTTCGAATTGATCGTCTAGTTTGTGTCAAAACATAAACTAAAAAGTTGCTCGAATGGGCGACAGAATGGTTTCTGCATGTGTGCGGACACTCATATAAGTCTATAGTGCTCAGTTTAGAAACCAAATAGTTTCGAAACTAAAAGTTGCATGTGCGCGCCTAGGCTTAGCGTCCCTTTTTTAGAAATTAATACAAACTTAAATTGTAAAAGATTAAAATTCAGTCCAACTTTTCTTCCGCAATCTCATCCGCAATCCAGTGTTTTTTGTGACTGGGCATATTATGTCATGCCATGAGCAACCTCAAATATCACATTTGACACAACGGTTAACCTGTTGTTTACTTTTTTGTTGATTTACCTTTTGTGTCAGTAGTTGTTTTTTTTTCAAAATTAAATTTCAAACAAATTATATAAAAATAATGCCTTTGAGTAAACAAAAATTAACCCTTTTAAACAAATTAAAAGTTAAGAAGCTGGAGGAAGTACAACAGCTAACTATTCAAGAGGATAAAAGAAAACACAGAACACTTTTCTTTAATTAATTTTACTTACTTATGACAACACTCGAAAACTATGGAAAATGGACGCCCACTACAACACAAACGTCAAATTTGATCCGCTCGAAAAATCCAAACTGCGATGACCGGATCATGGACTGGATGTTGGATTGTTGGTCTCTATTGGCTTATTTGATGACAGGACTATTGATGACAGGACCCCAAGTAAATTATGACCACTTGTAAATTATGCTATGATTGCATTTAAATTTTAATCAAATTTATGATTATATTTGAATTAACCACATTTAGTCGAAAATTTAATTTAGTTCAATAATTTCTAACTTCCCCCTTAAGTTTCTGATTTTTTAAACACATCCCTAACACAATTTCTTCTAACAAGGTGAATTCCGGAACGTAAAGAATTTAATGAAGGTTGTTGTTAATAAATTAATTTGTTATAATAAACTGATGTTATGTTATGCATGCGGTGCTTTTTACACTAAAATTATCTCATTAATTTGTTGTTGTCCTGTGAAATTATTCATTGACACAAAGCCAAAATAACAAAAACAACTATGTAAACAGTTGGTTTTTGCTTTTGGCGGGTTAAATTATATTTATATATATTGACACAATTTCTACAAAGCCAAGTGAAGAAAGTTCGTAAGAAATTCATACATTTTAACCAATATCTTTGAACCATAGGCAACTCGGTATCGGTAATTCACCTTCCATTCCATCTGTAAAATAGCCAAGAATAAGATTAAAATAATGGCTACACCAGCAGATAAGAGAAATATAGAAATTAAAGCACGAGTAGGTTCTGATTCTGAGTTTGAAGCTAAAGTAAATATTGCAAAAAAACTAACATCATCTGAAGGCGAATTACTTGTACAGAAAGATGTATTTTTTAACTCGCAGACAGGTCGCTTGAAGCTGCGTTTTACAGAAAATGCGAAAGCCATGTTAGTGTACTATGAGAGACCGGATGTAGCCGGTCCAAAGCTCTCTAAATTTAACATAATTACGGTGGAAGAACCAGAGGTATTGGAAAAAATGCTTACAGCAAGCAACGGAGCAAAGGGTGTATTAAAGAAACACCGATATTTATTCATTTACAAAAATACGAGAATTCACATGGATAAAGTTGAGGATTTGGGAAACTTCATGGAATTTGAAGTTTGTCTCAATCCCGAACAAACTATTGAAGAAGGTCAAGCTTTTGCTGAGGAATTAATGAAAATATTTGAAATAAAAAATGAGGACCTTATGACTGGAGCATACTTTGATGTTAAAAATTAATGTTTAATAAATGATTCGTTATACAAAATTAAAAAAAAATCTTTATTTTAAAGATATAGGTATAGTAATAGATTTTGTATGAGAATTATTTCTTGTTAAGGAGTTTTTGCGTTCAAAAATTATCTAAAAAAGTTGGCAGGTTGTCCCTCTCCTTCATTTATTGCATTGCAGGGGGTGTTACTCAGTTGAGCCTTTGATTCGCCTAAACCGAGAGAAGGGAGAAATGTTCAAAATTGATGTTTTGAAATGTTGATGTTTGAGTGGTGATTTCGAAATCAGCTCCTGGCTAGGTTTTTTTTGTCGCTAGGACCAGAGGAGTTGGAATGAATACGGGGATCTTCCAAATTTTATTTGAAACAAGTAAAGTTCTTAAAGTTATCTATGCATGTGTTGCTGTGTACGTACATACATACGTCCTCCATTATTCAAAACATGGAGGACCTACGATTCCGACTTAAGTTAATTTTTTTTAGATTTGGAGGAAGAACTATCAAAAACTAAAATATCTTATAGGTGTAACAATACCAACAAATTGTTTTTGCACCCGAATGTTTTGAGAACAAAAGAACGATTGCCAATTTCAAATGAAAAAGAATATTGTGTTCGCGCTTCTTTCGCTTATTGGTATTTTTTACCCTGAAGCATAATTTGTTTTAATACAATCATATTCTACGATTTTAATGTACATAAATTAACAAAAATTGGAAAGTTGTGTCAGATTGCATACATATGTATAGTAAAAAATTAGTTAAACACTTTTTTTTACAAAAAAATCGAACAATTAATACTAAAATAACAAACCATACAATTTGTTAAAGTTCTACCATAAATATGGGTATCTACATCCTTCTGTTAGGCTGTATGGGTAATTTTTCAGAAAAGTGAGTTGACATACAAAATCATAAATTTGAAAAGTAGGTAGGTAGGGATAGCAATCACTAGCAGCCCTTGGTGCACGAATCAATTAGCGCTGGAAAGCATCGTTTTGGTACACCATACACTCATTTGACCTATGCAATGAAAAATAAAAATATAAAAACATAATATTATGAAGGGTTTATATTGACAAAATTAGCGACCCTAGATCAATTTCGTCGTATTCAAAAAGGAAATCGGAAGTTTGGTTTTCATCTCGGAAAGTTCATCAAGATTTTTAAGGAATGTGCTTTAGAAACTTAATATTCTAGAACCGACCAGGGCAGGACATTTACAGAGAAAGTGAATCACAGTCTCCCTTTCATGTTGTTCTCCGCAGCTACGGCAGTGAGTATTGTGAGGGATACGGCATACCCTGCTTTGCTACATGGTCTCCTATGTCCGGTTCAGTTACCCTGGCTATATCATGCCTAGGGTGCATAAAAGTTCGATAGAATGGTTTTTGTTATACGTAGGCCATATCTTCCTGGAAATGGTACAGTTTGTTAGACTGTTCCTCCTGCCATTGGATTCTGTCAAAAAACTTGAGAAAAATTTGGCCCTGATAGCTCCAAGATGAATATTTACCCTTTCCATATGTACAGTTGTGTTCATAATAGGCCATATCTTCCTGGAAATGGTACAGTTTGTTAGACTGTTTCTCCTGCCGTTGGATTCTGTCAGAAATATTGAGAAAATTAAGCCCTTGATAGCTCCAAGAGGAATATTTACCCTTCCCATAAGTACAGTTGTGTTCATAAAAACAGCAGTGCTGGTCACATTTTATTAGATTGTAAATTACTTAAATAACAGAAATTCTTACAAAAAAATTAATATGTTACTTGCATCTTGAAGTTATACTCTTCTTTTCCCGGTGAAAACCCATTATTTCAAACTCTGGATATAGAGTGTTCATAAAAAAAGCAGTGCTTTTGATTTTATAATTCAAAATTTTTAAAAATTCAATTTTTTCTATATTTCGGTAAAGTAAATATTTTACTATATAAAGTTTTAAGTATTTGTAACGTACTAGCATATACAAAATTTATAGATATTAGCCCAAAAATAAACAATGGACGGTCAAGACACTGCACCGAAGAAATTTGAAAACTTCGTTTGTAGAGAAAAACACCAAAATATTTGAGACATCCTAGGCTGCTCAGCAGTCAAAATAAACCGAAAACACGAGGCCCAAAAAGGATGACTACTGAAAGAACTGACAGAAAAATAGGTCACTTAGCAAAACAGAACCCTTCCATAGGCTCTAGGAAAATAATAAAAGGACTTCAACTGTCTGTTAGCGCTGACACAATACGAAGAAGCCTTTTATAAGCGAAATTACCAGCACGAAGTCCACGAAAGGTTCGATTCTTGACAATTGGTCAAAAGAGAAATATAGGAATGTTCTGTGGAGCGATGAAAGCAAAGTCGTCCTTTTTGGGTCTAAGGGTCATCGAGAATATGTGTGTGGTACACTATAAAAAC
Source organism: Eupeodes corollae (assembly GCF_945859685.1). Taxonomy (NCBI): domain Eukaryota; kingdom Metazoa; phylum Arthropoda; class Insecta; order Diptera; family Syrphidae; genus Eupeodes; species Eupeodes corollae. The sequence continues at coordinate 77,173,202 of NC_079148.1, forward strand.
AGCGAAGCATGGTGGAGGAAAAATTATGATATGGACTTGCTTTTCATATTCCGGGTCGGGCCTATTTATCGCATGGGGGGCAACCGAGTATGTGGAAATTCTCGAGGAGGTTATGTTACCCTATGGTGAAAAGGAAATGCCATTGGTTTGGGTACAACAATAAGGCTATGACCCAAAGCATACATCAAAAAATGCAAAATCATGGTTTGCGCAGAAGAAGTTATCCGTTATTGAGTGGCCCGCTCAATCCCCGACCTTAACCCCATCGAAAATTTGTGGGGGGATGTTAAAAACGCAATTCATAAAGCAAAACCCAAGAATTCGAAAGAATTGTGCGTGATTGGTGGAACGCAATACCAGTCGAGAGGTGTCAGGTAATGGCTATGCCACAAAGTATTAATTGTAAGCTAACGTATTTGTATACTTTCATATAACTTACAGTTTTTCTTACTTCTTACGTAATAGATACAGTACTTTGTCATGCACTGCTATTTTTATGAACAGCCATATATTTAAAAAACGGTTTTTACTGTTTTATTTTGTTATTAGAAGTTGATATTGAAGGCCTTTTTGTTTTATTTGTAGAGCACTGCTATTTTTATGAACACAGCTGTATGCTATGAAGGGCCAAACCTTGCGGGCCAACTCATCAGCCAGTTCATTTCAATTAATGCCACTATGATCTATAACCCAAATAAGAGTCACACAGAGGTGGATTTTGAGGCTGGACAAATCAGCCTGACAACGGAAACACCTACAATAGTGTTATATAACTATGCTGAGAACCAGATACCCATTCTTGCAGTAACTTTTTAAAAATCGTTGCTTTTGTCTTAACTAATTGAACTAAACCAAATTATAATTATAAATTATAAAAATATTCTAATAAATTTATTTATTTCTCAAAGATCTCAAAATAGCTTAAACATTATAGATTGGATACTTTTTAATACAATTACCATTATTAAAGACACCAATGAGAAGTTCGAAACAAAAGACAGCGCCCAAAATGGAATGCACATTGTTCATTACAAAAAAGGTTTCGATTTCTGTATTTGATTTGTTTTTCAAGTTTAAGCTTAAGCTAAACACAAAAAATGTGCATAAATTAAATTAAACTTTGACCAACTAGGTTTTGTTGAATTACCCCGTATATCTTTTTAACATTAGGTGTTATTTTCTTTGAAACCGATGTTTTAAAAATGGTGCATTAAAGGATTGACGATTTGACTTTCAGCTGCTTTATTATTCCTTTTACATTCAACAACCCAATACAAACAAAACAATTGTCGTTAAAATCTAACCAAAAGTAAAACTCTGTAAGTTTATAATATGCATTAAGAACTATGATAGTTTTGAGTACTCACCTTGTTTTAATAAAGTTATGTCTTATGTATCATAGTCACTTTTGTGGCTTATAAAAGCGATAAAAAGTATTTAAATTTGTCTTTAAAAGAATCCCCCGGGAATGGACCGTTTTTGTTAAATTGGTAAACCTTCATCTAAGGCTTTTATAACGTAATGTACAAACACACTTGTTGGGTGGATATTATGTATTTATTAAAATAAATATAAACATGCTTTCGTCTGGATGCAAAGAAAATAACTTCATAATGTAAATGCACAAATTCTTAACTAAACAGTTATTTATATTGTTTTTTTTCTTCTTTTTTTTGTAACGAGAGTTCAATTAAAAATAAATAATTACATACATATACATACATTTTTATTTACTATTTCTTGTTAAAATTAATAGGGACAATTTGAGTTCAATTAACTAAACAAGTTTATATGAATACATACTTTAGTATGTACTTACCAATATATTATTACCTATCTGATTAAAATTCGATTTTATGTTATATATTGATTTATGTTTGGTATGTATTCAAAAGCTTTAAAATCAAATTCTGTCGTTTTTGTTGGAAAAAAGTTATAGAAGTTTATAAAGTTTTTAAGTTTTATTATAAGAGTATTCTGCTTTACTTTTTCCTTGAAGATTATTTAATTGAATGTCAATTAAAGGAGAATTTAATCGAGAGAAATCATGAAAAACAAAAGACTTAAAAAAAAACTATCATACTTCACAAAACCAATCTTTTTTAACCACAAGATAAAATGATGAATTTAGTTTGATAACTAGAAAATTTATGTATTTGAGTATCTCAAAATTATATAATTTGCCATAGTAGTATCTAAAGTGATATTTAAACAAAATCCAACGTGTACATTTGTCTAATTTATTTTTTGTAACATTTTTTAAAGTTGTATTTAAAAAAACACCCGGTATTTACTGAAATGTAATATAATTTATCAAAATAAGCAAGGATTTTTTTATTTTAGTCAATAAAACACTTCATAGGTAAACTTGTACAACATTGTTGTTATCTTAGTTTGCCATATTTAATATTAATTAAAGTATAATTAAGTTTTATCATGTAACCTGTCATTACTGTGAGTTGTTTTAAACATACAATATTCGAATCTGTACGAAATGGGTAGACAAAATGGCCAAACATCTGTAGATGCACTCACTCAACAGTACAATACATACTTAAGCGGTTCAAGGTAAAAGAATAAAAAGCAGTAGAACATCTTTCAATGATTGCGATGGAAGGTGGATTATACGAAAAGATGAAGAGGCCGAAAAAATATCTGAAGAAAAGAGCCTGTTAAAAGACCATGCGGATTTTCTTAAGAAAAAACAACTACAATGGACGTGTAGCCAGGATGAAGTCGTTCGTACATAAAATCAACAAGTTGAAGAGAGTTGTACATTCGCTAAAGATAACCTTTTAACCTAAAAGAAAAATTAGAGAAGAATGTATTTAGCAAATTCGTTTATGCTCCTGCTAAACTGGGCGCAGAACACTTCAAAGGATCCTAATCTATTTAACCATTCAACTTTCCTAATGTCAGGTTGCGTTAAATAAATAAATTGGGGTGCGCAACAGTCCGTTTGAGAACTAGGGCTTAGTGACTGACAACTATCAACCATTCCTGTGTGCGAGTACTGTTTTCAGGGATGGAAGGGACCTACAATTTTAAGCCGAATTCGAGCGGCAAGTTTGAGAAAGCACTTTTCATGACAAGAATTACTCTTGGAGAATTTGTCAATTCACCGCAAGATGCAGTACCCGTGAAAAAAAGCTTTAAATGGCATAGGATCGAACCCAAGACCTCTCTCATGACAGTCCATTGCACCATCATGCCACGGGTACTACGTTACTATTTTTTCGAATATTTTGATAATTCAAAAAATTACTTTTTTTAAAAAGAAGATTAATTAAAATCGTTTTAATAAAAAGAAATATAATCAAATTAAAGTTTTCGCTCTAAATCTTAAAGTCGCCTCGTTTTAAAAAGGCATTATGGAAAAACGTTTGAATATAGAACTATCATAGGATTCTTACTTTTTCAGTTAACTAAATTCAGTCGATATTTCAGGATAACTATCACAATATTGGCACTAAAAAATAAACTAAAACATGTAAAATTCAAAAGAAGTGTATCGAATATAAAAAGGCTACAGACTTTTATTATACAAAATTAGTAATGTTGTATAAATATACAAAAATTAACTTTAATAAATTGACGTAAAGAATATAAATAAACAAAATAGATACAAATAAAATAATAATACAAACAACAATTCTATTGATGTTGTAATATAATCAAAAGTTGATTTAAAAATTAACGGGGGAATTGCTTGTTTTTGTTTTAATTCAACGCAAGAAAATTATATTTGTATTACTTTAAAAATTTTGCGTGTGATACTCAAATTGAGTTAGATTTTTAATGATAACATTTTTCTTGTTAAATAGAAAAACACACTTACATTTTACGTATACAAGATTCTTATATAATACGATTACAAAACCTAAATAAAATTCAAATAGGGATAATACTTGCATTTATGATAGTGACTAGGATACTTTGTAGATAGTGAGATAAAATCGTTTGTTTTTTTTAATACGAAGGAGGAAAATTTGAAGCGTATGTTTTTAACAATACGATCCTATTAAACTTATCGAAACTGATTCAGTCAGCGGAACTGGCGCAGATATTGGCTTCCAATACCACCAATTGTAGCTCACTGGAGGAATAATATACAAAAAAAGAAATTTAATCGCAAAGGCAAAATAAAGAGACATTTTAAAACTTACAGACAAATGATTGCGGCAATCGAATCGATAAAGTTCGGCACTTATGTCGGCATTCAGGAGTTGGTCGTAGTATAATAAAACGCGTGCCTGACGCTTGCTGGACATACATATTTGAGCATTCGGTGTCTGGTAGGGTGTATGATCCAGCGTTTGATGTATCCATCGTAACATAACGTTCCAAGGCTATTCCAGTTTTTGGAAGACGTTGCGGCTTTTCAAATAATTGACGAATAAGTCGTGCAGGTTGCATTCGATTGCATCGCCAGATGTTATGACTTGGTGTATGGTGGGTATGGTTAAAATCGTTAAATAATTCATCAAGGTTTGTGATCTCACGATTTGTAGATTGAACGCGGAAGGCGTCACGTTGAAATATGTCTCTATTGTTATTGTAAAGCTCATAAATATCTCTAGGATCTATGTATTTTTGTTGTATCTATTTAAATAAAGATAAGTTTAAACAAAATTTACTTTTAGTTATCTTTAAATGTGCTGTAAAAAATAGATATTTTAAATGACTCTCCTCTTTACATTTCATTATTTTATTTAAAGATCGTAATTGCTTAACAACAGTAAGATTTATAATCTCTAAGCTTATTTTACAAAAAGACTTAGCCAAGATAACAATTATACTACAAGGTAAAGTGTTCCAAAGCTTAACCGAATTTACAAAAAATCGATGTTCCGATGTTAAATATGAGTAAAGAGCAATAATTAGCTGATGAGATCTGTTTGAGGTCGCCCTTCTTACTCTGTCAAAACAATATTGTGGTTGGTGTGCGATAAATATGTCGGAAAGCAAAATTAAACTACGAAATTCTATATATTTTACGAAAGGCGTGTCTAGGCAAAATCAGATATCCTATCATATCTACATAATCAAAAAACATAACGAACGATTGAGTTAAAAGCTACATTAAGTTTTCGCCTGCTCGTGAAACTGGAGTTACAATAGATTTCACAACCATAAACCGGGATAGGAATAACCAAGGTTTTAGCGAGAAGCAAACGCGTTTTTAATGGAGTGAAACATTGTGTAACCCATAACGTTCGAAGTACTCCATAAACCAACGATCCCATTTATATGATCATCCCAAGTCAAAAAACGATTAAAAGTCACACCAAGATTATTTGCTGTAACCAAATATTCGATTGGAGCATTGCTCAGCACAATCGGTGGACAATAAAAAAGTTTAAGAGATTTTCTATTAATTACAAGACGTTTGGATTTTTAAGGGTTCAACATAAGTCCGTTTGACAAAGACCAATTTGCCACTCTTTTCAGGTCTTCATTGACAACCAGCTGCTCGGCAAAAAAACAAGAATTCAAAATGAAATGAATCTTTCGTTATTTAAATACAAATATAAATCATATATGTACATCTCATAATTTAAACTAAAATAGTATATCTATCGATTCCATTACTTCATATGAACAGGTTGATTGTCGCATATATTTTTTTATGGAAGTTGTGATTAGAGCAGCTGAATTATCTATTCCTAAGAACCAATCCTTTCATTCAAATCAAATTATATTACCCGAATATATCTTACGATTGATTCGCATGCGTAAGAAAGAAGAAAATGAATGCGGTTTAGAATCGATATTTTTAAGAACAATGTTGAAATTTTGAACACAAAAATAAAAAACGATATAGACATTCTCAAAAATAAAAAATGGAGTAACCTCTTATCTAGTTTTGATAAGGGATATAAACCTTTTTGGAAGGTGACAACAATTATAAAAAAAAATCAATCATTCCGCCTCTTCGAGTCAATGGCTGTGTTCTTGTAACTCAATCTGAAAAAGTAACCGCATTGGCTGACTGTTTTTGCCAAAATCATTTACTATCATCTCATCTCAGTGACATTGTGACTGCAAATATTGTTCAAGATAAGCTTATTGAGCTCAATTCCTTACCAACCCCTCCAAAGTAACCTTAATTCAAAATTATCGACTGGTCTGGTACTTTTGCACATTGACACTGTTTGGCACGAACAGGTTTGTTTACAAACTTATGATGTTTGGTTTTCCGACGTATCTAATTGAATTAATAAAAAGTTTTTTACAAAATAGACAGGGATCAGTGCTGGGACCCATACTTTTCAACGTTTATATGTCCTGCTATCTTTGGAGGAAAACACTTAATTTGCTATATTTGCTGACGACTCATCACTTTTTTCGTCTAGCCTATTGCCTCAATGTGCTCTTAATACCCTACACAACTATTTTCATAAGTGGAAAATCAAGGGCATGCTCCAAAATCGCAAGCTATATGGTTTTCTCGGCGATGAAAATCAGATTTTTTGGCGTGCATAATAAAATTTTGATATTCAAACCTATTTTCCAGCTTATACTTACTTATGGTGCTTCAATGTGGTTTGACTGTGTTGAAACCTACTTAAAAACTTCAAAGAGTGCCAAACAAAATATTAAAATAAATACTAAATTTGCCAAGAGATTAGATGATAAGGCTAATGGTAAACAACACAAGCTCGTAATTTATAATTTACAAGACAATATTTTTAGAAGATGTTCTTATTCAGCTAATTCTTAATCTCTTAAATTAGATATTTAATTTATATCGTTTATGTGCAATTTTTAGTTTTTAAGTATAATATAAGGCTTTTTTCTTGTAGGTTTTCCTTTGAGAATAATTGTTTCTCAGTTAAATTATTTGTATTTTAGTATTAAGTATCTATGTACATATATCGAAGCTGTAAAGAATCTCTTAAGTAAACATATATGAAAATGTTAAATATTATCCAACTACAATAATAAATAAATAAATAAAAATCAATTATATTAAATCTTTTATTTGGTTTTATTGAATATAAAAAGACAAAAAACTATTTAAAGTTTTGAAAACACAAAATTTTTCTTATATTATATATTTGTACTTGTCATCAATATGACAGTTCCGTATTGACTAGCTTTGTATTTTGCATTCAAAAAGCTAGTTGAATTTTGACTACGTAGTCACTAGCTTTGTGAATGCACCTAATCATTACAAAAATATACACCGTTGGAATTTGGTTGAATTTGCAAAGAAATGAAAAACTATACGAGCAAATTGAACGCAAAAGAATACGAGATACTTCGAACATAATGGAGCTAAGTTAAAAAAGGTTTGTACATACAGCTGTGTTCAAAATAATAGGAGTGCTTTTACATTTGCTCAAGTGTTTTTTTTTTTACCATGTGTATACTGGTAATCAGCCCATTTCTCTACCGGTAAGTATAACGGGACATTAAAGATGATAAAACAATGAACTGGTTTGGAATTCATAACCGTTTACAATTGTAACCAGAGATCAATTGATCTTTATCAGGCTATTCAAAATAATAGGAGTGAGTTATATTGCACGTGCACGTATAAAAAAAAATCAAAAACTTAAAAAAAATAAACAGTAAGTAACTAAATTAAAATAGGAATATTAAATAGTTGGAATATCTAAACAAGTTTGGTTATTTAGTGGGCCGAGGAAAGCACTGCAAAAGACGAAAAACGGGAAATCATAAAAAAGTTGCGAAATGAAGGAAAAACGTATAAGGATATAAGGTTGATGTTATGTGCTCTGACCAAATGATCGCCAATGCTGTAAAATATGAAAAAAAAGTCGAAACCCGGGGACGGAAACGAGAAACGAGTGAAAATGACGATCGTCGTATTGTTCGCTACAGCTGAAAGAATACTTTTGCGTCCTCTAACATAATCCAGGAAGATCTAGGACTGGCAGTAAGTAGCGTTGTTGTTGCAACACAATCTTTTCGCTCGCAGTCTACGAAAAGTGCCGATGCTTACAAAAAAACATGTAGCCGCTCGTTTGAAATTTGCAAGAAGCCATGCTAATTGGCTTGCAGAGAAATGGCGAAACATTTTGTGGACTGACGAGACCAAAATTGTTTTATTCGGTAGAACTGGCTCTAGGCAATACGTCCGACGTACAGAAAATTCCGAGTTTAACCCTCGGTACACCATTAAAACGGTAAAGCATGGAGGTGCTAAAGTGATGGCATGGGGCAGTTTCTCATATGCTGGTGTTGGCCCCATACATCAAATCATTGGCACGATGGACCAGCGCGTTTATGTGGATATAATGTCCAGTGTGATGCTGCCTTATGCGAGTTGGAATATGCCGGTTAAATGGGTATTTCAACAAGACAACGACTCGAAACACACCAGTAAGTCTGCCAAGGAATGGTTTCGGGTCAATGGGGTTGAGGTCATGGACTGGCCAGCTCAGTCGCCTGACCTCAATCCCATAGAAAATGTATGGGCAGATGTGAAAAAGGGTGTTTGTCGACGAAGACCTTTGAATTCGAGGCAGTTGTGGGACGCAGTCGAGGAAACATGGAACCAAATTCCAGTTGAGTGTTGTCAGGACCTTGTGAATTCTATGCCACGCAGATGTGCAGCAATTATAAAAAACAAAGGATTTTCCACAAATTACTGACAAAAAAATCTTAATATTGAATATTTTTTTTTAGTTTTTTATACTTTATTTTGTTTACTTCTATTATTTTGAACAATTCCTTTACGCTTTATTTTGATAAAATTCATGTTTTCACTACCTTATTTGTTTTAAACAAAGTAGTCTTTAAGAATAATAATAAAAGACTGTATTACCTATTTTGTGCAAAAGAAAAAATAAATTTAAAAAAATTATACAACTTTTGAGTGACGATTTAATCTAAAAAGAACAGGCACTCCTATTTTTTGAACACAACTGTATGTATTTATCTGGTAGAATATTTGAACGCATTCTTAATGAAATATATATACTTTTTTTTCTATTTGTTAAGAACTATCGTCTTTTTAAAGATTGGTGGTGACAAGAACGCTGGACGCAGCAAACCATGTCAAAAATACTTGCCGAATTTTTGACTTCAATTGAAAGAGTCATGTTTCGTTTATCTTCATGTGCAATGAATGAGGAAGATAAACGAAAGTCCAAACGCAATTTTTGCCACTATTTTATTTACACTTCAGATCCGAAAAACAAGGATATGAATCTAAAAACAAATATGAAAAGCTTAGTTTACTGTCGTCAGTAAACGAATTAATGGCGTTAGAAGTTTCAGACAAACAATCAAATGAAAAATATCAAAGATAAGTCTGACCTCTGGGCCACACTAGCGTTTACCTTGAATTTGAAAGGTAATGTCTAATCCAACTAAGAACATTTTATGGATCCTTTCTTGTCTGAGTACTCTAAGACCTTAATTTTTTGTCAACTGTTTTGTTAACATTGTAATTGCTCTATATTATATTAAATGTTAAGCTTAGTTAATTTAAACCTTGAAAGGAAGAAATGCATTTTTTATTCGATTATAAATCGGCCACTAAAATGAAAGCCTCCGCTTCTATTAATTTTTCCATTATTATACAGCATACGAGTGCATGAATATTACTTATTATGTACAATGAAGATAGGTTTGTATTTACTGTTCAAAAACAGCACACGGGCATTGAACCATAAGAGATTGTTGGCTTGTATACACATCATTCTTATTGGCATATTGCCAAATGGAGTGAGTTGTTTCACGAGATAAAAACAGTGATGTTGAACTTTTTTAAATTATGGACAAATACCAACATACATACCTTAAACACAAAAGGCACAAACTCAGTTGTCTTGTCCATGTTTGTCAAATCCAAAACATTCTTCACATTTGCACATGGATCGCAATTTAGGTCATCGACTTGAAAGAACGGATTCATCATTAGACACGATTCGTCATAGAGTTCGGTAAGTCCGGGGAATTTTTTAATAACTGGCAGTGTCATCTTCCTCCAGACCTTCATTCCCGGATAAATGAATGTCTGAATGTTTCGTAGAACAATAGTAGATGCTTCATTCTTATAAGATATAAATATACACGCAATCGCTACATAGAAAATCCAAAATAAAATTTTTCGCTTCCGGTCGATAATTTGTTTCAATATTTCTGCTTTGATAAATGCAACATCATTATTCGAGCTATTATGATTGGCATTGCTATTGCTTTGTGATCGATTTTGCTCGAAGTACTGAAATAGTACGTAATTGTCGAATTGGAATGCACGGATATTGCAATGCTGTTCTGCAATTGATTTCATTAAACGCAAGTTTTCAATGTACTTTGTTATCACTTGATGTCTTGATAAACTATTAAAATTTATATCAATGTTTTCCATTGTTTTGTATTTTGATAATACGTAGCATTTAACAAATTGTTGTTTGTTTTAATTACATTTTTTAGGAATTTTATATTTCTTTTTTACTGATCTTTTATATAGAGCGGAGGGTGTAGCGACTAGCGAGTTAAAATAAAGTGTTTTTTTTTTTCTTGTTTTGTTTTGGCAGATGTTTAGAAGTATTTTTTCTGTGGATTGTGGGCTGTAAAAATGGAAGTGTTTCATGCAACTCTACTACAGGTTTGTTTGATTAAATATAGGCGTTTTTCTTTTTCAGTTCAGAGCAGAGCCTTAACTGTCAAACAAAAAGTTTTGATTCTTTTTTACTTCTGAACGTTGAGAGCTTCAAATTTGAGTTTCTTTTTTCGTTCTGAAAAAAATAGTCGGGCTAGTGCGGGTATTTATATAAGATATTAGAAATAAAGTGTTCAAGTGTGTTTCAAAAATAATTCTGAACGCTCAGAAAACGCTTTGTTCAGAGGATGTTCAGAGCATGCTCGATATTCTCTGACTCTTTTCAAAGCTCTATTCTGAGTGAAAAAAACAGCTTATATTTCCGTGGTTTTGTCTAGTGGCGTTTATTCACATATATGTTTTAGAAATTTGATTTGATGAATATTTGACTATTGAAGCCATTGTAGCATTCATATTCATAAAACATCACAAATATATACCAACAGGCATTGACATAATAGTTATGGGATGTTAGTCGATACTAGTTCTCTTAAAAAACCCCCCTTAAAAGTGATTTTACCTCTTAGGCTTTACTTGCCCTCCTGTAGGCATGGTGGAAAAAATAAATTGAATACATCGTTGAAAAAATAAATTTTATAAAATGTAGGCATAATTTATATCAAGTTGTCAGTTGCCCTCTTAATAAAAAGGTAAGATTATTGACCACAACTTGCTAAACAGATCAAACCTTGACGTTTATTTATTTGACGTTTCAATAATATTCGTCTCAACGAGCGCACATAACAAGACAAGACCAACTGACGAATAATTTCGTATAATTTTGTGAAATTCGATAATTTTAAGTCTTAACAAAACCATTTTACTCGATTAACAACTATAATGAAATATAACAATTGATTCGAATGTAAACCATCTTGCTAAATATTAATTCAAACCGATTATATAACAAAAGAATTTTATACAGGCAATGCATTGGTATAGTAGAAGCCTAAGAGCATTTTTGGACAAGTGGCCGGGCAAACAACGTTTGGGAATTTACAGATTCCTTCCTATCTTTTTCGTTCTTGGAGCGGCCTTAGAATTTTCTATGATAAACTGGACTGTCGGTGAAACTAATTTCTGTATGATTTGCTTAAATTTTCTTTGGAGTATACACTTATTATTTTTAATATTTTAGATCGAACTTACAAAAAGCGTCAAGCCAAAAATCTCATTGAATCAAAACTCGCAGAAAGCATAGCCGAGGCAAAAACAGCAGCATAAAATGCCAGCTGGAGTTTCATGGGGACAGTATACCAAGTTCTTCATCAGTGCCATGATTTCCATGATGGCCGGATCGCAATTAGTTCACATTTACTACAAACCCTTACAAGATATTGATGTTTTCATCGAAAATGAGATGAAAACGGTCAAGCAATCAAAACCTAGTGGAAGCACAACTTGAGTTATGTGAAATAGAACATTTATTTAAAACAATTAAGCCGCCTTATTATGCGTTTTCAAGTGAGCTCGCAACGCGACCACCTGGATGAAACGTTTTTTACAAATATTACACTCGTGCGGTTTCTCACCAGTGTGCCGCATTTCATGATGCTTGAGAGTTTCGGCTTTCCCGAAGCTCTGATCACAGTATTTGCACTTAAACCGTCGTATGCCTTTGTGAACGATTCGATTGTGTAATCCAAGGTTCGCAGAACTATTGAATACTTGTGGACATTCCGGACAGGGCCATTGCTTTTCTTTGGTGTGATAATTAATATGAATCCGCAGTTCACTCTTCGTCGTTTTTCGTAGGCCACAATAAGGACAAACAAAATTCTTGATCCCAGCATGTCGCATTTGGTGATCTCGATATGTCCGTTGTGATACATATCCCTTCCCACATTGGTCACACTTATATGGGTAATCTTCGCCCGTATGCTTAAACCGATGCTCTTTCAGAGCACTAATGTTCTTGAACGTTTTGCCACATTCTTCGCAAATGAAGATTTTGGGTTCGTATTTGACTTCAGAGTGTTTTATGCGACAGTGTACCCGAAGTGTTTGTCGTCGACGGAATACCTTATCACAACCCTCGTATTCGCATTTAAAGTCCTCCTTGTGGTCAGTGTGCACGTCTCCTATATGAACCTTCAGGTGCGATGATTTGTTATAGGACTTATCACAAAGACTACATGGATAGGGCTTTAGGCCCTTGTGAAGACGAACATGCGCGTCAAACCGTTCTTTTTTGAAGAATTTCTTTTGACATTTTTCGCAATTGTATATTTCTGGTGTCTTGATGTAAGCTGGCATGGTATAGTCTTCATCTTTTGGTTTCCTACCACGTCTTGCTGGTGGTTTCTTGGTGTTTTTCTTTTCTGCGCTTTCTTCTACTCCGTCTAGTATGTCTTGTTCCGGTGTGGAATCGTAGTCTGTAGAATCATCAACGAAACCACTGAAAACACCGTGATCAATCTCCTCTTCATCGAGCACTTCTTTTGGTAGGACATTACCTGACTTATCCATACTGTTTTCATCTTCAATTTTGTCAGTTGTGATTGGAGAACTCTACGCAAAAAACAACAAGAATTATCATTAAATACCTATTATATCAAAACTTATCTTACCTCTCTTTTGTGCGCAACGAGGAATTCTTCATCATTTACTTCTTGTTTATTGGCCAGTTGCAACCATTGAATACTATTTAAATTACCCGAAGCATCTTCTAACTCGATTCTGTGGATTTCAAGCTTGGAAAATGCGTGCACAACACCGTCTAGTTCACGAAATGATTTAATGCACATTACACGGAATTCATAGGATGTTTGTATTTTGCTATAGCACGATTCACAAATTTGACTTGGGAAACCATCATCACGTTCAAAATCTAAAGAGGTACAGACAACAAGCCACTTGGCTACGTTTGGAGTATCGTAAATGTTTATTTCGGAACCGGGTTCCATCACATCCAGGCAAGTGCGACAGAAAGAGTCAATATTGTCTGATGTTACGTCCATTTTATTGATATTTCTAAGATGGAAATTGCATCAGATGTTTTTATTTGTCGATTTGAAAGTTTTGAATTTAATATTGGTATTCGAGATCGAAGAGATATTCTGGATTCTGTGAGAGAAGCCAAAATTAAAAAATCTTAAAAATGGAAAATGTTTGTGTTCGCCTTGTCAATTTGAAATATGTTGTTATTTTTGTGTTACTTAGTTAGTGATGTGCATTGTGCATGTTTTCGATATCTTTAGAGATGAGCACCAATTTTCGATTAAGGATTGATCTTTTTTATGATTGTATTGACATATTGAAAACAAATGCAAAAAAAAGTATAAATTCAATTCTTAAAATCATAAAACAAGGTTAATATTCTAACAAAAATATTATTTACATTCGTATTGTGTGATCTGTTTTTTTTTGGAAACTAACAATTTGCAAAAATTACCAAAAGTCAAAAGTTAAAACACTATAAAAAAATTAAATCAACCCGTCAAATAATGTATTATTTGAAGTTGGGAAAAAAACTAGAAACAAAATTTGTAAAAGTAATGAAATGAAACAGAAAAATATTACATAGTCGCTAATATAATTGAAAAAAAAAACTTAAAAACTAGATTTCGAAAACAAAAAATGTTGCCAAACTGACCTTCAATCAGTTATCATAATCAGCTATTTCTCTAATAATAAAGCAACAATCAAACAGAAAATTTGACATTGACTTCATGCTTTTTAAAATTACTGGTTTTAAATGGTTTTGAATACATTAACACAGCAACATTGAAATCAACATGAGACCTCACTCTGAATTTAATGTCATTGTGCATTGTGTTGTGACAATGGAATAACGACAAAACGACACAAGTCTTATAAACATTGATTTAAAGCAAACAAATTAGTTTACTCGTTTCTATGCTGTCAAAAGCAATGTTAACTTGGTTATCTATTTGCATGACTTTTGAAGTTAATGTTTTTGGTGCTGTTAAGGTTTAGATTACATCAGATATAGTATATTTAGCTAGTTTTACAATTTTAAATAATAATTTATCTTATTTTTACACAATTTTCATAAATTTAATAATTTATTTTTACAAATAATATTGCGTGTCTTTTAAAATGTTTAATATTTCATTCAGTTTTCACGTTGCTATGCCAACTTTATAAATTAAATTCATAATATGCAGCTGTGTTTTGTAACGTTCATCGCAGCCTCAAAGTGGGTTATTTTGTAGCCACTAGGTCCCGCCCCCATAAAAACCAACGATAATATTACTAAAGGTTTTATATAACAAGGTGCCAATAAAGTATATAAAGATTAAACGCAAACAATATAATAATTCGAAAAAATCGTGGCAGAACATTTCATGTTATCAAACACACCCTTTTTGAAATCTTTGTTAACAGTTAGCGCATTGCCAGCACTACATTTTATGTCACAACTGTCATCGCCCGGGTGCGCTCTAGCAAACACAAATCTTCATTAATTTTTTCTTAGACAAAATTTTGGATATTTATTTTTATATTAATAAATAATTCCAGAAATATAATTTCTTTTTCAACAAAGTCCTAAATTTTCGATAGAAAAACATACAAACCGTTGAAATGAGCTCTTGTTCAGTACCAATACCATTTCCGGACACCGAGGGTGACGAAAGGTGGATGAGTGTCCATAAACGATTCCTTTCTGAGTGCCGGGAAAAAGATCCAGACGTGATATTCTTGGGTGATTGTATTCTAGAAACTCTAGAA
The DNA here is from genome assembly GCF_945859685.1 of Eupeodes corollae. Lineage (NCBI taxonomy): Eukaryota > Metazoa > Arthropoda > Insecta > Diptera > Syrphidae > Eupeodes > Eupeodes corollae. The sequence continues at coordinate 77,188,479 of NC_079148.1, forward strand.
TCCACGGAAACTTGGAATCAATATTTTGCACCTATGCACTGCCTGAACTTTAGCATACGAAATGACCGCACGGAAAACGTTCTGTGGCGAGTCGAAAATGGAGAGTTAGACAATGTGAGACCTAAGGTAATTGAATATTAAATGCATATAGATGATCTGATCAAAAGTTCAATATTTCTTTTAATCTCTTGATAAAAGAAAGGATAAAAATGCTCATGAAAGACAGAAATCAGAATCTAAAATCAGCTGTACGTAATTAATACAAAATAAATATGTTAAAGAATTTAACTGCTTTTAGTTAGAAACCAGTCTACGACTTTTTCTTCCTAGTGGCGTTACTTTTTTTAAAGTTACCCCTTAGCCAAGAAAATAGTTTGCTCTGTGTCATAAACAGTTTAGATAATATTTTCCATTAGGGTTCCTATATTTTGCTTGTAAAACTTATTCAAATGTAAGATTATTCCCATTTTTATTTTAAATAAATATGTAAATGCTATTCATTTCATTGTATTATTTCAAACATTAATTGAGAAAATACAATTAGATTAATGAAAAGAATTTTGTAGGACCACCATTAGTTATGATTCATGAGTGTATTAATTCTATAAGTAAGAGGGATGTAGGTTAAGGCCCTAATTACGAATAGCGGATCGACCGTTTCACTGAGAGCGAACATTTTTGAATGATGTTGCTCTATTTGAATGTCATATTACACCCCAATGTTCGATTGTCTATTCATGTTGAAGATCTAAGTGTTCCTATATTACATAGGAATATGTAGTGCGTCTAAAAAAGGTTTACTTAAAAATAATCTTTTATATCATATCATTCTTCAGCCCAAAAGTATATATTTGCAAAAATGAAAACTTTTCCTGCCATATGCATTTTGGGTTTAAGGCGCAGTGCAACCTGAAATAGGACTCGAGCAATCACATCGATTTGGATCTAACAACTTCTAAAGTACTCTATCTTTAAAAAAAAAATATTTTAAAAATGTTGGGAGGCCTTATTTGAATGTTTATTGCTTTCGGAAGTTTTAATTTAGTTCCCGTAAGTAACAAAATATTTGTAAATTTCTTTCTTATTAACCATAGCTCTTTAAGATAAAGTTTTTATGTTGACCCATTCCATTTTCATTTCAATACATTGAACTTTCTGATTTTGTCTGTCCATCTGTTCTAAAACATGACACAGTCAGTATAAAAAATGTGAGACATTCGATTTGTAATGGTTAAAATGTAAAAATTTGCACATCAAAGGTTTTGGCTTAAGGGTGACAATATGTTTTTAATTCTTACCTTTGCCTAAAATTTCTATGTGATTTTATTTTCAGATAGTTGTATTGCACGTCGGTACAAATAATATTGAAAATACACCCGAGGAGATATCTGATGGAGTGTGTGAAATAGTAAATCAAATTCGAAAAAAGCTACCCGGTACATATATAGTTCTACCGGTAAGCAAATAAACAATACAATAGCAATACAAACTTTTACTTATTTCAGTTTTCTTATCTTTCAGACAATTCTTCCACGGGGACAACTTCCAAATAGACTACGTGACAAAAACGCTGAAGTAAATCGGCTTATCAAAGAAAAGTGCATAGGTTTAAATCGAGTGCAAACAGTATGTATTGACAAAGGCCTAATACAATCGGATGGCACTATCAGCCATCACGATATGTTCGACTATAAGAATCTAACTAACACCGGTTCTAAAAAAGTTTTTGAACCTGTCTATGATCTACTGTCACAAATACTCAATGAAAATGAACCAGAAAAAGACCTCACACCGTCGGAATAAAGCTTAAGTTATAACGTATTTATATTTTCGATTAAAAATTTTCTATACACCAAAACTAATTAAAAATATTTAAGTAAATGAGCTGCCTTAAACCAAGAAAAAAAAAACAAAGCTTATAAGTATATTATATTTTATTATCTTAAAAGAAAATCATTCCAACTCCAAATAACTCAGCAGCTTAGGAGTAATATTGCTTTGCTTGAAAAAAAAAAATATTTCATAACTCGTTTATGTCTGATATGAGTTTTGATGTTTAATTTTATGATGTTAAGGCTAAGTTAGTATTATTTATTAAACAAAATATATTATGAATAATTTATTCCAAATCACTTTTTTTACAATTAAAAAAAAAAAAAAACAAAACTATGCATAAAAATATACAATAAAAGTTCAAACTAGCTAATTGTGTAGTAAACGCTACAATTCTGGAAAATTGGAATTAGCTAGTTAATGCTTTTTGTGGATTTCATGCACACAGCTCGTGATCTCTGTTCTCAAATTAGAAAAATATCTACAAAACCCAAATATTATGTAGAAATTGCATTTCATATTGTTTAAAGTTCACACTCGTACAAGTTTGTTCTTATTATTTGTGATTGTGATTTATAATCATATTAATTAAATGCAAAAATAAAGTGTTTCAAAATATGCACCAGTACTGAATTTATTTCTTTTTTTGTCTAAATTAGTATTTTTGATCGTAAAATTCTTCTTTATTTAATAAATGATGATGGTAAAATTCTAACAAAAACAAAGAGAGATAGTAGAAGATTATAAAGTGTTACAAATACAAATAATAGCAAGGGTAGATCCTTAACACACTTTAAAAACTTACTAAAGGTAAGTTACAAGCTCTGTGCCTAGCTAGATGTCTCCAGTTGGGCAAAAAGAGTTGCGTGAGATCAATTTTCACTTGTACGCACCACTTGATCCCCGGTCTGCCCTTACTGCGCTGTCCTGTGGGCGTGGATTCGAAGCCAGAACATTGATTTCAATGTGACTAAACCATTTCAGTGGGTGGCAGATTCTTCTTTTCAACGAACCAAGGTCCAAATCCGCTTTTGTTATAGTAGAATGCTTTGCATTAGATAGCAGGAGAGGCATGTTTAGGGTCTTAGTCCAAAAAAAAATACAATTTAAATACCCCTGTTAAATTTGGTTTAAGCAAACAAATTTATTTTAATTCAAATATGAGAGGGTATATCCAAAGAGCCGTAGGGTATACTGTTTGTAATTCAGTAAAGTTCTCCAATTGTTTGGATATCGCAAAGAAAAGATACTGACAAGAAAAACAACTAACTTCTGCTGCTAGGATATAACATGTTTTTATTTTTCAAAAAAATGTTTCATGTAGGTTAACATGCGCATATATTTTTGATATAAAATACAACAATATTGTAATATGCCTGTCTTGTCCAATTGTATTGATTCTAGTTTTTAAATAATTTCAACCCAATAACATAATGTTGGCTTGAATGATGACTTTAATGAATTTGTTTCATACAAAGAAAAAAAAAAACAATCAAACTTTACTATAAAAATAATCGAAAACGCTTAAATTATATAAGTTTATGCATTCTTATCAAACAAAAGTTCTATATAAAAAATACTCAATATCAAACAATCTAATTTTGATTTGTAAATGCTATGATCCCCAGAACGCATTATATACATAAATAAAATATAATAGTAACAAGAAAACAGGTAATTACACAAAAAAAAAAACAACATTACATTTAACACAACCTAATAAGTTTATTCAAGTTTTTTTTTAAGCTTGTTTTTAAGTAACCCCGGAACTAAAGATAAGATAGCACATACTGTTAAAATACCAACAGAAGTCCATGAAAAAGCTTCATTCGAGCTTGTCATCTTTTGAAGTGTCTTTCCAGTTTGTATGGCAATGACTGATGGCGGTGCAACTCCGAAGAAAGTACCAAATGCAAATGTGTAGATTGGAACACCAATAACCGGCGAAGCTATATTAATGAACCAATTTGGTAAAATGGGTGTCATACGAAGAAATAGCATATAGTTAAAAAGACTGTTTTGGTGATTTTCCACTTGCTTAATCCATTCGGCTGTCTTTGTTGGCCAAAAATGACAAATTAATCTTCGACCAACTAAGTTTGATATACTATAGCACAACGTAGCTCCTAATGACGAACAAAAGCATATTAAAAATAATGCTATTGGAAATTTATAAAGAAATCCAAGTAATATTGATAGAAACAAAGATCCTGGAATGGCGAACGTTTGCAGGCTGTATAAATAGAGTATGTTAAGGAAAATAAATATTTCAAATAGTTTATGATTATAATTTGCACAACTTTCATATTGCGTTGATTGAATCACTAATACAGTTTTTAATAATTAAAAAGATTAATAGAAAAAGAAATAATATATTGTTTTAATCTGGTTCAAAGCAACAAATTGTCACTTTTGAAATTTACATTATTTTACACTATAAAATTGTTACACAATGAATTGAATTACCTGAAAAAAAAAACATAATATTTTGGAACCCTACAAATTTATCTATAATATTTCTTATCCAATCAGCTTGAGATGTTCAAATCAACTTGATTTTCGTAGTTGCGCAGTTGAAGTTTTTTATTTTGAAATCATTAGGAAACTAATTTGTAAATAAAATATTGACTTAATTCTTGCATACATCCTAATCCGCTATCGTTCTAAATGTTTTCGCATTTATTACTACAAAAGTACAAAATATGAAAAAACTAAACATTCAGGTGTCTCTTTAAAATACAATAAACAAATGTAATTTCAGTGATTCCCTTATGAATTCTTTTGTAGGTTATGACTCATTAATATTTATTAATAAAAGTGTAAAGTGTGACTTTACATGCATGTTTCACTTTATGAACAGTGCATAAAAACATGTTAATATTTAATTTAAGAGGTCAACAACTGTTTACATTTGCTTAAATTGAATAGTAAGTTTTTTGTGCACACATTATTTTTAGACTATTTTTCTTTGGTGCTTAGGATAAATATTTTAATATATTATTGGATTGCTCACATTGCATTTTTGACTAATTAAAGAAATACGAAGCCTATTTGAGTGCGTACTAATAATAAAAAAATACAAAATGAGATTTATTTTTCCAGCTGAGCAACTATTAGTCTACTTATTAAAAAATTGCAATGATATTTGTTCAACTTCGAAGATTTGAAGTTAGTTCCATTGAAGAGGTAAATTATAGCAATAGACACTTTGCTTGGACGGAACAGTTATAATAATTCATAAATAAAATCGATAATTTTAAATATGTAACTGATAATTAAATTTCTATTTATAGCTTAGTTTTCTCTCTTAATAGAAAATATCTGCTGCAAGAATCAGACTCTCGTTCGGTAAATAATTTGTTCCGATTTGCCTTCATACAAAAAAGAGCACAAATTTTTAAGAAATTAAAGGCCATATTGCCATAAAATGATGGACTTTATGTTAAAAAAAAACACATGGAATTGTACCTAACAACGAAGCCTTTCATATTTTTCACATAATTTTAAGGTTTAACGCTATCTACTTATGCATTAGTTATTAAAAAAAAGAATATTCGAAATATAAATTATGGTCACACCGACTTGGACTATGGTCCCATTTTAAAATAGAATTATATCGACAGTTTTAAATGTGGCTTATTATACCTGATACGTATTGCAATAAGCACCTCAAGTATAAACGTTTTTAAACCCAAACCCTAAACTTCACTTACTACGTGTTCTGAATTTAGTTCATACCAAATTTTAAATCTTAGATTCAAATACAAGAAAAAACAGTTCTTTTATATAAAACCCTACACTATATACGAAATTTTTATCTGCAATTAGCTAAAAAAGTAAAACTGATACATTTTAAAAAAGGATACAACACATAGGTCGTGACAACTCCAAACATTACTTCAAAATAGTACATGTCCTTGTATTGATCTAATACTTTGGCTAACATTTTTGCGTCATTAATATCTCTTGGTATTTTGATGTACTGCTTTTCCGTCCTAAGGAATTTATACAACAAAAAAATATCGTTTAAAACATGACTGTTAAAATGATTATTCACAAAATATTGCTTACTCGTCTAGTTCGGGAAACATCATATACACATAAGACATTGCCGCCAAGCTCATTAAAAATATCACTGCGAGTATTGTCAATGATTTCTTTGTTGCGCTTCGATCAGTAGCCGACATGGTCTTCTTTTGTGCAACATCTTTATAATTGGAGGAATACAAAAAATTGTTTGGATTGGTAATTTTTGCTTTCGCACAATGAATATTATTGGTTCATTGGATAAAAAACTTACTATTTGTAAAATTTGACTCTTGACATTCCATCTTGTTTAAAAATGTATAAATGTTTCACAGTTGTTCTTCTTTTTTTAAATAAACTAGTTGCTTCACATAAATTATTGTTGTTGATGATAAAATTCGTATAAATAAGGTTTTTTTTATAATTTATTCAATCAAAAGTCGGGTGCAGGTGCCGATGCAAACTTCAAAGTGTTACGAAAATTAGACCAGGAAACTTGAAAATTGACACTTGTGACATTGACAGACATGTCAGTTTATAAGGGTTGGTTTCTTACGTTCAGGTGTAGAGTTTTTAGTTAAATTGAAATAAAAACAGTTTGGAAAGCTATGAGTTCATTTGGAGTGACAGGCGAGTTCTCAAACCAA